>NC_142502.1:135286000-135598000 GCF_057876585.1 Rhinolophus sinicus | reverse complement strand
ATATTTAAACAAAGCTTTTGTTCTTCTATGACTTCCTAAGATTTATGCCTTTGTTTCAGCAGAGGCATAATAAGGACTCGTATTTAGTATAAAAAGTCAGCCTTTTATTACGTAGTTGTGACTCCCCGTTTAATGGAAGAAAAGTTTGTTTATTTTCCAACAGTGTGGAAACATTTTAAACCTAGCTAGTTCCTGGAAAATAGTTGTTGCCAATAGCTATTGAATTGCATTAGATGAAGTTATAGAGTGTCACAAAAGGGCATAGGACTATGGAATATGTGGAAGGAAGACACATACAAATTCTTATGTTGCCGATATGTCAGTAAACTGGGAGAATGTCTTGGAAAAAAAAAAAAAAGCCAAGAGTTTTGAATTATGGACAGAGGATAAAGTGACAAAGATAAGGTCTCAAACTATTGAGAGGAAAAAGAAACCATCTTTTTTTTTTAAATCATCACCATGAATTTAATAAACTGTTTGCCACATAGTGATTATTTCATAATATTATTAATAGATTGATAAGTGTGTTTAAAAGGGCATAAAATATATGGGAATCACAAGACACTGACATTAAAGGCAGGAGTCAATAATGTCTTAAGATCTGTTTTAAAAGGAGTAAGAAGAATCTAAATAAACTTTTTTGACTATTGTTTTGGTGTACATTTCTATGTATTTAACTCATGCATAGGTTAATGTAACCAACACCACGCTCAGGATACCTGAAAACATCACCCCAGAAAAACTTCCTAGAGGTATCCTCAGCACTCACACCCTTCCCTGTGCCTTACCCCAGGAACTGATGTGTATTCCATAACTATTGTATTGTTGAGATTGTTATATAACTGGAATCATACAGTATGTACCTTTCTGAGACTGCTTTCTTACACTCAGATTAATGCATTTGAGATCCACATTGTTACATGCATCAATAGCTTGTTCCTTTTCATTGCTGATCTTTGTGTAAACATTTTTTTTTTTTTTTTAATTTATCTAGGGTAAATATCCAGAAGTGGGTTTGTTCAGTCCTATGATAAATGATGTTTATCTTTATAAGAATCGACAAATTGTTTTCCAGAGTTTCTGTACCACATAGTATTCCCTCCAGTAATGCATGACAATTTCAATTGCTCATCAGAAGTTAATAAATCTTATTTTAGATATTCTAATAGGTGTGTAATTGTATCTTATCATGGTTTTAATTTATACTTACTTATTGACTCGATGTTGGACATCTTTTTTTTAATGCATGTGCTTATTTATGGTCTATATAGTCTCTTGAGTCAAGTGTGTATTAAAATAGTTTGCCCATTTGGAGAAAATTGGGTTCTTTCTTTTCTTACTTTTGAGTTTTAAGAGTTCTTTACATGTCCTGAGTACAGATCTTTTGTCAGATATGTAACTTGCAAATGTTTTCTACCAGTTGCTATCTTGCTTTCTCATTTTCTTAACAATATCCTTTTCACAAAGCTAAATGCTTGTATTTTGATAATGTCCAATTAACTTTTTTCTTTTATGGATCATATTTTTCAGGTTATATCTAAATTTTTTTTGCCTAAAGCTAGGTACTAAGTATTTTCTCAAGTGTTTTATTTTAAAAGATTTATGGTTTGACATTTTACATTGAAATCTAGGATTCATTTTTAATAAAATGGTGTATGAAATATGATGTTTAAGTCAAGATAATTTTTTTGTTACTTGGTTGTCAAATTGTTTCTACAGCTTTTGTTGAAAAGACTACCTTTCTCCATTTAATTCCTTTGACTTTGTCAAAAATAAATTGGCATATTCATGTGCAGCACTTCTGGATTCTAATCTGTGCCATTAATTGATTTGCCTGTCTTTTCAGCAATTCCATACTTTTGATTATTGTAATTTTTTGGTAAGTCTTAAAATCAGGTAATGTAATTCCTCCAACTTATTTTGTTTCTTCTAGTTCCTTTGATTTTTCAAGTAAATTTTAGCATGAGCTGGTCAATACTACAAAAATCTTGCTGGGATTTTGATTGAGATTGCATTAATTGTATAGATAATTTGAGGAGCATTGACATGTTTACTTATTGGCTCTCATAATTTATGAACAGGATTTTTTTTTATTGAGATATTCTTTAATTTCTTTCATCAGCATTTTGTAGTCTTCAGCAGACAGATACTACATGTGTTTTATTATATTTATAATTACATGTTATTTGAAGGGGGAGCTATCGTAAATAGTATTTTGTTTCAAATTTAATTTTCCAATTGTTTATTTCTAGTATATAGGCTTTTGAGAGTTGATCTTGTACCCTATGACCTTACAATATTCATTTAATTAGTTCTAAATGACTTTTTGTAGATCCTTTTTTTTCTTTTTTTTCTTTTTAATTTCCTGGTCTCTCTTCTTTATTGATCTCTGGATATATCAGGGTCCTGGGAGACTGTAGATTCTTTTGGATTGTTTATGTCCACAATAATGTCTGTGAGTAGGGACTATTTCATCTCTTCCTTTTTATTCTGCATATTCTTTACTTTTTAAAATTGTCTGTCATACTGGCTAAGACTTCCACTATGATGTTGAATAGTAGGGGTGAGAGTGGACATCCTTGTCTTACTCTCAATCTTAGGAGGAAAGAATTCAGTCTTTCACAATTAAATATGTTGTTAGCTGTAGACTTCTTAGAGACACCCTTTATCATGTTGAGAAAATTACCTTTTATTCCTGGTTTTCTCAGAGTTTTAATTATGAGTGGATATTAATTTTGTCAAATACCTTTTCTGTATCAATTGATGTAGTCATGTAATTTTCTTCTTTAAATTGATAATATTGTAGATTGCATTGATTGATTATCATATATTCAACCAGCCTTGCATTACTCAGATAAATCTCTATTAGTTAAGGTGTATTATTCTTTTTCTATATTATTAGATTTGACTTTCAAATACTTTCTTGAAGATTTTTGTGTCTATGTTCATGAATAATGGTCTGTAGTCTTATGGGGGGTGAAAAGAACAGAAAACATGGAATCTTGGGCTAAGAGTAAGTTTCAGGAAGTTAATTTTCAATTGTATAGATAGAGTGAGAGCACCAAAAGAATTTACCTAACTCTGGAGGTATGTATTTACTACGTTTCAAAGAAAAATAAGTCCTGGGACATTGGGGAAATTTCTATGTTTTAAAATCTGAAGATACCAAGACACCAGGGCTTTCCTCGCTTTTGGAGAGATGTATGTACATGTGATATATGTCTATAGTTAATTTCTTTTTATTGCATATATATATATATATATATATATATATATATATATATATATATATATATATGGCACAATTTGTTTATCCTTTTGCCAGTTGATAGACATATGAGTTATTTTCTGTATGGGTATGAATAAATCTTTTTTCTTAATAATTAATCACTACTTAATCTACTTTTTGTTGTAATGTGACTCATCTCGTTTTATCATTAGGCATAGTCATTTGGTAGCATTTCCTAAGAGGATTCATTGATTTTTACTCTAGAGTAGTTTTCCCCACCTGATGACCTTGATTAAGTTGTAACCATCTCTTCATCCCATTTCCAGCTCAAGTTCTATGACACATTCTCTTTTCTAATGTTCTCTTTTTCTAATCTTGAAGCTACAAAGATCTTTTGCCCTCTCTCATTTGTTTAAAATGCATGCCCTTTTGAAGAACCCTTGGTACATGGGATGCGCTCAGGTAACTTTGCTTAGATACCAAATGTAATCATACTTGAACTGTATGGTGCCATGTTGAATGCTTCCAGGGTTACACTCCAAGATGCATGCCATAGGTCTCGGATTTCTCAAGCTCCCTTGGGTCACATTGCTTCTTCTCTCCCCTCAAATTTAAGTAGGTGTAGAGTAGGGTGGTAGGGTTTATGCTTTCTGAGATCTTAATTAATGTTTACACTCAATTGTCCTTCACATACTGCCCTCTAATCTATATCAGAAAAAAGCTATGCAAACCCATTTATCTAGAATATACTTAAGTTACAAGAAAGAAACAAAGTCTTTCTGTCTTGGATTTGGACTTGAGATTTTAGAATTTAAAAGCTAAATATTTGCTTAGTGACTGTCCACCATGAGGCAAAGTCACATTTATATCTCTTTATGTCATATGGAGGCAGCTCCTAGAATTAAATATATGAAAATCTGTAATATTCCACATATCATCCTACCACAGTGATAAATAAACAACTGGTGATAATATGGTTAAGATGTATTGAGCACCTATTCAAAATGATTTTGTATGTATAAATTCATTTAATCCATACTGTAACTCATGAGGCAGGTAATACTTTCATGGCTATTTTATAGATCAGGGCACTCAGTTTAGTCATGAAGCCTGGATTCAAACATTGACATCTGAATCCACAGCCTAGGCTTTTAGCCATTATCCATTAAGCTATACTATCTCTACTTGTATAGATGGAGAAATACCTGCATACAGGTATCTCCTTGTTGTTTTGAAACCACAATATCAACATTCAGACATCTCAATGAAGATATGTTTTATAGATAATGATTAGCTTTTCTTCTTTCTCATCAACCTCACAAAGGATATTTTTCTTAAAAAAATGAGAATGATTCTTCTAATTAAAAATGCATGATGAATATCAGGAAGAACTTTTTTTTATCTGAGAAGATAAGGAAAGAAATATAGTTTTGGGACCAATAAAGTAAGTGTCAGACTTGAATCAGGTCAGATTTTCTGTGTCCAGGGTTCATTGTTTACAGAGAAAACATCAAGCCATCTTGTAAATAGCGTATGTGTGTTTTTGCTTGTGAAAACACAGAAAGAGGATGACAACTTAGGAGAGAGAAAAGAGCACGAGCGAGAGAAAAAGAAGCAGCCGAGTCTGAATAAATTATTTGAGAGGACATAAATGTTTGACTAAAAACTTTCTATTTTGTTTTGTTTTGTTTGTTTACTTTCTTCACTGTGATTGTTTTTTGTCTTGTCCTAAAAATGCCGACTTATCTACTTATTTACAAGTTATTATTTGTACATGTTGAGATTTCCATATCAGAGGAACAATTGAGAATGTATGAGTGTATTTACATTCAGAGCCTGTTTCAAGGCATGAAGGAAAAAGGGTAATGGGAAATGTAAAATGGTCATCAGATGTAAAAAGGTCTATACCAGTGGGTTAATAGGAAAGAGTATAAGGGTTTGTAAAAGGCATGGAAAAACAGTTCTTAAACTTACAGAGACTGAATCTCACTGAAAGTGTCAATGTATTTGTGCCAGGTAACCAGTGAACCGTAATGCCAGCTGTGCATCAACCCTATTGTCAATGATGTCAACCCATCATTTACATCTAGTTTGGGTGATATTTTAAAAAATGTTTTCATAAAAATACAACAAATTCCATCTACTTTTAGTTAAAAATATATCTCTAATTACCTTATTTTGTAGGTCTTTCATTACCCCATTCTTTTTTTATGTGTCAGTAGATACTATCTTCTAAGCTGGAGGTGGGAAGGTACCATAAGGGGCATGTGGCCCAGGCTTACGTTAGTCAGAATATTATTTTATCTCTGGTTTCCCATCAGGCAGTTGCCCTGGTCAGAGGCAAAGAAATTAAAAGGGACTGGTTTTTGTGAGCCTTGCTAAATCTATCTGAAATAACTCTAGAATCAAAGAGGAAATCTATTATATTACTAACAGATAATTTGTAAACAATAATAGTGAAATTTCATATATCAATATTTATGGGCTATGTGAGAGAAATAGGGGGATGTTGGTCAAAGGGTACAGAGTTGGAGTTACGTAGGATTAAAAAGTCTAGAGATATAATAGTGTATAGCATGATGATTATACTTAATAATATTGTCCTGGAAATTTTCTAAGAAAGTAGATTATAGGTGCTTTCCATCACTCACATGCAAAAATGGTAACTATATGAGGAGATGATTATGCTAATTAGTTTGACTAGTAATCCTTTCACTGTGTACATATGTATCAAATCATCATAACATACACCTTAAATATATACAATTTTGTTTTTTCAAGTGAAAGGAAAAGCTGCATTCTGAATTACGAGCACTGCAGAAGATAAACTATGGTATTGAGTTAGATATGACTGGGGAGGGGCAGATTAGCTAAGGTAGTCACTCAAGGTGTCTCTGAAGAGGTGATATTTGACTTAAGGTTGAGTGGGGACACGGCAGTCCTGTGAAGGTCTGAGAGATGATGTCCTCAGCATAAATGGCCTCAAGTACAGAGGCCATTGTATGAAATAAACATTCTGTGCTGGATGGCCAACAATAATTTCAGGGTGGCTGGAATATAGAGACTGAGGGAGTGAGATAGATGAGATGCCCAGTGGGAGCTCCCTAGACAGTGGAAGCTGGCCTGGCACTTGTCACTTGGCTGTGGTGTCCTGTTGAACATAATTTCACAGAGCTCCAACCTCAAACAAGGTTTCTCTGTAATCATAAATGGATAAAAACAGAAACAAGACCACTCCATAATTATGTCCGATCACAGATAAAAACAAGAACACTGTCCAATTCACAAAAATGACCCACAGCCATCTTTCCTGGCTAGGAGGAGTGACTACTGCTTCTCATTAACCACAACTTTAATCGTGCTTTGTACCTCTTGCCTCCTTCGTAAGATTCATTCAGATACCCAATGATAGAATCATCCTAGCTTGCTGAAAGCATCTGGCCTGGGACAAAGCCATGCTTTCTTAAACAGTCTTCAAAATTCTGGTATAAGACAATTGTAATACATTGTTTCTAACACCTTCTTACCAAGACACCCCATGGTTCCCTATGGTATGTTTTCGTCCTTATTTCAATGAGTCCATAAAATCAACTTTATTCAAATGCAGGTGGGCTTTGCCTAGATAGCGTCAGCAAGATCATGTTGAGGAAAGATTTTAGCTGAAATAAGAGAGACTTGTGAGAAATGAAAGATGGCGTCAGTCCTATTAAATTTTTGATGTGTATATTTTGTAAGGTTAACAAATGGTAAAAAAAAAAATTGACAATAGATAGATTGATACAGATGAATAGGTAGATAATCTTGAAGAACATGACTGCTTCTCTTTCCTATAGGGCAATATTTTTTAAATTTATCTTACATCATTACCCGTTGAGCTTAAAAAACAACACCAAAAATTTTTGGATGTCTGCCACCACCAAACTCAGAGATTCTGATGCAATTGTCTGGGGAGGGTCCTGGACATTCTCATTTTCAGTAGATGCCCAGGTGTTTTTAATGTGCAGTCAAGGTTGAGATTCACTGCTCTAGAAGCAGATGATGGAATATTTAAAGAATCACTGGCCCCTTGAAAATTGTAATTTTAAAGCTTCTACAGATTTTTGTGTAACTAAAGGAGTAGAGTATGAAAAGGAACAAAGTATAGTAGTGAGCCATTTTTCTGTTTCTGGTAGCAGGAGAGAAGAAACTAGAATGTTGTGTGTAACAAGTCGTATAGTACTTCCTACACAGGGAGTGGGATGGCCTTGCAAACTACTGCATAATTAAAAAAATATGGGTTTTGTGGGCTGATGGCATTTTCTTCTGAGAATTATTGTTGTCCTTAGGAAGTATGTGACTGGTCCAATAGTTAATGGCTGGACTCCTAGTGGAAAAAAGGGTGATATCTCCTATTTATACCTGCAAAAAGAACTCAAGTTTTCTTATCAGGCCTCACTGGTGAGTTATGTTTCATATATTTCTATGAGTTCCCCCCCACCCTTTATGAAACACTGGTGCATCTCTCTAACTTTGTGTGGGGTTGTTGTGGTGGTAAATGACTCAACTCTGTATCACAACAACTGCTACGTTCATGCTGCATATTTGAAGCTGTCATTACATTTGGTCCAAATGCCTTTCACTCCCAACAATAGTAAATAAATGTGTTCATTTAATTTCTTCACATCCGTAGTAATTTTGAATGTTGTGATTCTTTTAGACTTTGGCAATGAGAAGGATTGTTGTGAGTGGGGTTGTCATATCTCTATTTTATTTGCACTCACTAGCTTATGAGTAAAGCTGATAGTTCATTGGCAATTGTATGTTTTGTGAAGTCTCTTTTTCATGCTTTGCTCTTTTTTTGAATAAGGAATGTTTTTGTTTTTTGTTTTTTAAATCAAGAAATGCATGCGTGTTAAGTCTACTAACACTATGTTCTTTACAGGTATTCAAAATACACTTTGTCATTGCTTGTGTAACTCACATTTTTGTGGGATTTTTTTTGGCCATTATTTTCATATAATGACATCAAATAATAGTGGGGGTTCCAAAAAATGTATGCACATGACTTGTATTCACCTTTTGTTATCAGTATATACAAAATTAACCCATATATATATATATATATTTTTTTTTTTTTTTAATTAAAATTTATTGGGGTGACATTGGTTGGTAAAGTTACATAGGTTTCAAGTGTATTATTCTGTAATACATCATCTATGTATCACATTGTGTGTTCACCACCCAGAGTCAGTTCTCTTTCTATCACCATATATTTGATCCCCTTTACCCTCATCTACCACCCCCTCCCCCCTTACTCTCTGGTAACCACTAATCTATTGGCTGTGTCTATGAGTTTTTGTTTGTCTCATTCCTTTGTTGCTTTCAGTTTTATACCTCACATATCAATGGTATATATCGAGTATTACAATTTTAATATAGTTTATTCCTTTCTTAAAATGTGTGTGTGTGTATATATATATATATATATATATATATATATATATTTTTTTTTTTTTTTTTTTTTTCCTTTGGCACCCTCTGCATTTTTTTAAATTGTTTTGGGCTTTGAGTCAGCCTTCTGCTAGACTAACATTATACCAATATTTACATATTTTACTTTCGTGTTCTATGTTACCTTTGAACTTGGAAAATGTTGTGCCATTTAGAATTAAATTTAATAAACCAAAGAATCAAGTAGTCTGTGAAAAATATTTACCACATGTATGAAAAGGGAATAGGTTGGCGATATATAAAATATATATTTCATTTAAAAATATGTATATATATCCCAATAGAGAAAAGTGAGCCTAGGGTATAAATAAGCAATTAGAAATAGAACAAATTAACTCACTCATTTAATCCATTTATTCAATAAATATTTAGCAACCATTCACTATATGCTTGCAGTATGTAGATCTTAAAATAGATAGTAGTATACAATTGGGTTCCCTGACCTCATGGAGTTTACTAAAAGTCATTAACCACGTGGGTCGGTGTTTTTAGCCATGCTTATATTTCATTGTCAACTTATAAATTATGTCATTATATGCCCTTTTTTCCCAAATTAAATTTATTTTTTTAAAAAAGGAACACACCATAATGTACAAAACTGGCCACTTAGTGGGAGGTTATTTTGGTAAAATCTTTCTGATCTGCAATTTGATAATATTATTCAAAATGGTATAAAGCCATTTGATTTTGGAAATGTATCCTAGGAAATAATAAACATAAAATGAATTATATAACAACTGTACAATATATCCATTAAAATAACTTTTAGAAATATATAATAATATATTTACTCACATAGAGAGAAAAAGAAATTTGCAAAAGAGATATGTAATTGACAATGCGTGCACATATTGTCACACTCTCTCTCTCTATCTTTCTCTCTCTCTCTCTCTCTCTCTCTCTCTCTCTCTCTCTCACACACACACACACACACACACACACACACACTCACACAGTCAGATATCCAAAACCAAAATATAGTTCTAGAGGGATCACTGTATTAGTATTCTGACAAAGCACAATCTGTGATTACCTATTGCTAGTGGGATCATGAATTTTTTTCCATTGGCTATATAGGCTATTTTTTTCCCTTAATAAGCATTATGGAATAAATGGGGAGCATTGAAAAACCTATTTTCCTCATTTTTGTCTTAATTTAGAGATAACCATAGCTACTCAAGGCCACTGCTCATTAGCTATCTAGAACTATCTAGGCAGTCAATTTATTCTATACAAAAACCTTGATTTTTCCCCCGATATTCCATTTTTATGAAATAGTGATGATGGCAAGGCTGAAATTAGTGAGTCATTCAATATTGTACGTTTGAATTATTAAACTCTTGTATTAGTTACTCACAATGATACTAAAAAGAGTAGGTCTTCCAATGTGAAAAAAATATATTGGATTCTCGTGGCATAATATGCAGAAATCTCTCAAATTATTTAATGGTTTGTTTAAACGTGAATTCCATAATGATAAACGTAACTCCATGTAGGACAACATTTTTGGAGCCTGGATATTATCAGAATTAGAGCATAGTATATGTCCAGTAATAGACAAAGGCAAGAGTAAACTGTTTTATTATTTTAAAAACCAGATAGATTAATTTGATTCTGTCATAACATTAGCCCCTGAGGTTGTGAACTATGAGATGATATAAAATTATAGTTGCTATCTAATGTCCAGTAGCTCAATTTGTCTGTGATGAATGAAAAATGAATGATATATGTGCCAGAGCAAAAAGGAATTATCAAATTTGATAAAAGCCAGGCAGAAATCATGTGATGCATTTGTTCTACTCTGCTTTACTTTTTCTATTTTTTATTTCATTTTCATGGAAACTTTTCATCCCTTCTGCATGGTTTTGACATATTCATGTGACTGAATGCCAAAGGGTTTGGAATATTGTCCAATGATAATCTTGTCTTTAGGGAAAGTGAGTAGGTTTGATGGTGTTTTGGTATATATTAATAGAAGAGCTGAAAATCCATCAATCCACCAATAAGTACTTATAACGTCTACTATATGTATACGTCAATATATGGAAATTTACATTTGCACTTTGTACAAGACAAGGTTTATTGATTAACCCAAAAGGCATACACAATTATCTTCCTTATCCATCTCCCACTATACAATAGGAAAGGGTGAAATACTGACTTTTTCATCCTCTTTTGTATGACCCACTTCTGGACAATGACATTTTCTAGGAGTTTCTGGAAAATCTCTTTTTCTTGGTTATACATACTCTCCATCTGTGCTTGGAAATAGCATGACGTCTGGGTCTGTGGAAGCCACCTTGAAACCTCATGTAAAGGGGCATATGTGAAGAATAAAATCATGAGGCAATGAATAGTAGAGAGGGAGCATAGTGAGAATCTAAACACTTGAAAGCATTGAACCATTGATAGTATTGTCTACCCCCAGACATTTTTATGTGAGAACAGTAAACTCTTATCTCTTAAGCCACGATCCATCAGTTTCTATTACTTATATCTAAACACTGTCTGAATTGGTAACCTTCCTTAACATTCATTTATTCAATAAATATTTGAGCATCTACCAGGAGCAAGGCATTTTGCTTGTACTTGGCGTTTGTGATTGATTATTAACAGATGTTAGTCCTCATTTTCATTTCAGGAGTATTTAAGAGGGTGTGTGTTAACATGAAAATTGTCACTAAGAAAATCAGGACACCAAAAGATTCTGTTATAGCACATAACACAGAAAAATATAGCACATAAGTTGAAACCTGGGAACTGACGGTACCCAGCCAGGCAGAGAGGGAGGGGGTAAGCATTCCTGGCAGAGGTCAGTGTATGCTCAAGCATAAAAGTCCACAATAGGAAGGAGCTTACCAAATTTTCAGAATTGAAAACAAACAAACAAACAAAAAAAACAACACCCAGGAATGTTGCTAAATAAACACAGATATTATAGTTTATTTAGATCACAGGGCAACATTCATTAAGTAATAAGAAACAATTCAAATGAATGTATTCTTAATATAAATAACATAGAAAGTTAGATGAAAATCTTGGTCCTAAGTGCTATCCTAGATGGATGTAAATATATGTCTGTATCGTGCTGCCTTAATAAGAATCTCTTGAAATGAGAGAAAAAAGGAAAAATTAAATACATTCATAAAAGCAGTGCTAATAGGAGACAATATGATATGATAATAGGATATTACAATATAGGTGTTATAATCCTATGTACCTAACTCTAATGGATATTAAAATTGTAGTTTACCTTTAGTATCTTAATTAATTTAATAAATTCCCTCTTGAGTCTTCATTCCAACAAATTGGAGATGTGGAGAAGTGGGTTCAACCTGCCAGTTAATACTGTCTTGAATGTAACGTGAACATAGAAGGCTGCACTAATCTTAAATACACAACTCAGAAGATTATAGCAAAGCAAATATACTCATGTAATTGTAGCCCAGGTTAAAAAAAAAATAATAATAATCACAACATCCTAGAAGTATCCCTTAAGCAACCTTCTAGTAATTAACCCCACACTTTCATTTCCAGACTTCTCTATTTTTGAACTTGAAGGAAAGCATATGATATGCAACTATTTTTTGCATCTGAAAGTTTTTATTTTTGTGGTTTTATATAGTAGTAGCTTATTCATTTTCATTGCTATGTAATATTCTAGAGATTGAAAATAAAGCAATTTATAATGAAATGATGTAGTAATGTAGTGATATAAAAGTAAAAAAGAAAGTAAAACAATTTATTTGTCCTTCCTACTATTGAATGTCATTTCATTTCCACTAATATATTTTAATCATTTTCAGTTATCAGCTATTACAAACAATGCTATTATTAATAATACTGTACATATGTATGTTACTGGGTTATTGTGCTTGGATTGTTGGGTTATGATTCCTGAATAGCTTTAACTTAGCCTAAACTACCGAATTATTTCCTGAGGTATCTTTAACAACTTACTTTCCTACCAGGAAGATTTGAGACTCTGGTTAATCCATATCTTTGTCAATATTAGTATTTTTGATCTTTTTTACTTTTGCCATCCTGAGATGTGTTTAGTAGGATCTCAATGTGGTTTTAATTTGCATTTAAGTAAATGAAGTTGAGCAGCTTTTCATTTGACTATTGTCCATTTGGATATATTCTTGTGTGAGGCTCCTGTTAAAATATTTTGCCCATCTTCGTATGGGATCGTCTTCTTATGAATGCATAGCTTTTTCTTTTGAATATTCTGGATGTTAGTGTATATTTGGTTATATATTGTAAATGTTTTTTTCCGCCCAATTTTTCTCTAAAAATTTTTTAACCATTCTTGGAATTTTGCTCTCCATTTAAATATTATATAAGTTTATTGTTTTATATAGTAGCAGAGAGCAATCAACCAAACAGCAACAATAAAGTCTTGCTGGGATTTATACATTGAGTACAAATCAATTTGGAAATAATTGACATTTTTTACATTATTAAATTGTCCAAATTATGAGCTATATTGTTTTGTTTATTTAGGTATTTTTAAATTTCTCTCAATAAAGTTTTATAATTGTCTGTGTAGTGATTTAGAATATTTTATTTAGCTATAGATAAGAAATGTTTAATGCTACTCTAAGGTATTAAGATTTAAATTTCTTATTCTAATTACGTGATTACAGTACATTGTTACATTTATTGTCTTGGCGAAAAACCAAATACAGAAATCTCGCAGTCTAAATAGGAGGCAAGCAAAATGTGGTTTGATTTTGAGCATTTGATGACTCAAACTTGATCTAGATGCTTGGAATATTCTCCTTTTAAAGAAAGTTGTTGACTTAAGATGATAGCATCTATGGATTCAATCACACATTTTGGTTTTGTAGAACTATTTGTATTATCATGAGATTACAAATGTCACTTAGTGGTTTTCAGTTTTAAAATCAAGAAGAGAAGGCAAAAGTCATAGTTGCCCACAAAAACGCAAATACAAACCTTGACAATATGAAAAAAAGAAAACCTATTTAAGAGATAGATTTTGAGAAAGAGAGAGAATAGGAAAAGATATGGAAGAAATAATAATGCCACTTTCTTTACTGTACATAGTGGGGGGGGGTGTCTAAAATGTTGGATTAAGAAGTAGAGGTTTTAGTAATTGGCTAAAATTATTGTATTATTATATAGTATATCATATATAGTATATACAGAGGATGCCAAAAATGTATACACATTTTAAGAAAGGAAAAAACTGTATTAAAATTGTAATACTTAATATACTCGTATACCGAAAACAAAAGATGAGTACAAGTCATGTTTGACTTCTGCAATTACAAGAGGTGCTCAAAGGGTTACCATCACTGTAATTTTAATACAGTTTTTTTCCTTTCTTAAAATGTGTACACTTTTTTTGGCACCCTCGGTATATTACAAATTATATATATGTAAAATTTGAGAA
Organism: Rhinolophus sinicus; assembly: GCF_057876585.1. Lineage (NCBI taxonomy): Eukaryota > Metazoa > Chordata > Mammalia > Chiroptera > Rhinolophidae > Rhinolophus > Rhinolophus sinicus. The sequence goes on along the minus strand of NC_142502.1, from coordinate 135,583,859 downwards.
GAGTTGAAAGAGAAGGAACTAGTGTATAAGACAGATTTTCCATCATTTACAGCATGGTTTTAATAGATATCATTTATTTGTAAGTCACAAGCTCCACATAAATAAACATATTATAAAAGTAAAAGTAAGACTCAAAACACCAAGACAAAAGTAGTCCAAAGTTGTACCTCTCAAGTATGGGAATGGAGTGGACTTGGAATATGGGATATAATTTTATAACTTGGTGTACCTATATGATAGAAAATTGTATTAGCACTTAAATACAGTTCATTCTACTGGTTGAAAAGTAAAATTTTAAAATGGTTATAAATGAGAAAAATATTAAAGACACAAGTATGTGTAAAAACTAGGTTCAAAAGATTATTATTTGCAATAATTGCTTTTGACAACAGAAAACAACACTTATGTACAAGGTGATATTTTCAGTAAAAGAAGATCTATTTGAAATACATTTATCCTCTACTCATTAGTTCTGCCTCTCAATTAACTTATAATTTTGTGTTCGAGAAAAAGTAGTGAAGTCAAAACAGAGAAACTATGTGTTAGTTCTTTTCATTTCACTTTCTTCTTTTGGCACAGTAAGTAGCCTAGCCAAAAACAGAAAAAATTAACTTTCATAAAACATAAAAATCAGAATTTGGCATAATAGTTAAAAGAGAAAGAAAACATTCTTTGTTTAGACTTATAAAGGTGAATTCTGTTTTTATCCAAATCCTCTGTTTTCTGAAATTTTCCATTTATCCAAATATAGCTTAAGTGTTTAGTTTAGAGAAGCATCCGCCTTATACAATATGTTATGATTTTTTAAGACTTTATTTTTTAAGAGTTTTAGATTTACAATAAAATTGAGAGAAATGTACAGAGATTTTCCATATACTCCCTGCTCCCACACCCCCATTATTCACATCACTCACCATAATTGTGTATTTGTTACCAAAGATGAACCTAAATTGACACATCATAATCACCCAAAATCCATAGTTTGCCTTGGGGTTCACTCTTGGTGTTGTACATTCTATGGGTATGTACAAATGTATAATGACATATATCATTATAATATCATACAGAGTATTTTTACTGCCCTAGAATGTCCTGTGCTTTTCCTATTCATATCTTTCTACCCCCAGTGACCACTGGCAACTGTTGATTTTTTAATTGTATCCATAGATTTGCCTTTTCCAGAATGTTATGTACTTGGAATGATATGATATGAAGCCTTTTCAGATTGGCTTCTTTCACTAATGCATTTAAGTTTCCTCCCATGACTTTTCATGGCTCGATAGCTTATTTCTTTTTAGTGCTGAATAATATTCCATTGTCTGGATATACCATGGTTTATTGATCCATTTACCTATTGAAGGATATCTTAGTTACTTTCAAGTTTTGGCAATTATGAAAAAAGTTTCTATAAACATCTTTTATGTGGGCAGAAGTTTTCAACTCCATTGGGTAAAACCAAGGAGTGTGATTCCTGGATTGTATGGCAGGAGAATGTTTAGTTTTGTAAGAAAATGCCAAACTCTTTTCCAAAGTGGGTCTACCATTTTGCTTTCCCACCAGTAATGTATGAGGGTTCTTGTTGCCATCTTTTTTGTTGTCGGTGTTCTGGATTTTGGCCATTCTAATAGGTATGTAATGGTACCTCACTGTTGTTTTTATTTGTATTTCTCTGATGATATATGGTATGCAACATCTTTTCATGTGCATATTTGCCTCTGTATATCTTTTTTGTTGGCACATTTTTAAATTGGGTTGTTTGTTTTCTTATTGTTGACTTGTAAGTGTTTTTTGAGTGTTTTGGATAATCGTCCTTTTATGAGATGAATTTTTTTGTGAATACTTTCCTCCAGTCTGTTACTTGTCTTCTATTTTCATGATATTGTCTTTCACTGAGCGGAAGATTTTAATTTTAATAAAGTCTAGCTATCCACTATTTGTTTCATAGGTTGTGTCTTCAGTGTTGTATCTAAAACAACATCACCATACCCAACGTTATCCAGGTTTTCTCCTAGAAGTTTTACAGTTTTGTTTTACATTTAGATCTATGATCCATTTTAAGTTAATTGTTTTGAAGGTTGTAAGGCTTGTGTCTATATTCTTTTTTTTTCTTTCATGTGGATGTGTAGTTTTCTCAGTACCATTTCTTGAAGGCTATATTTGCTCCGTTGTATTACCTTTGTTCCTTTGTCAAAGATAAGCTGATTGTGTTTCTGGGTTCCTATTTCTGGGCTCTCACTAATGTTCCATTTGATGTCTTACCCATTCCACATCTAGGTATTTACCCAAGAGAACTGGGAAGTTATATTCACACACACAAAAAAACCCTTTATGCAATTGTTAATAACACCTTTATTCATAATGTCAAAAAGTGGGAAAATTCTAAATAACCTTCAACTTAGAATGGATAAAGAGACTGTAGTTCATCTACACAGCAGAATACCACTCAGCAATAAAAAGGAACATATCAACACATGCTATAACATCAATGAAATTAAATACAAAGGGTGCCAGAAAATGTATACACATTTTAAGAAAGGAAAATACTATTAAAATTACACTGATGGTAACTTTGAGCACCTCTTGTAATTGCAGAAGTCAAATGGGACTTGTGTTCATCTTTTGTTATCAGTATATATTGAGTATTACAATTTTAATACAGTTTTTTCCTTGCTTAAAATGTGTATACATTTTTTTTGGCACCCTAGATATATTATGCTAAGTGAAAGAACACAGACTCAAAAGGCTACATACTCTATGATTTCATTTATTGAACATTCCAGAAAATTCTAAAGAAATGGTATAAAAAACAGATCAGTAGATGATCAATATTGGGGTAATGAAAGGGGTTGCTTACATAGACACAAATGAGGAAACTTAAGGAGATGATGCCACGCTACTGTATTGTTGATTGTGGTGAAGTCTACCTAACTATATGTATTTGTTTAAATTCAGAGACTTCTACAAAAGCAGAGTGAATTTTTCTGTATGGCTACTTAAAATGAACAAACTACAAGAAAAAGCCAAAAGAAAAAAAAGGACAAAATTAAAGAATTTTATTAGTCACAATCATTTTAAGTATGATTATATAAGCATAGTAGCATTTAGCAAATATAGCAACAAGAAATATGCTTTCTTGTTTCTACCTGAATTTGGCAGATCACATATTAACTATTGTGTTATATTTCAAATCCCAAATAAAGTTGTTTATTATAGTAGCAAAATTTACATTGGCTTATATTTTCCCAGTAGTGCTTGTGATAAAACATTTTTCTCTTGTGGCACATTTAATAGTAGTGTTAGTGATGTTTGCTGGTTAACATGAAATAGTTCTTTTTTGCCATATTAAATAAATCTCACAGTATCTCTACTTTGCTAAAAACAGTGTTTTGTTTTTTTAAAATTTATTTTTAATTATGTTGTATTCCTTTTAAATCTATTCAGGTAAACTGATCATTTTTCTACTCTGACAAGATGTTATGATAAATTACATTTGTTCATATCATGATGCTGAATATTCTTTGCAGTCGTTATTTATTACTGATATTATTTGCCAAAATTTTATTTAGACATTTTGCCACAATACTCAAATGAGCTAATTTAACTCTGTAAACAGAAATAGTAGACTTACTTCTTTCTATGTCTTCCAGAAGAGTTTATATATTACAGAAAATAAGACTCTCCTTGTGGTTTAAAATAAGTGTTTTTTGTTTGTTTGTTTTTGTATTTTTTAGTAAAACAGCTGAGGTGGATATCTTTGTGAGGTGTGTGTAGATTTTTGCAACTGTCTCAGTAACTTTATATTTTCTTTCTCATTTAAGTCTACTTATGCTATTTTAATATTTCTAAATTTGGCTGTTATAAAATTGTATGTATAATCTGTTCACCTTTAGTTATTTTGCACATAATAAAATTAAATGGAAAGTAATAATTTTTCCTGGAGAACAGGTTTGGCCACATCCTAAAAGTTATGATTACAATCATTTCATTATTTTATGAATTGTTTATTGTTGTAAACTTCTTTTACTTTGTAGTTTAGGATACGATAATTTTTAATGTTGCATAAACTTCAAGAGTGAGATATAAACTGTGTTTATATCTTGTGTTCATTCAAATTTACAAACTATGTTTTAATCTCTTAGTGTATGTATATACCTTAACCATTAATTTTTTCATTTATTTTTCAATTATAGTAGAAATGCAATATTATATTAGCTTCAGGTGTACAATATAGTGATTAGACATTTATATCCATTGCAAAGTGATCCCCCCAATAAGCCTAGTACCCGTCTACACCATGCATAGCTATTATAGTATAGTGACCATATTCCCTATGCTGTAGTTTATATTCCTGTGACTATTTTGATAACTGGCAATTTGTACTTAATTTTTTCTTTAATTTTCTATATATGCATATACATAACCTTTACATTTGCCTAGTAATTCTTTGTTTGTCTTACAATCATTAAATTATGGGTTATTTTATTTAACATAATACATACACTTGATTAAAAAATCAAGTAAGGGGCTTCTGTTTCAATGTGGTTCACTGAACACATCCTTTTATCTTTTCTTCCCTGGGAAGGTAAGAAAGAGTTAAAGCAGCTGGTGATGAGTCATTGACTCTCTTTACTGGGCGTGGGGTTGGATTGGTGATCTCAAGGGGAAATTAGACAGGTGACTCAGTCTACTCTCCTTGTCAGTGAGGTCTCCAAGTAACTAAATTAATGATATGTTTTAGGAGGCAGCCATCTTCTCTACAGAATGCCCTCTGCAGGGTGTCTCTGGCAAAAATTACTGTCTATAGTAAACAGAATTTGGGAGGCATGGTACTCTTAAGAATGTCACATCATCTACATAATTTATGGGGTGTAAAGTGGAGATATTTCATAACTTAAATGCTCCCTAGATGTAAAGAACCCTGTAAAACCTTATGTGTTATTCTTAATTTATATATACAAAATATTTCAAAACTAAGTTATATAGCTCAATGTTTTAAAATAGTTTATTAAATGTGCTACTATTAAATTTTAAATATTAATGGACATGACAAGACATTTCAAAAAAAACTTGAAAACATAAAAAATAGGGTTAAATACGACAAAATCATAAACATCAGAAGATGAAGAAACAAAATATAAGAAACTGAAAAAAATTAGCATAATCATGAATATCCTTTAATTGGCATCCCTGGAAAGTCAAAGTAGATGAACAGTGTGATATTATGATTTATACTAAGAAATATATATTTGTTCCTCCTGGATACTGAGACAGAGTTCCCAAACTGTTGGAATTTCCTGTGATAGAGTGAGCAACAAAGTGTTTTTTGTGATGTTAAGGAGTTGATTTCTAGAAAGCAACTGAAGATGAGGGCTGGTTGCCAGTGGAGCCAACTACATGATTGGAGGGTTAAAACTTTCAGTCCTCCCCCAACCCACCTCTAAAGAAGGAGAAAGTCTGGAGATTGAGTTCAAGCACAACAGGCCAATGATTTAGTAAATCATGCTTGTGTAATGAAGCCTCCATAGAACCCCAACAAGAGGGTTTGGAGAGCTTCTGGGATGGTTAACAGGTAGAGATTATGGTAAAGTGGTGTGCTCAGAGAGAGCATGGAAGCTCTGTGCCTTTTCCCCTGTGCATCTCTTCCATCTGGCTGTTCTTGAGTTCTATCCTTTTAAAATAAACTGGTAATCTAGTAAGTAAAATGTTTCTCTGATTTCTGTGAATTGCCCTAGCAAATTAATCAAATCCAGGAAGGGGTTGTGGGAATGTCGGATTTATAGCTAGTCAGACACAAGTACAGGTGACAACCTGGACTTGCAATTTGGCATCTGAAGTTGAGGGGGGAAGTTTTGTAGGGCTGAGACCTTAACCTCTGCGATTTGATGCTGTCTCCAGGTAGATAGTGTCAGAATTGAGTTAATATCTTTAGATGTATAATAGTAGAATTGAGTTGAATTGTAGGACATCCAGATGGTGCTGGAGAATTGGTTGGTGGTGTGTGGAACTGCCGCCCCCCACCCCACATTATTTGGTGACAGAATTGTTAAACAATAAAAGAACAAAGAAGATCTCTTGGAAATTAAAATATGATTGTAAAATAAATTTTTAATAGAATGTTCAGAAGATAAAGTTGAAGATGAAAATTTTTTATACAGTACAGCAAAAAAAAGGGCAAGAAATGTGAGAGAAAAAGAGATGAATTTGAAATCAATCCAGGAGGTCTATCTACCTTTACAGTAATGAGCTGCAGAAAGAACTGAATAGAGAGACAGTGAGGAGGGAAATTACAAATGTTAAAATACAAGAAATTTCCTAGAACTTAAGGACATAATAAGATTAAAAAGATACCACTGTTTATAGCCTAATGAGCAAAGAAGACAAACAGCTGGACACATCATTATGAACATTGGAAATAAAGGAAATAAAGGAAAAAAATATAAAAGAAAGAAAAAAAAAATGAAAGAAGTGAGGGATAAATATAAAGCAGTTTGCCACAGAGACTAGAATCAGACAGGGGTTATTATTTTCTTACCAGCAGCACAATGTGCAGTAAAAGAACTGGAATCAAGCCTTCAAGTCTTAAGAAAAAGTTATTTCTACATTCAATTCCATACTTGGCCAATAAACTGTAAAGACATTCAGGCAGGCAAGAATTGAGTAAAAATACCTTTTAAGTACTTCATAGGAAATTTCTTAAGCCTGTGCTCTTGTAAAACAAAGGGGGAAAGTAAGAAAGAAGATGATTTGATTTAAGAAACATGGCACCTACCCTGGAGAGCAATGAAGAATGATAGCCTACAGTGGACCTGGAGAACACTCAGCTCTTTGTGTTTAGACCCTGTCAGGCAGAAATCAAGCAGGGAGCAGATGTGTGTGGTACTGCCAAACCACATTCCATGACACCAGACATGCAGGTAAAACAACGAGTATGATTCTTTGGTTGCTTTTACTGCTCCAAGTTCTGTATATAGTTGAGATGCCTGTTTTTTGCATATCTATCCACCTCACTGCCTCATATCCTGTCATTCCCACAACCGCGAAGGGATCTTATTGGGGATTTTGCCCAAGAAACTCTTTTACTTCCTTTACTTTTATAGTCTTTATTTCCCACAATCTGGTCCCATAAAATTTCTTACAGAAAATACTCAACTTTGTGATGCCATCCTTTCCTGATTTCTGATGTTTCCCTCCCCCATTTCCTTACTAAATTTCATTAAAAAAAACTGAGAGGAAGTATATTCAAGCAAATAAACTCAAATCATCAACTTAAATAAGAAAACTCGTGTTGGGGAGATATTCAAAATGATAAAGTTAATTTATCAATGTGTGCTTTGGTTGTTAATTTTCTTGAGCTCTTTTACTCATGGGGTAGTTCTCTTGTCATAACAATAAACATTACAAAAAAAAATGTTCATCTGTCCTTATGGTGACCTCAGTACTTTGGACAGAATATGTTAATTGGTAGCTTTGCACAGTGGTGCTGAAAAATACCCTCAGCCCATTCTCATTCAGTGAAGCCAATGAGTTCACTGGAGCCATATTGTATGTGTCATTTTTGTTTAAAATTTGTTGTTGCTGTTGTTCTGGAACAAAGTTCTCCATTCTCTTAGCTGGTGACTATTATTATTATTGCTATTATTTATTTATTTATTTATTTATTTTTGCTACAAGTCTGACACGTAAAATACAGTTTTTATTTTTAAAGGAAATCCCATAGTACCAGATGGCAAGAACCAAAATCTAAGGAAAAATAACTAGTTTTGAAATTAAGCACACATTCTAGTATAATGAACCATGTAATTAATCTAAGAACAAAATGATAAAGTCCTTAATTGTACATATATTCAACTGGTTCTTTGTCGATTTGGTTACTAACTCAACTGTTTCATTTAATACTCTGAGTTAATGAGGGATCTCATATTCTAACAAAATGAACATTACAGAATTTTTGCATTAAGCCTAAGGTTCTCATAAGCCTGAATAGCAAGTACAAGTAGTGATTAGAGAAGTGTGTATGTGGATGTACAAATGTGTATACATATATTCACATATGTGCATATATATGATGGTTATTTGTATATTTATATAAAAGTCTGTTACATAATGGTTACAGAAATACTAAGTAAGGGTAAAAATTGACACTTTAATTCTGTCCTCAGAGTGACAAAGGACCACTTATATAATTGAGTGGAATACAAAACAGCTAAGAAACTGCCGGAGTACATTAGAACTATTAGAGAAATACTGAAAGACTGCTTTAAAAAGGGGTCTTAACAGTAGAGTTTTCATAGGTGATGGCTACGGTTAAGGTATTCTTTACAGAAAGTATGACAAGAGCAAAGTTATAATGACATCTTCAAAGTATAGTGAATATAATAACTTGCCTAGGTTTATTGAACAATGTGATATAAGGCTAGAAAGTTCACCGTAAATCAGGGTCAGTTTTATTCATATTAAACGTGAAATGATCAGGCAGTCATCTGAAAGTATCTGAAAGATTCTTAGCAGAAGAAGGTCACAATCTAAGTAATGCTTGAGGTGCCAGTGTGCCAGAGTAGGTGAGAGACTGGTGCTAGGCGAGTCATGGCAATATTACAATAGTCTTGATGACTACAATGAAAGTTCAAATTTGAAATATGTTGGCAACTAGGAATAAGGAGAAAGGATGTTTGGGAGAGATTGAAAAAGAAAAACTGAAAAACAGGATATATTTGTCGTGGGACATGAAGAAAAGGCTCTGCGTTGTCACTAAGCTTTTACACTTGGTGAAGGGGAGGGAGAGTGGCTGATTATTAAGTGAATGTAGACACCAGAAATAGAACCTGGATTTGATCAGGATGGAAAAGGGAAAAGGAAGAGAGGCATGATGAATTGGAAAACTAAATTATTATATGCCATAAGTTCAGAAAGATTTTGTTCAAAATTATCATTTGCTCTTCTATACTGATTTCCTGAATAGAAAAGTTGTGCAAAATTACCATTGTTTCCAATCATCCAAATATCAATGAAAATGCTTATATGTGAGGAGTGAATCAGAGTGGAATGATATTGACAGCTGTCTCTGTAATCTATTATTATTTGACTATGTTTTACAACTTCATTAGTTCAATTGAATAGATATTTTGATATAGTTATTTAATGGTTCGGCTGAATACATAGCAATTTGCATAAATTACACAAAATACACTTATGTGACAGTGTACTGGAAATAGTAGAATAGAGTCATTGTTAATTTATTTGTATCAGTGCCAAAAAAATATATTCCTGTGTCTTGAGTCATGAAAGAATCAGTTTGGCTTAAAATAGTGTTGTTTATTTTTCTTTTCTCTTTGGGATAACTATGTTCTTAAATACCCAGAAGATAACAAGGGGAATTCTGAATTTGTTTCAAAGGATGAATCTGGTCTGTTAACATCACATAAGTAGATTGCTCTTCCACTTTGCCAAAGGGAAAGTTATGGCACATAGATAGATGAGTGTATCACTGTCCATCTCTGTCACCTCAAATACATTCATGGGAAGTAACAGGAAGTTAATAAGCACAAGAGCAAAATGGTGAGAAATAGTTTCCTCTGTGATAGAAATGTTATTGGAATGATGTCCTACAATTTGTGCTAATAGAGTTCTATAAATTACATATGCAGTATATAGAGAGTATATATGAGTATAAGTGAAATCATATGATATTTGTCCTTCTCTGCCTTATTATATTACTGAAAACCACAAAAATAAATAATAAAAAATATTGTTAAATAAGAGTATTACTATCAAACTATGAAATGAGTGAGTAAAAAGGATGAAGAAGTATAAATGTAATGTATAAAGCTGATTCATAAAGAAACAGAGGTCTGAAATACTGTTTAGAGTTAGGACAGCAGTCTTCAGTAGAATCTAACACAGATAGGGTTAAAAGAATGTCTTTCTAGGAGTGGGACTGGGGTCAGTGAGAAAAGCAGTTGCTTTTTTCACTCTAAGCTCTTCTTCACTACTTGGTCTATGACCATATACAATGTATTATTTTATTTAAAAAATTAAAAATGTAATAACTAGAAAAAGCAGTGGATTTTGAGATTCTCCAAATGTCTATTCTTTTTTTATTATTAAATTTATTAGGGGCGACACTTGTTAATAAAACTATATAGGTTTCAAGTGTACAATTCTATACTACCTCATCTGTATATTACACTGGGTGTTCATCACCCCAAATCAAATCTCCTTGGTCACAATATATTTGATCCCCTTTACCCTTTTCTACTTCCTCTGGTAACCACTCTTTCCCTCTGGTAACCACTATACTGTTGTCTGTGTCTATGAATTTTTGTTTGTGTTATTTGTTTGTTGCTTTCAGTTTTATATCCCACATATGAGTGAAATCATATGGTTCTTGACTTTTTCTGTTTGACTTATTTCACTTAGCATGATGTTCTCAAGATCCATCCATGTTCTTTTATTTTCATAAAAATATACCAATGGATGAATTATAAAGTATTAACTTTTAAATGTGTTTCCTGATTGTTTTAAAAATATATTTCACAATTTTAATTATACTCCTATCAAAACAACACTACAATCATGACTAAAAAAGGCATAATATGTTGGATGTGGTATAGAAGAATTGAGCACTCTTCAATGGGTATGAAAAAATATTTCTGACACAGGCACTTTCTTTCCAAGCCTCTTTCTCTTCTTATAAGGGCCCCTAATAAAAATGAGTTCCTCCCAATCAGTAATAAAATAGAAATGACACAGCATAACTTTCAATCTTCCACATAAGCTTAGTATGGCTCATCACATTTGAATCAAAAGATTCTGATTTCTGAAGTTTATTGTTGTATTGTTGATGATGTTGCAATCTTCAAGCCAAATTAATAATCACTACAGACCAGCATGTGTGCTTTCTATATGTGACACATATACTTAGGTAGTTATGATAAAAATCAGCTTATGAAGTAGTACAAGAGGAAGTCCAGTTTAACATAATTTGTCTGCCTGGCAACCATACCTACAATTCTCTTCATAGCCAATGGACTTCGTCCATCCAATTTTTAATGAGTTCCTTCTGAGTATTATATATTGGCAAGAAATAACCCTCAAAGGAAACATATAAGTTATTAATATTATTAAGAATAATTTTAAGAATAACAGAAATGAGTTAATATAAAAGAACAGTGTGTGAATGATAAAGGTTTATGTAAATATGAGATAATAATGATGAAAATAATAAAGAACTGAATTGTAGTTTAGGACACATAGGGAAACCCCATCTTCTTCCATCAACAGTTCAATTTTGATTTTGAAAATGTGTTTCTTTTCTACTCATAGTTCCTAGGATTCCCAAGAAACAGACTCCATACCCAGCCTCTGTGGGAGCATGTGTCTCGGGCACTGTGTCACGTTGCTTTGGCAGCAATGATTGTTTCAAGGATGGGCACCTGACCCATCAGAGGTTATGAATCTGAATTTATGGATGATTTCTGGTGCTATGGGAAGCAGACTTTCTCCTTTGCCTTCTTGAATATAGGAGTATATCCACTTTACAATCATAAATGATGAATCTCTCTGAAAATGAAGCCAATGGAAGGATGGGGATAGGAGCTCATTAAAAGATGCACAAAACCAAGTCCTATTGCCATTATTTCATCTCTGATTAAAATAGGCAAAACCTAAAATCAACCTTAACTTTGGAGTTTTCCACATCTACGTGAACTAATAAATTCCAAAAGCCTAATTTTAAAAACTGAAGTTTAGGTTGGATTGTTAGTCAGTAGCAAACAAAAAGTCCTAATTGATTTGGGAATGGGCTCTCTATTTGAGTGTTTAGGCATAAGAGCAAAAGTCAGGGTCAGATATTTCCAGAAAATGAGACTAATTATCATATTTCCCCCTATTGCTTTTCCTAGGAATTAGAGTAGCAGAAAATACTGTGCAGATGGTGTCTGATGATGACACTGAGGCTGCCAGAGCAGTGCGACAGAGTGGAAAGAACACTGAAACTTCAGGAGGAGACAATGAAGGCAGGAGGGATTGGTGAAGAGATGCTGGGGTCAGAGAGATGGCTCGAATCATAGCTTTCACATTTAGTAGCTGTGCAATATCAAGCAAGTTATTCTCCACTGTTAAGCCCTAGTTTCCTTGCTTATAAAAGAAACACAGGGTAAAACAATAGTAGCTGCATAAGTCCATTAATTAATGCAAAAATTAATGCAAATCTCTTAGTACAATGCCTTACTATTATTGTACTAAGATTTTAAATTGTAATACTTATTATTGTCATTTCACAACCCTAACATGAATCTAAACTTTGTCATTTACTGCATGTTAACCATTAAGTCTATTTAGTTTCTTCTAAACTCAAGTATTTTAATCAGTCACGTAGAGGTGACAATTGTTGCCATATCTACTTCACAGAATTGTCACCTAATGAGAAAAGGTTGGAGAGTCACTTGGAAGCCATCATAAAACAGGCAGAATTAAGGTGATATGAGCTTCTCTAAGATTTGAGACATTTTCCAACAGTCAGTGACACCAAAATATCTTCCTGAACCTCCTAAGGATAATCTGTTCCATTCTATTGAATCAGAGTCTTGCAAGGTTAAAGACCGGGCACATAAAATTTGAAAAAAATCTCCACAGGTATTTCTGAAACTCATGAAAGTCGCACGACTGATGCCTTTGTGCAGTGATTCTGAACCCCGGCTGCTCGCTGGAATTACCTGGGGAGCTTTACAAACTATGAATGCCTAGAATCTAGCCCAGAGCAATTTAATCAGAATCTTTGGCAACAGAGCTCAGAGAATCAGTAGTTATAAAAGTTCAGTAGGTGATTCTAATGTACGTCCATGTTTGAGAACTGTTGTATTTGGGAAAAGGGAATGTAAATACATTTATTGAGATAACCCTATGCACCAAATATGGCACTAGACATTTTGTATATATTTTCTTATGTAGGCTTCATTTTAAATTAACCATATAAAATAGGTGTTAATTTTACATTCTGCAGTTAGTTAAGAATTAAGTTCACACAAGTCAGGTGGCGTGCTCAAATAAATAGGAGTTAATACGTAGGAAAGAAGTGGTTTCTTCCTCAGCTCCAAAGCCCATTTTTTTTGTGTTGCTTTTCGACTGTTACCTTAAGTCAGTAAAGGGCATATAATTTATAAAGGTACAATTACTTGTTGCTCTTGACATATATACTTAATTTATGTTTGTTTTCCCTGCTGTACTATCAGATGCCTTTAAAAGCTAAATGGAGATGGTTTGGGAGTTTAAAACTAATCTGTAATCATAAAAACTCAACACATTCCATTGACAGTTGCTATCCCTGTATTGCAAAAAGAAACACAGGTTTTGAAAAAGTCACTGAAAGAAATCTTCAAAACTTAAACCCTTTAGGAATATTGAGAACGATTCTAACAGTTTTAAAATAACTAGATTCTTGTCAGATATTTGACAATGCACATAAAATGGTTACTTCTTGAGAACCAAATTAAGGAATTTAGAAAATGACTGATAAACCACTGTATTACCTTAGGGAAAAGAAAGTAAAATTTTTAACTTAATGGTCTCCCAAAGGGAACTCTGTATCCGATGATATTTCAAAAGGCACCATTACTTGAGTGTCTTTAAAAAGTAAGAGAAATTTTTATATAGGTTTAACAATAGATTCCTGCAATTTTTAAACATGAATAAAAAAACCCAGTGGGAATAAGAGTGGGGTAGAGGAGGGAGTCAGTTTTGAAGACCTGAGTAAAAGTTCACACTGTGAGGAGTTGCAGAAAGTTTTATACACATTTTGTCATTATTTTTTAAACCAGTGGGTTCAAACTTCACATTAACATCTGCAATACTAATGGCATGTCTATTAATACTGTCTGCTGACCTCAAAGACTACAGCTGCCAGCTTGAGCTGATACCTATAAGGCAGGAAAATGGAAACCATAGAATTCACACATTAAACTTCTGGGAAGGTAGTTTCCAAAGCAAAGTGTTAGAGGTCAGAGTCATCCCAACTCTCTCCACATGCTGATAACTACTTGTTGGTGTAGGTCAGGGGATATTTTCTGACTCATGGTCAAAACATTTAATGAAAAATGTATCTCTTTCAAAAGGAAACATATTGAGGGGAGAGTGACAAGGAAAAATGCCAAACTATTGGCCTATATTTGAACTGCAGTAAAAAAAACAACTATATATATATATATATATATATAGTGGAACAGAGCTTATTTATATAAAGCAATGAAGTATTGCTTGATTTATGGTTTCAGTATTAACAATTAACATATCAGATATCAGTGCTCATAGTAACACTTGTCAATCATTAGATTATCTTGGTAAGTATTACTAACATTCTATTTAGTCCATAAGAAATAAAGAATGAACATTTTACATATATATATATATAATTATTTTGTCATGTGTGGCTGCTATGGTGATTTTCAGTTGTAGTTTATTTTTGGCCCAGCAAACAGATTTATTCAAAATTTTTATACTAGCAATAATACGATGTAAATCAGTGGATCTCAAACTTGAGAGTGTATCAGAATCATTTGGAGGCTTGTTACATCATTTCTGGGCTCCACCATTACAATTTCTGATCTACTAGGTTCAAGATGGGGCCAGAGAATTTGCATTCCTAACAAACACCCAGTGAATGCTGGTTTGGCTGGTCCAGGGACTACACTTTGAGTAGCATTGCTATAAATAAGTCACATTGGAAGGAAAGTTAATAATAAAAACAATGGCTCCCGTTTGTTGGGCACTTACTCTTTATCTGGCCTGGATCTCATTTAAACCTCACAGGTGAGGAAGCTGAAACCCAGAAGGATTAAGTGAGATCAATATAAGGGGAAAAGACAGGATTTAAACCCAGTTTGTTCAATTCCAAAGCATTGGAATTGTAGCAATTCCTTTTATGATTTCTTTACCTTCTTCTCCCTGACTCATGGACACAGAGGAAAACTAACTTGAAAACTGACAGTGACCATTCTCCAGCCTCTTGCTACCATCCTATGAAGAAAACTGAGTTTCACTTTTTCCTTAAACTCCGGGGGATCTTGAGGATACACCCTAGATATTTTAGTCTTCCTATAATCCATGTGTTCAAAGTATCAGAGATCAGGAAGTTAGTATGAAATACCCCTAAATGAAGCCTTTCAGATCCTGAAATTTGATGGGTATTGTGCATATTTCTGACAGAAGTATCCAGTCACCACTGGAAGTAGACAGCGATCCACACCAAGGAGCTCTCCCTTTCCATATCTGTTAAAAAAATTGAGTGTGCCCAGATGTTGCCTCATTCTAGGATGAAGAAAGAAACACACACACACACACACACACACACACACACACACACACACACACAGTACAAATGAAATGGAATAGAAGAGAATAACTGCCAACTCCCCACATATTTATGTTTATAATATGGTTGACAGTTTGAATCAGTACATAAAGTCTATATTATTTCATAAATAGTTTGGGGCTCACTTGGCTAAATATTGAAAAAAAATATTAAGGTAGATCCTTTCTCACATGTCTATCAAGTTACACTGTAGATTAATTACATATTTGAATATTGTTAAATAAAAGATACTATAAGGAAATAAAAATGACTACTTAAACAACTTGAGGAATAGGCTAACTTTAAAGCATAATATTACTAATGGAGATAATTATAGAACAATTTGTTAGCTTTTTTTCTCTTCAACATAACTTTTAGATCAATAAATAACACCAGCAAAATGTATTAAAAATAAATTTGGGAAACTATTAAAAAAATAAGGTACAGGTTGATATCTTTAACACAGAGACCTATGTTTAAAATTAATAAGAAATATGAGAACAAGCCAATAGATATATGGACAGTGTGGACCGACAATTCATGTTATCAACAAAAGTGACAAATGATCAATAAACACATAAAACTGTCCAGTCAACAAATAAATGTGAATTAAACAATGAGAAATTCTATTGAATTACTATCTATTGGCCCACCTTGAAAATGATAAAACCCAGAAAATGAGTATTCTTTTCTACTTATGATAGAAACATAAATTATCACATCTTTTTATATGACAATTTGCAACACATAAATATTTGAACCTGCATATCTATTTATTTACTAATTCAACTTCTAAGCATTTATTTTAAGTTTTTAATTATTTCCAGGACAAAGATTTAACTACAAGGAAATATATTGATCACTATTTAAAATGGGG
Source organism: Rhinolophus sinicus (assembly GCF_057876585.1). Taxonomy (NCBI): domain Eukaryota; kingdom Metazoa; phylum Chordata; class Mammalia; order Chiroptera; family Rhinolophidae; genus Rhinolophus; species Rhinolophus sinicus. The sequence goes on along the minus strand of NC_142502.1, from coordinate 135,567,639 downwards.
AAAATCAGAAATTATTTTATCCCAAATAAGTACATTAATTTGTGTGCATCCATAAAATATTATTTCACATAACTATTACAATATTGTTACAGGAGAATAATGAATGGAAGCATATTTTTGATAGCTATCTAGCTGAAAAGAAAATGTCAAAAAACAGTATGTACAATATCACTCTATTTGTATACAAGCAAATATGCAGTAGATTCAAGATCTCAGTCTTAGCTCATGAATTAATCATCTAACCTTCCTAAAGTCCCTTAAAGTTGTAGTAAAGATGTAAAAGGCCTACATCAACAATCAACAATGTTACATACATTAGTGAAAGAAGGAAAGCAGATAGAAGACTCTGATGAAGCACAGTGTCAAAACATGAAACATGTCATATGCCTGGACTGGGCTATTGTGGAGGAGAGATTAAAAGGTTTACAATGGAAAGCCCAGAACTAGGAGGAGGGGTAGAAAAAAGATTTGGAATAAAAAAATCAGACTCACCGTGGAGGTGATAGAAGGTCTACGTGTAGTACAAGCAATCCTCCACTTTTCTCCTACCTCCACACACTCAGTGATCCATAGCTAGGTATTTTTCTCCAAACTACAACTTAGACATTTCCGCTCTAAAAATTGAGTAAATGGTGTAGAGTGTGTTTGGATCCCAGGAGTGAAACCAGCACTTCTGCTGATCTTTAGGAATACCAAGCATAATGTTCCATCTCCAAAATTCACCCTGAAGTGAAGACTTCCTCTAAAGTACTGCCTTGGTCACTTTTCTCTCCTCTCATTCTTAGATACAAATGAGAAAACAACAACAGGAAAAGCAGTAATAATTAGACATTTGGGAAAATCTTGGACATGAAAAAAGAAAAAAATTAAGGGAATTGAGAAGTGAAAATTCTTGTTTATATAAGACAATTCAGAGAACAGAGGAAAACTTTCAAAGCTTCTAGCCAGATTAAAAAAAAATAAAAATCAGTAAGATATTTCACCCATCTAACAAACATCAGGATGAATTAAGAAGGAACAATTGAGAAAAAAGAAAGATCTCTAGGGTATAAGTTATATTATAATTATATCATTATATATAATATATAATTTAATAAAACAATTATATATAATTTAATAAAATAAAATTAAAATGTATAATTATTTTATTAAATTATGTATGTCATTATTATAACATATAATGTTATACATAATTATGCTATATGCATATATTCTAGAGTTTTTCTTTCATTAAATTATATATAATTATTTTATTATATTATACAAAGGGTACCAAAAATGTACACACATTTTAAGAAAGGAAAAAATATTAAAATTGTAATACTCAATACATACTGATAACAAAAGATGAATGCAAGTCACATTTGACTTCTGCAATTACAAGAGGTGCTCAAAGTGGCTACCATCAGCGTCCAGACGCTTCTGACTAAGGCGAACTACTGCTTGAGCAACGTTGACCGAAGTGTCCACTTCTATACATTTTTTTTGGCATCCACGATATATCATTATATATAACAAAGGTGTTATATATAATGTTATATATGTTATAGATAATGATATATATAATTATCTATATCTATATCTATATCTATATATATATCTATATATATAGATATCTCCTAGAATCTTTTTTGTATTATATATGCAATTCTTTTTTATATATATAATGTATAATGACATATAATTACAGATATATCTACTAGAGATCTTTCTTTTAAAAGGAAAATGACAGAAAGCATAATTCAGTTTTGTTTTCCACCAACTCAGCCCCAAGGCTAATAAGGGATTCTTTCACAGCTGTAATAGAAGTACTAGATTCTCAATATGACTCTTGAGATTAAAATTTGGGGCCCTGAGCTTGACATTTTTAACTCCAAGTCTCCAGTATAGTCAGACCTGCCAACCTGATCCACAGTCATGTGCTTTGTATTTTAACTCTGCAATATCTATAAAGTCTTCTAAAAAATTGGCTTTTATAAACACTTGATCTCTTAAAGACTTACACTTTACAGACACTTGATTTGATACTGAGGAAAGGGGCATTTAAATGATAGGGAACAAAAATCTAGTCATTAAAATGACTTTCTGCAGTGAATAATAGCTATATAGTGAGGCAGCTCTGTTGATTGATTGCTAAAATCTACTCTCCCTTCTTCAATAGTGATAGAGTTGTGGCTAAACAAGAACTGCTGAGAGCAACCAGAATATATATTTCCCAGCCTTCCTTGCAACTAGTCATAGCCATGTGCTTCAGTTCTTACTAATGGACTGAATGGGAATGTTATTTGTCACCTTCCGACCTGAGTCTTAAGTCACCTGGTGAGCACTTTGTATCCCCTGCTACAGTTTGTTGTTGATGGTTGATTTTTTTTCTCCTAGTCTTCTTCCATATTTTATAGAGTGCCCTTATGTTTTCTGCAACAAGGTGAAACTTCTCACCAGACTCCAGTGATATGTAAGTTTTTCTCTATTATAACCAATTCAATAGTGAACAATATAGAGAGAAGTATTGAAAAGCATGGACTCAAATCAATATATTTTAACCACAGGTTTACATTCAGGAATGCATCTGAAGTACCAAATAGAAATATGGCCAATACAAACTGAAAATATTCTAAGAATTCAATGATAAGAGTTATTTATATATGCATAAAACGTGACTTAAGTTAAATTAATTTTATTTTTAAATTTTTCATTGTTTTTATTTATTTATTTACTATTTTTTATTTTTCAATTACAATTGACATACAATATTATATTAGTTACAGGTGTGTACCATAGTGATTAGACATTTATATAACTTATGAAGTGATCACCCAATAAGCCTAGTATCACAGTACTATATATGTAGCATACATCATATATATTTATATATATGTTTGAACGTGATATATATATATATATATGTGTCTATACATAATCTGAAGGAAAATGCATAAAATTCATATCCTATAAAAATCAATTGTAGGTGTTTCTTATTTTTTGTGTGTGCTTATCTCAGTTTTCCAAAATGTTTGCAATTAATTTGTAGTTATGTGAACTGAAAAAAAAAAATAGTATAGAATTTAGACTTTATTAGCCTATCTGTGGTAATTAAGAAATTTTTTGTGGATCATCAATATTTATAAATTTGCTTCTTCTTCAAAGAGTCTAGTTATAGCAAAGGATAAAATGAAAACCAATTTAAATTAAACTAATTAGCTTAGACTAACAGATTGATTAACATCTTTCTAAAAATTAAAACTCCTCTTAAATAAAGGGATTTCTGTGAGTAATTAAAAAAACAAATTTTAAAAACTCAAAGGTAGGGTTAAAAACAGATATTTTGCAAGGCCAAAGTTAAAATACTGTCAATTTTATTAGACTTAAACTCATAAATTACTAGTATTACTTAAATTACACTTAGATTTTACCTGTTTACTAATCTCCGGACTCTGACAAACACTATTAATTTGTTTTTCTTCTTACACAGTTCATATTGGGAAGTGTAGTCTTGTCTGTCTTAGGCAAACTGAACCTACCAAGTAAAGTTACTAGACCTTGAAGACCAAATAACAATGAAAAATATGCTAAGTGGGTGTAATGATTGAGTTACACACCTTGACTTGTGGAAGGAGTCAATTAAAACACTTAAATACTATAGCAACCAGAATGTAAAAGCCAGATGCAAGTAGACCATGTAATGAAGGACATTTGGCTGAAAAAGGTGAAGATGGTCAGAAGGTAAACAGGAAGCAATTTTGGAAAGATATTTTATTCTACCTATATTTATTTGGGGATACACACACACACACACACACACACACACACACTTTCTATCTACTTTGAAAATGAAAACGTTCTAGCAAAATTCCCTAGTATGTATGAGGCAGGCAAGCAATGTGTTTCTTAGTACTAAATAATGTCCTGTCACTTCTCTAAGCTGTCACCTGCTCCATCCCAACCCAGATGTCCCTAATGCCCACAGACAACCTCATTTCTCTTAACTGCTCTGTCCTGGATCCACATACAAAGCCAGATTTAAATATTAGCAGCTTCCCTTTTCATAAAGATTTGGTCTGGAAATCATCTTACTCGTAATTCTCTTTGTCTGGTTTTTGACTAATACATGGAACAGGATAGGATTTTGTGATAATTTTATTTGCCTACCTCCTACCTACACTTCTTCTATACATAGCCAGTAGGTTTAGCTATTCATGCTGAACAGGTGAATAAAAGACGGATAAAGGTGGATAAAAGGTGGATAAAGACGTGCAACTTCCTCACCTGACCCCATCAAATCCTATTTCCATGGACTCTATCTGTCGCCTAAGCTTGTGGATTTGTAATGAATACATGCATGGAATATCTAAAAGCCCATTCTCAGGTATGTTTACCCAAACTCTATTCAATTTTCACCTACCGTGTTTCCCCGAAAATAAGACAGAGTTTTATATTAATATTTGCTCCAAAAAACACATTAAGGCTTATGTTCAGAGGACATCATCCTGAGAAATCATGCTAGGGTTTATTTTCTGGTTAGGTCTTATTTTTGGGGACACACAGTAGTAGTGCTTGACGTTCCGTGTCAATTCTGGATATATAGCTCAGGCCTTCACTGAACTGATAACTCATTTAGACCAGATGTTTGCTTCTCACCCTTAACCCTTAGCACTCTTAGATACAACCTTGTTCTAAACAGAGACTGGATCCATGAATTCACAGTTATAAGTAAAAATGCTCCTACTACATTTTATTAGGTAAGCCAGACTGCCTAGCCTCTCTTCCATGGAAGACAATAAGATGATTTCCTAATTTCAATTTTCCCTTCCTTATTAATGAATTGGGCATCATTTAATATAAAAAATGATGATTGCATAGAAATCTTCACACAGAATCACATACAGTTCCCTGCCATGAATACGCTCTGGATATCACACATGGCCTAGTTTTGTGACTCTCTGCCTTTGTATTTGCTGATGACTCACCTGTGAATACTGGTCCATTCTCACTTGGCCTCCCATCCATGCTTTGGAAATTACTTTAAAGACAATTTTATGTGATTTTTCTGTTTTAAATACTGCCACTGAGTAGTGGTAGTAATTCACATTCAAAGTTTTCTGACTTGTGTAAGATTCACAGAATAATGAGATCTTTGTCTTTATATACTCCTAAATACCATCCCACTTTTATATGCCACACCATCTCCCTTTTAAGTATTCTATATATAATATAAGCTCTTTTTTACCTTGAGCCAAAATATGACTCACTTTTGCCTTAATATTAAATATAAAATACTGGTGGTTGGACGTGGGATGGTTTTAAAACATGTGAGAACTGTATCCCTGTCCCTTGAATCTGGGTGGGCTCTTTGACAGCTTCAAACGATAGATTATGCAGAAGTGACACTCTGTGATTTCCAAGGCTGATTATAAAAGACTATGAATTCTGCTCTGTTCACCAGAGCATTCACTCTTGGAGCTGAGAGCTGCCATGTTAGAAGTTTGGCTTCCCTGAGGGCACTATGAGGTCGGACAATGAAGTTTGTGAACTCATCCTAGAAAAAGTGCTACATACCTCATTGCTGAATATCACTATAGTCACCTTTGAAGTACTCCCCTTGGGAAGCTATGCACCAACACCAGTGTCTAGTCCACCCTTCAAAGCAATTTTGGAACTTTTTCTGGAATGGCCATCAGAGCTGTCATCATTTTACGCTTGATGTCCTGAATGTCATCAAAATATCTTCCTTTCAATATTTCCTTTATCTTTGGGTAAAGAAAGAAGTCATTGGGGACCAGACCAGGTGAGAAGGGAGGATGTTCCAATACAGTTATTTGTTTACTGGCTAAAAACTCCCTCACAGAGAGTGCCGTGTGAGCTGGCGCATTGTCATCATGCAAGAGCCATGAATTGTTGGCAAAAAGTTCAAGTCTTCTAACATTTTCGCGCAGCCTTTTCAGCACTTCCAAACAGTAAACTTGGTTAACTGTCCATTTGGTACAAATTTGTAATGAATAATCCCTCTGATATAAAAAAAGGTTAGCAACATCGTTGTGACTTGTTCGCCAACGTAATTGTCAGACCTCGTATGCTGGAGAGGCTACATAGAGTTGCCATGCTTGAGCCTGCTTTTTGTCATGCCAGCCCAGACATCAGACTTTATATAAGAAAAAAAAAAATCTTTGAATATAAGCATGAACCGACATGTATGCAGATAATTGGAAATCTGTCATTGAAACTTCCTGTTCCATTATTTCATTTCTTCTATGCAACAACATGATGAGAAAGGAATTATTATAGACGAAGAAACTGAAGCTCATGGAGATTAAGTGAATGTGGCTAGGCTGGGATTTAAACACACATGAGTCTTTCTCCCCTATCTCTGACCTCTCCTCTGTGCCACAACACTACAAATAGGATACCAAGAAGACAGCAGTCATGATTATATACACAGATCTGAGTCACTAAACCGAGACCCACTCGAGGTAACTGACTGGTGTGCTCACTGGTATTTGGTTGTCCATTTTCTCTGGGAAACTGCTAAGAAGATTGAGAACAAAAGTTATTTTCAGTCATGGCAACAAAGTGAAACACGTTTTATATAAATAACTCAGAAGGAGTTGCTCCAGGAAAATATATTTGGCAAGGAAACTAACTCATCCTAAAAGAATAAGGTACTATTTAATTATGAAAGAATGACTTTGAAAAGAGGTAAGGATAAGAAGTTAATGCAAAAACTACTTAAGTTAGTTTTGTTGGTGATAAGCTGTAGTGTGTGGTGAAGCAGAAATATTACTCAGGCCATGAATACTAGCAGTCTTAAAAATGAGACATAAAACCATTAAGTGTTAAAAATAATTATCCCTATTTTGCAAACTTGCTTCTTCTTTTGAATCCCTGATACTGATTAATTATATGCCGACTCACATAGTCACCTAGAAAAAAAACACAGACATAAACCTCAATTTCTTCCTCTCCTCTCTTTACTTTTTAAACTAGTTACCAAACCCGTTTGGTTCTACTTACTAAAACACTGAAATACAGGGGGTGCCCCCAAAATGTATACACATGACTTGTATTCATTTTTTGTTATCAGTATATATTGAGTATTACAATTTTAATACAGTTTTTTCCTTTCTTTTCCAACCTCACTGCCACTGCCTTAAATTGGGCTCACTTTATGTCTTCTCTCAATAGTCATAGTCCCAAATCTTCTTTTTCCAATTTCTCCTCACATCAATCTAGGTTCCAAGTTGACATGATAATTTCTGAACAATATCCCAATCACTCCTTCTCACATTTATTAAAATGTCACAATGTGGCATTCACCAGCCACGTGCTGGTATAAAAGTGAGTAAGACCCAGTTCCCACTTTTAAAAAGCCAAGTCTAGTGGCTATGCAGACGAGTATGTTATTACAACTCAAAAGTTAACAATGTAGAGATGTTCCGGAAGAATGACGAGGACCAAGAGACTCAAGTGGCACGCAGAGATCAGGGAGAATACAGCTTTATTACGCCAGCAGGCTCAGTGGGATTTTTCCCAAAGAACTGAGCACTAACTGGAGTTGGGTGCTTTGTTTTATATGTTTAGGCCTCTGGGTTGGGGGGCAAATCTGGCCGGGGTGCTGGGGAGGTCCGTCCCTAGCAGATGTGATCGCTCAACATTGTTTTGACAGGGAGGCCTCTAACTAAGGTGCCTGCAGGAGACAGCTCTGATAAGGGGATGGAGGGAGACATCTCCGATAAGTGAATGGAGCTCTTAGGGGGAGCTTGAGGGGGACAGCTCCAATAAGGGGGGATAGAGCTCTTAGCGGGGACCTGCAGGAAAAAAAAGTCCCAACAGAGACAAGTATCAGATGACATGGAAATACATAGGAATGGAATAGTATCTATTTTGGGAGGAGTTGCCCCCTGTTAAAATTCTGAATGATTCCCTTACACAAACTTTCATGTACAGAATACAGTCCGGATTTCTTAATATTTGCATTTCTTTTCGTAGATAAGTTGTAGCTTATCAGACCTGTATTTTAAGACTTAGTTGAAGTCAATAAAAAAACAGTGCTGTGTTTTTTTTTTCTGTAAATTCTTCTACCACAGTAACTTAAACTAAAGTCATCAATTCCACTAAAAACAACATCCATATGTATCATTTAATTTTTTAACTTCTTAATTTTGATTGCTAGAGGTGAAGTCTTAGGGCAGTCTCACAATGTTTTAAAGTGACAGCTTAAGATTCACACGTATTCTCCCAAGGTGAACGATCTGAATGAGGTTCCATTTATTATATGTGGCATTTATAGACAAGACCTTTAGTGTCCCCAAGACAAGGGAATGCCTCTATTTTTAAAGGTTATATGCATTCCTTTTCATGCTGCATTTTCCCTTATGTGTTTATTAATCCATTTCACCACTGGGATTGTCCTTCTGATCCTTTTGACAATTTTGTCATAAAATACCGTTGATCCTTGAACAACATGGGTTTGTACTGCACTGGTACACTTATAGGCAGATTTTTTTTTCAATAAATACTGTAAATGAATTTTCTCTTCCTTGTTATTTTCTTAATAACATTTTCTTTCTCTAGCTTACTTTATTGTAAGAATGCAGTGTATAAAATATATAACAAATAAATGTTAATCATTTATGTTAAAATGTACGTTGTTTATGTTGTCAGTAAGACTTCTGGTCAACAGCAGGCTATTAGAAGTTAAATTTTGGAGGAGTCAAAAGTTGTATGTGGATTTTCTACTACAGTGTTGTCGGTGCTTTTAACAGCCAAGTTGTTCAAAGGTCAACTGTAAATCTTTAGACTGGAGAGAGAGAGAGAGAGAGAGAGAGAGAGAGAGAGAGAGAGAGAGAGAGAGAGAGAGAGAAAGAAAGAAAGGAAAAAAGAAAGAAAAAAAGAGGCGGCTGGGAAGAAAGATTGTGTCCCGCTCATCTACAATTCAACTATCATGTTTCCCTGAAAATAAGACCTAACCAGAAAATAAGCCCTAACATGATTTTTCAGGATGACAGCCCCTGAACATAAGCCCTAATGCGTCTTCTGGAGCAAAAATTAATATAAGACCCGGTCTTATTTTGGGGGAAACATGGTAAAGGTCATAGCAGCAGTGCAAAAAGGACATGAACTATAGAAGTAGACAGCTTTCTTGCCTCTATTTCCTCGACTTGTGACCATCGTGCTCTCTATTTGTCCCACGCTTCTGTTTCCTCATCTGGAAAATGGGAATAATAATGCAGGTCTAACAGTCGTGGAGCTTTCTTGAAATTTAACACCCTGTTAGACCACCGGAACATATATATTCTCTAACATAAAATAGCATAAAGCATAAAAGAAAACATAAGTACTGCCTTCTTATCTTAATGTTTCTATACATAAGTGACCAATATATCAGGTATTTTTCAAAGCCATTTCAAACAGAAATTATGATTCTGTTTATTTCCTTCAGTTTAGGTTTGTTAGCACTTCATATGAGTCCACAGAAAGAGGAGAGGAGAGTCATAGTGCAGGATGAGATACTGATGCTAAGTCATCAACTGAAAAATCATTATATTCTGGATACTGACCTCAAAGTGTACTGGAATCAGAATATGTCACAACAAAATTAAGCATTTTTGTAATTTGTGGGGATTTCCTGTGGATAGTTAAATTTTCTAATGGTAGGTTGGTAAATGACAAGGAACTGAATTTCTATCTTATAAGTTGGTTGTGAAAATAAAGAAGACACTATATGTGAACCACCTAACAGTATCTGGCCCAAGATAGACACTCAATAAAGGTTTGTTTTTGCCCACTTTGTCAGACAGAAAAATGGTATTTGTCTCTTTATCAACAACTTGTCCTATGATAATATGGACTGTTCAGACACCATTGGAAATTATTTGTAGTTCAAAAACGTATTCACATGCAACTGCCACACAACTCACTTTACTTCAGTTTTATAAAAACAAACTTGCTCAAATCTCCCTCACATTTTGTGTGTATGTGTGTGTGATTGTTTTGCCTTAGGCTGGCCCTGGGCTTATGTCCATCATAGATTTAATTTCCCCAGGGCATTATATACATAGCTTTAGCATTTTACTAAAATGTTAATAGCTGTTTTACAACAAATGGCAGAATGCAGTATGCTAGAGTTTCCTATTAATGGAATTGCACAGATAGCATAACCTTGATTTACATAATAGGTCTGCAGATGTTTGTTGGACAACTGCAAGGATGAATACATTAAGTAACAAATACTGAAATCTTCATATTTGTTTAAATAAACGGAAATACAGAAAGGCAACTAATACTGTGGTTGTCAAGCTATATCTCCCCAAGTTGCCTATGTGATGGACTTTTTCCTATTAAACCTTTAATAGGCCAGTGGCAGTAAGACATGAAGCTTCATAACTGCCTGTCGCATCCCACATGACGAGAGTTGTGGGGAGCGAGGAGGGTGGCACAGGGTTAAGAAAAGACAGTAATCAATAATAGATTATAAACAGGGCCAAGGGACCCCCAGTCTCAAGGACTGGCCACCCCGATCCGATACATGAGCTTTTATTAGTTAGGTGGGGAACTAAAGGAGATAAAGCTTGTCAATCTCAAGATCTGTGAATCCCCCACATCATAATAGGAAACTGTTTCAAGCCAATCACCCTTGCCTGCAGGAAGCAGAACTGTAAGTCTCAGGATGTTTGTACTTCCCCAAGGGACAACCTATATGCACATGAATAGATGGAGAGCACATCACTGAATCTCTTACCCTGCAGGTTTTGGGAAGGAATGCAGCCACAGAGGCAGAGGCTTTCCTTAGCCTGGGGAAGGTGGGGGGCTGTGCCCACCTATATGAACCCCTTGGGTTCTCCTGTTGGTCCGCACTCGACTGCGCCTGGCTTGAGTTGTCCCCCCCATGGGGAATCTTATTCGTCATTGGCTGACCAACCATCTTTTTGGGACCAAACAGGGAGACATAAGGAGCAAACACAAAGGTGAAGCAAAGTCCATGAAAGGATCCATCTCACAGACTCTCCTTTCTTTGGGGGCAGGTACAAGGAGACAGACGGGTAGGCTGCTGCATGGCCACAGCTGCCTCCTTTCACCTGCTATGTTCAATGTTCCCCCGGGTTTCTGTAAGCTCTGGTGGCCCTGGGCCACACCTGGTAGCGAACAGGCAACAAAACTCCTTAGATCCTCCACTGTAAGAGTTCATTAGACTTAACTCATCTTTCTGTCTGTTCTTCCTCTGGCTTTCCTTTTGGAATATAACTGAAACTCAGTCATTAGATTGAGAGAGTGATCTCTTAGTCTATTTCTTTCCACTCTTTTTCCTCCTACCATGTTTCCCCGAAAATAAGACCTATCTGAACCATTAGCTCTACTGCGTTTTTGGAGCAAAAATTAATATAAGTCCCGTTCTTATTTTCATATAAGACCAGGTCTTATATAATATAAGACCGGATATAATATAATATATAATATAATATAATATAATATAATATAATATAATATAATATAATAAAATAATATAGGGTCTTATATTAATTTTTGCTACAAAAGACACATTAGAGCTGATTGTCCGGCTAGGTCTTATTTTCGGGGAAACGCAGTAGCTCACTTCCAAAGAGTAGAGTACAGAAAGAGAAAAACACTGATGTATGGTGGAGAAAATTGGAACTCACCTCCTTAACCAAGTACTGCACTTTGACACCACCAGTGGTTAAGTCATGTTCATATCATGTATTCCCTGGTATAATGTGATGGGAAGAAGGCCATTTCATGTCTGTTGTGTTCTCCCCCAAAGCTTAAAACTCCAGTGTAATCATCACCAAACTATCAGACAAACTCAAACAGAGGTACATTCTGTAGCCGGTATTCACGTAGCCAGAACCTGCAGCTGGGGAAAACAACCTTGCATTATATCCCTCGGCCAACGAGAAACAATGAGCTGATAGAACCGTAATTGCAAGAAAGATATAAGCAGGCCCAGGAAAAGTCCCTAAAGTTGCGGTTGGGCATGAGTTAAAAGAGCTGTCCTATATTTAACTTTTCCTCATTATTATAGTAAGAAGCATACCCTTAGGTTGAGATTTAAGATACTAATGAGACATTCGATGCATGAAGCAGCATATAGGTACACTGCACAGGCACAAGGAAAGACTTGCCTCAACATACTTTGGGGAGGGAGAAAAGGAAAGGGAAGGGGTGGTCCCTAACCCCAAGAGCCAATGAAAACACTATCCCTGTAAACCTCAAGGAGCCACATCCATTTTCTTCCAGAGTGCACTTCCTTGGTGTATCAAGCTTCCACTTTAATAACCCTTTCTGTATGCAAAACTGTTTCACCCACTTTCTTCATTTCTATCCTGAGAGGGGCAAGGACACCTGTACCAGTAACAATTCTACAAAATTTTAACCAGTATTCCTCAAAACTGTCATAAAAAGCAAGGAAAGTCTGAGACACTGTCAGTGGTTTCATTTTTTCATTTCATAACTATGGATTACTAATTAAAATATTTTCATTGTTGAGTATTTCCAATATGCCAACAGGAGCTTGAAATACATAGATTTTTGTTTGTTTTTTTCTCTGACAGTCTGGTGGAATAAAGATGGGTATAATACTGCCTGAATGGCATGCTTTCTCCTGGGAGGACATATAAGTTGGCAACTCTCAGAGACTGTAAGACTGTTGCATTTAATACAATTATTTATATAAAATTGGGATATATCCATTTTTACTTTTGTTCCATCATGGTATGCATAAATGAAAACTTTTTAAGGAATATTATAGAGAATAAGAACTTTCTTAGGAATATTATATTGATTCCTGTCCATTAAATATTTGAATTCATCAGAGCTTTTTTTTTTTTTAAATGTGACTCATGAAAGTCTTCATTTTTGTCTTAGACTATTTCGTTTATATGATATCTTTCCTCAAACTTACAGACTTCCGCATTCCTCATGCGCAAAAGTAGTCTAGGGCATACTTGAGGGTGAAAAGTCTACTTCCTTGTGCCCTAAGGTAATGAGCCTGCTAGGAGGGAAGAAAAATCCAGCTGTATGATGAAGTGTTAAGCAGACATTTCCCACCGTGTTAAGAGCAGGAGAAGGTTACTGTGGCCCTGGCTTCATTACCGAGCAGACTCACTTTGTTGGCTGTGTATCTTTTGATTTGCCCTGCAGATTTTTTTTTTTTTTTCATTTTTTTCGTTTCGTATGACATCTGCTGTTTAATCTAAGAAAGAACCAAAAAAGATGACATTTCAGCTCTTTGTGTTTACCTACCTGCAGCTCAGTGATGCAATACCACAATGCCTAGCCCAACACGCAACTAGCTTACGTGCCTAAGAGCCAAACAAGCAGAGACATTTTTTTCATATTGCAACAAACATGATGCTAGTAAAATATAAACTAAAAACTACCCTCTACAGGATCATCTTGGCACTTAAATAAAAGGGTCTCAAGAAGCAGAAAGATTTTAAAATATTTGGTGCTTTTTCCATAAAATGATTAAGATAGCACTATTATTTCTTTTTTATACATTTTTTTTTCTTTTTAAGTAGTATTCCTTCAACTTGATGATTACTTCGGAGAAGTTGTCAGAATTAGATACTACCTAAAAATCATCTGATTCTACCTAAAAATAGTCTATGACTTACAAAAATTATAAAGCATAAAATCATTTTAACTAAATGACATTGTAGATTATCTTGATTTGTACTGAATTGTTTCTAGCCAAATCATTTTCAGTTAAATGACATAATATCTAACAAGAGCAGTGAGTAATAAAAGGCAAAGAATGAAAAAATTAAGAACTTCATTTTATAGAAATGTATAAGAGTTTGATTTTTTAGTAGTTGCAACATCTGGCAGGTTAGATATTTTAAAATATATTAAATTGATTAGTTTGAAATCAAAATAAAGAAATCCTATAAATTAGAATAACAATTTAAATATTAAGTTTATAAGTGTAAAGGGGATAGATTTGGTAAATCTGTGAGATTTACCAATAGATCCATGGGATTATTATGTCTTGGCTATTGCAACAGCCTTTTGACTGGTTTCCTGCTGCTATCTTGGTCCTTATAGTCCATTCTTAACCAGGATATTGGTTCTCAACCTTGGGAGTTCCCTCGGTGAAATCTGAAACTGGCCCCATAGGGAGGACAAGAAGAGACTCAAGAAAGAGGCAGACTGCTCCAGATTGGTTCCTGCAGGCTTAATAAGCAGGGAGGTTGCATAACAGATTTGTCTTGGGTGGCCACAAAATGAGCAGATCTCTGCACCTGCAAGCCAGAATCTTAAAGGTTTATATAGAGGTCTTTAACTGGGTTCAGTCAATATACAGTCCAGATGGTCTCAACAACACCTTACTCTCTCAAGGTTGTTTTCTGGAAATAGCTCTGGCTATGGGAACAATGGGTGTAATGTGCATTGTAAGGACAGGGGAGGGGATGAGGAACTGATTCACATCTAATAAAGGCTTCTGTCTTGCTATTCTTTATGCTTCATTTCCTCTTCCAGGCTTATTGCCCTTCATCGATCAGAACTTTGTTCAAACATTTCCCCTTGGAGATGCCCTTCTATCTGAATAAGACTGCCTTATCTACCATCGCTCCACCATCGATCTTACCCATTTTGCCCTTGTATATTACCTTCAGAATTGCTAACATGATTTGAAATCACATGATCATTTTGCACTTATTTATGGTTTGTGTTACTATTAAAAAGTAAGCTCTATGAAGGTAGGGAACTTATCTTGTTTAAATTTGTACCCCCATTATAGGACAGTGCCAGACATATAATAGATGTTAAAAATATATTTGTTCAATGTTTTCCTGAATAAACACTTACGGAAGGAAAGAAGGGGAGAAACGTGAAAGAATGATTAGAATATAATTTCCCTGAGATTAAAAAGACTTGCATCTTTAGCTGGAAGCAAGATAAACCCAACTATAGTAGCTTAAACCACTAAGAGGTTTATTTTCTACTGTAACATGAAGTCCAGAAGCAGACAACCATAAATTGATATAGCCGGTTGAAAGACAGCCAGTGCACCCCGGCAGTCTGTATTCCAGGCAGAAAGAATGAGAAGACTCAAAGTAAAAAGCATGTGCAAGGTGATTCTTCCCTATTTATAAGGAAGATATAGCTTCCAGCAAGTTCTACTCAGTACACTTTTGTTAATATCTCATTTCCTATAACTATGTCACTCTGTCACAGGACCTCCACTATTTTCAAGACAGCTTTTAAAATTGAGGTTTTAACTTGGCTTTATGTTGCCTCAACTAAAATCTGTGTTGTATTCTATTAGTAATAAAGAAGAAGAAGTTGGGTATTGCGTCGACAACCAGCAGGATTGGCCACGCAAGTGTAGACTTAACTCTAGTTTTAAATAACCCCAAATTTCAGTTAATGAGGATTAAGGCACTGCTACAGGTTATATTAAATGGGGACATAAGTGAGTATAGTTAAAAGTCAAGTTTCAAAGGGTCTGATTTCTGATCTAACTTATGGCAACCATTTGATCTAGGAACATGAGAGTGTTGCTCAACATTTCTGAGCCTCAAAAGTTTTATCTGCCAAAATTGGGAAGATATTTTCACAGGTATTACTGCAATTACTGCATCCATAGGGTAAGTGGCAGAATTATACAGGTAAAAGTTGGTTGTAAAATGGTTTTTCTTTTTTTCTTTTTTCTTACTTTAATAATGACCCGTTTGGGATACAGAAATGCTCTGATTATATGAGGTCTGACAATTAAGTTCACAAACTTATCCTAGAAAAAGTGCTACATGACGCATTGATGAATATCACTATGGTCACCTTCAAAGTACTCCCCTTGGGAAGTTATGCACTGATGCCAGTGCTTAATTCATCTTTCAAAGCAATTTTGGAACTCTTTGTCTGGAATGGCCATCAGAGCTGTCCTCGTATTACCCTTGATGTCCTGCATGTCATCAAATGTCTTCCTTTCAATATTTCCTTTATCTTTGGGTAAAGAAAGAAGTCATTGAAGGCCAGATCAGGTGAATAGGGAGGGTATTCCAATACAGTTATTTATTTACTGGCTAAAAACTCCCTCACAGAAAGTGCCATGTGAGTTGGTGCATTGTTATGATGCAAGGATCGTGAATTGTTGACAAAAAGTTTAGATCATTTTTGTCTTTTTCACGCAGCCGGTTCAGCACTTCCAAATGGTAACCTTGATAAACTGTTTGTCTACTTGGTACAAATTCATAATGAATAACCCCTCTGATATCAAAAAACGTTAGTAACATCGTTGCAAAAAGTTTGTGAACTTCATTGTCCATCCTCGTATATTAATTCTCATTCAATATAGCAGGGCATTTCAAATAACCAGCACATGTGAAAAATAAGCTAGCATCTCAAAACCCTTAACTTATAGTCTAATGGTCCTCAGTTTTATGTATGTCAAAGCAAAATCTTAATTATGTAACTGATTGAGACAAAATATCTTCATCAATTCCTCATGCAGTCATTGACTATATATATTGGTATTGTCAGTGGCAGTATTAATATATGTTGCTTAATTAAGAGACGGATGTTGTTTCTTTGCAGATTTCACTAGTACAAAATTTACTGAGGCTGCATCAGAAATCCATGCCACCCAGCCTGTGCAGAAACTTGGAAGATTCATGAATAAAAGTAGATCTGTGGGCTCTGACTTTGTGTCCAATAGTGCTCTGCCCCCAAAGCAAAACATCCTCTAACTTAGGCTTCTCTGCAAGAAAACCATTGCTCTCTGACTATATTTGGGCTTCCGTTTCAATGGCAATTCTTCTAAAATTCATTCCAAGTGTGTTTTCATAACATTTAGTCTTATTGACTGAAGACATCACCTTCCATAGGCTATTACTTAGCATTTGAAATTGCACAATTTTTATGACTCCAAGTTTTCTTTTGAATTAGTCATATCTCCACAGCAGTTTTATGTACATCCTAAGAGAAGAGACTGCCTGTCTGGAGTGGATATTCATTTTCAGTAAAAATTTTGGCTCGAATTTAAATATCTCTTCCTCAACATAAAGTGTGCCTCATCTGTGCATGTGGAGACATCACCAAGTATCTATCTGTTCATAGGATTGTAAAAGTTGCTTCATGAAGACTGTCCTTAGTTTCTATACAATTTTTTTTTTCAGGCAAGTCTTACAACTTGGTAAAAATATCTATTTGCCTGTTTTAACAGAGATCAAATAACAGTAGCTTTAACAAGGTTAAATATTTTTTTTTTTAGGGTTTACATATTTGTAATTAAAAGGCCAAGCACCTTGACTTTTCAGGTGGGATTCTTTTCAGTTAGAACAACTAGACACCTAGCTAGAAGTTTCCTTCTCTCTTACTGTTTTTCCATTTCTGAGTATATTCTGTTTGCCCCCATGGAAAACTCTGGCTTGCTAGCATTCCAGTCTGTGGGGGAAAAAGGGTAAAACTGAAGCACAAACTTCTTCCTTTCAAGGACGTGGCTTAGAAGTTGCACAGATCGTTTCAGATCTTTGGCCGAAACTTGGCGACAATGCCATACCTAACTACAAGGGAGACTGATAAATACCGTCTGTATCTGGCAAGCTATGGAACCTGGCTAAAATTGGGGGTCCTGTTACCAAAAGGAAGCAGGGGGAGTAGTTATTAGAGTTAGTGGTTTTGACCACAACAGCATTGTTCACAATTTAAAATCAGCGCTTTGATCATTAATGTTAGTTTGATTTCAGGTACCTCTGTTAAAGAGGCTCATTCATTTGAAGGATTTATAAAGGTCAGAAAATGATGAATTGAAAGTCACACTACATAATCAGCTATATACCACTTATAAAAACAATTAACCCCAAGAAAAGTTTGCAACAATTTACTGATAACATATGGGTCTAATTATAGAGTAGTCCAGATGTTAACTGTCAATTTCTCCACACAAAGTTATCATATGGACAGGAAAGTGTAAGAGAAATCTATTTGTCCTTGCTTATCTATCATCGTCCAGGTTTTGTTAGTTCCATGTACCCCTGAGTTTCCATGATGCAGCCACTTCCTTATCCCATAATGATTTATATGTTACTAACTCAGCTCAGTTGTTTTACTTTCTTAAATCAAGCTTAATATGTAATTGAAAAGCATTTCACTCATTCTGTCTTTATTATTAGGGTTGTGCAAAAGTAATTGCAGTTTAAAAGTTTAAAAATATTTGCAAAAACCACAATTAATTTTGCACCGACCTAATACCAAACATCTATATTTTGGAATTTGGAATATTAACTGCATTTTAATATTTACCATTATTTTTGTTCCACATAGCTAACAAAGAGTACAAATTCAAGGACTTCCAGCAGTATGTAGCTATCTTTTACTGCATACTACAATGGTTGCTAAAGAAGTCCTCTTCTCTGTGTGCCTTTTCAGGCAAATGCATTTATGACAAATTTGGAAGGATAAAAAATAACTTCGGGCATGGGAGATACCTGGAAATCTTTCATTGTTACTGTAAGATACTTTCTTTCTTTTTTTTTTTTAAATTTAAAAAATTTTTTTTATTGGTCTATGTGTCTGATTTTCTGCCAGTACCATGCTGTTTTGATTATTGTTGCCCTGTAATACAAACTAAAGTCAGGGAGTGTGATACCTCCAGCATTGTTCTTTTTTCTTAAGATTGCTTTGGCAATTCGGGGGCTTTTGTGGTTCCAAACAAATCTGATGATTTTTTGTTCTATTTCTTTAAAAAATTCCATTGGGATTTTGATGGGGATTGCATTATATCTGTATATTGCTTTGGGTAATATAGCCATTTTAACTACGTTGATTTTCCAATCCATGAGCATGGAATGTCTTTCCATTTCTTTGTGTCTTCTTAAATTTCTTTTAAAAACGTCTTATGGTTTTCAGCATATAGGTCTTTCACATCCTTGGTTAAGTTTATTCCTAGGTATTTTATTCTTTTTGCTGCAATGGCAAAAGGAACTGGTTTTGTATTTCTTTTTCTGAGATTTCATTGCTAGTATATAGGAATGCAATGGACTTTTGTACGTTGATTTTGTAGCCAGCAACTTTACTGTATTTGTTGATTGTTTCTAAGAGCTTTTTGGTGGAGTCTTTAGGGTTTTCTATATATAGCATCATGTCATCTGCAAAGAGTGACAATTTAACATCTCCATTCCCAATTTGGATGCCTTTTATTTATTTCTCTTGCCTGATTGCTCTGGCAAGGACTTCCAACACTATGTTGAAAAGCAGAGGTGATAGGGGACAGCCCTGTCGTGTTCCTGAACGTAGAGCAAAGGGCTTCAGTTTTTCACCATTAATTATGAGATTAGCTGAGGGCTTGTCATATATGGCCTTTATTATGTTAAGGTATTTTCCTTCTGTACCTATTTTATTAAGTATTTTAATCATAAATGGATGTTGTATCTTTTCAAATGCTTTTTCTGCATCAATTGATATAATCATATGATTTTTGTCCTTTATTTTGTTTATGTGATGTATCACATTGATGGATTTGCGGATGTTGAACCATCCTTGTGTCCCAGGGATGAACCCCACTTGATCGTGATGAATAATCTTTTTAATGCATTGTTGTATTCAATTTGCTAGAATTTTGCTTAGGATTTTTGCATCTGTATTCATCAGAGATATTGGTCTAGTTTTCTTTCTTTGTATTGTCCTTACCAGGTTTTGGTATCAGGGTAATGTTGGCCTCATAAAATGAGTTAGGGAGTACTGTCTCTTCTTCAAGTTTTTGGAAGAGTTTGAGCAGGATTGGTATTAGATCCTCTTTGAAGGTTTGGTAGAATTCACTAGTGAAGCCATCTGGTCCCGGACTTTTGCTTTTGGGAAGGTTTTGGATGACTGATTCAATTTCATTACTGGTGATCGGTCTGTTTAGATTTTCCAATTGTTCATGGTTCAGCCTTGGAAAGCTATATGTTTCTAAGAACTTGTCCATTTCTTCTAGGTTATTGAATTTGGTGGCATATAGTCCTTCATAGTATTCTTGGATGATCCTTTGTATTTCTGTGGTGTCCATGATAACTTCCCCTTTTTCATTTCTGATTTTGTTAATTAGTGTTTTCTCTCTTTTTATCTTAGTGAGTCTAGGCAAGGTTTTGTCAATTTTGTTAATCTTTTCAAAGAACCAGATCTTTGTCTGGTTCTATTTAATTTTTTGTATTGTCTTTTTGTTCCCTATTTCATTTAGTTCTGCTCTGATTTTTGTTATTTCCTTTCTCGTGCTGACCTTGGGTTTCATTTGTTCTTCTTTTTCTAGTTCTTTAAGGTACAACATGAGGTTATTTATTTGGGATTTTTCTTGTTTCTTGAGATAGGCCTGTAGTGATATAAATTTCCCTCTTAAAACTGCTTTCGCTGCATCCCAAAAATTTTGGTCGTATGTATTTTCATTGTCATTTGTTTCTATGTATCTTTTGATCTCTCCTCTAATTTCTTCTTTGACCCAGTCTTTCTTTAAAAGTATGTTGTTTAATCTTCATGCATTTGTGTTTTTTCCTGCTTTCTTTTTGCAGTTGATATCCAATTTCAAAGCCTTGTGATCAGAGAATATGCTTGGTATGATTTCAATCTTCTTAGATTTGCTGAGGCTGATTTTATGTCCCAATATATGGTCTATCCTTGAGAATGTTCCATGTACACTAGAAAAGAATGCATAGTCTGATGTTTTAGGATGAAGTGCTCTATATATGTCAATTATGTCCATTTCATCTAATGTGTCATTTAGGGCTGCTATTTTGTTATTTATTTTCTGTTTGGATGATCTATCCATAGCTGTGAATGATGTATTTAAGTCCCCTGGTATAATTGTGTTTTGGTCAATTTCTCCCTTTAGTTCTGTTAGAAGTTGCTTGGTATATTTTGGTGCTGCATGATTGGGGCCTTAAATATTGATGACTGTTATGTCTTCTTGTTGTACAGTCCCCTTCACCATTATGAAATGTCCATCTTTGTGTCTTGTTACCTTCTTCACCCTGAAGTCTTTTTCATCTGATATCAGTATGGGTACACCTGATTTTCTCTGGATACCATTTGCTTGGAGTGTCAATTTCCACCCTTTCACTTTGATTCTATGTGTGTCCTTGTAGCTGAGATGTTTCTCTTGGAGACAGCATAAGGTTGGGTTTAGTTTTTGATCCAATCTGCTACTCTGTGCCTTTTTATTGGTGAGTTCAGTCCATTTACATTTAGGGTGATTATTGATGTGAGGATTTCCTGTCATTCTGTCTTTAGTTTTCTGGTAAGACTGTGTCTCCATTGTTTCTTTGCCTTTTTGTTGTTGTGTATTATTTCTGTGTGGTGGTATTCTATGATGTTTCCCTCTGTTTCTTCTTTTATTACAGTATATATTTCAGTTCTGGATTTTTTTTTTTCTTTTGAGTGGTTACCCTTAAGTTTATGTAAAAGAAAGTTTGATATTTAGAATATTCCATTTTCTTCAGCTCGCTTACTTTCTCCATTCCCATATTCCGGTTCAGGCCTTTACTCTCCCCCTTTTTGAGTTGTGATTGCCACAAATTGTCCCTGTTGATGGTGGTCGAATAGCCTCCTTTAGTATTTCTTGTAGTGCAGGTCGTGTATTAGAAAATTCCCTCAGCTTCTGTATGTCTGGAAAGGTCTTTATTCCTCCTTCATATCTAAAGGATATCTTTGCTGGATATATTATTCTTGGCTCATAATTTCTCTCTTTCAGTAGTTTGAATATTTGGTTCCACTCCCTCCTGGCTTGTAGAGTTTCTGCTGAAAAATCTGATGATAATCTAATGGGCTTTCCTTTGTAGGTTACTGTCTTCTTTTCCCTGGCTGCCTTGAGGATTCTTTCTTTGTCGTTGATTTTAGACAGCTTCAATACAATGTGCCTTGGAGAAGGCCTGTTGGGATTAAGGTAATTAGGTGTTCTATTTGCTTCTTGGATTTGAGGATCTAGTTCTGTCCACAAATTTGGGAAGTTCTCATTGACAATTTGTTTGAATATATTCTCTGTTCCCTTCTCTCTTCCTTCTCCTTCTGGTATGCCTATTATTCTTATATTGCCCCTTCTGATGGAGTCAGAAAGTTCTTGTAGAGTTCTGTCATTTCTTTTAAGTTTTAAGTCTGTTTCTTCTTCCATCCGTGTAATTTCCAAGTTTCTATCTTTGATGTCACTTATTCCTTCCTCCATCTGGTCATCTCTACTACCTGCTGGCTATTTCATTCTTAATTTCTTTATTGAGTTCTTAATTTTTAGATATTCTATTTGGTTCTTTTTTAAAATTTCAATCTCTTTTGTAAAATGTTCATGATTTTCTTTGATTGGTGTTTCTGCGTTCATTAAACTGCCTTTCTGTAGTTTTTGCATCTCGTTGAGTTTTTTCAGAACTGCAATCTTGAATTCTCTGTCATTTAAGTCACATATTTCCATATCTTTAAGTTCCTTTTCTGGAGATTTTTCACTTTCTTCCTGAGCTGTCTTGTTGCCTTGGTTATTCATTGGAATTACTGATTTATTATTTCTCTTCCTAGACATCTACAGGAGTGGCTTCTGCAACAGGTTGATAGGAAGAGGTGTTTCTTTTGTTTTTCCAGTACTTGTTGGTAGAATGTTTTATTTTTCTCTCCGACTGCAGCCCTTTTTTCTCTCTCACACTGTAGTGTTATGTTTTCTCTGCACTATCCCAGCTTCTCACACAATGGGGGGATTCCCTGGAAGGCGGGCTCTCTGTTAACAGTTCACCTGGGTCATAGGGTGCCGCGTCAATGTGGGTTTGCGAAGAGCTTTTGAAGTTCCAAAACTTTTCCAAGATCCTTTCAATTGATATTTCTTGTGTCTCAGTATCAGGGTAGAAAATATTTAATTTGTATTTAATATCCTTATGATGACTAATGTGTGTTATATTTTGAAAAAATTCATTGCAGAAGTGTAATGATTTTAGAGGAAAATGAATCACTTAGTATACAGAGATAGTCACACATACCCACACACACGCACACTCACACTTTATACCCCACAGCATTGTTACGACTTAAATAAAAGAAGAAATGATGGACTGAAATATTTAGAAAATTTGAGATAAAATAAAATATAGTCCCTGTTTTCTGAATTTCTGAGATGGTTTCAGAAGAAAATTGGAAGAATTTTGAGAGTCTCTTCATTATAACGAACTACTTAACGAGATATATACATAAGAACTGCACCCTGAGGAGACTTCAACAGTTGTCCTCCACCCGTTAAGACACACTATTGGACATCTCTGAGACACCTAGATCACTGCTGGAAAATACATAGTACCCCATCTAAAGAAATTAGCAATTCAAAGAAGCAGCGTATGATCCAGGTAGCACAGTTAGTCACATTTTCAAAAGTCAAAAGAAGTTTTAATTCTTTAATGTATTATAGAAGAAACAATGGCAAGAACATGCGTTGAACTTATAGTAGGCTTATACGGTGTCTGAGGAAATACTATGCATGCAGCAGAGTTTGGATCAAATTCTTCACAAAGCCTCCATGCTCCAGTGATTAGAAAGTACAAAATGCAAAACATGCTCATTTGAAACATTATTTGGGTTACATCTCATCATGTCATTGTATGTTAGGGCTCTCAAAAGTCAACATGTTATGGTATCTCAGAGAACAACACTCTCACATTTAATTCATTTTCCATGTACTACAGCCACTGATTATCTTCTCTACATTTAGAAAAACAGCTGTGATACTTTTCTTGACAAACAAGATTAAAATCCCCAGAGGTCTTCATCATTTCTACTGACTTCTGTGATTTTACACTGGCTTATTTGTCACATCAACTGAAACTCCCTGCCATTTGTTGAAACTTGGTGTACTATTTCATTGTTCCAATTATTTTTAAATGAAAATGTTCTCACTTCCTACAGATTACACAGTTCCATGCTTCATATTCATTGTGGCACATTTCTTTATAAAGTTGATAAACAATTTTGAATTCCAAATTATGCCTTGCATGTCACAAAGCTGCAGCTGTAAGCTGCAACATTAAAATATGAGCTGAGAGTCTTCATCAGAACAAACAAGGTCATCATCAAATAACTGCTAAGATTAGGTTTGTTTTTGTCTCTTGCTAATTGCTGTATCTGTTGGGTTGAAGGGAAAATCCAATATGCCATTTTTAGAGAGCTTCACAGCCAATACAGTATCATAGCTAGTGTACTCCTTTTGCTTTCTATAGGAAACGAAGGCAGATTTATCCATTTGTTCTACATGTATTGAATACCTATTGTATATTTGCCATGCAATGTTCTATGTACTAGTGATCTAGACAAGAATAAACCATAATCCCTGATTGCCAAGATTTTACAGTTCACTTAGGGAAATACACAAGTATAAGTTGTGAATGAATGAAAGCACATTTCTAAATATCAAGTCTTTAAAAGGGATGATGTAATCACTCTTGATCATTATTGGTTATCTATAATAAGAAATCTGCCAAGGACATCAACCAAATTAGGTTCCATTGTATTATTTTTAATATTCACTAAGGAGTGAGGGAATAAAAAGAATAAAATATTTGATGCAGGGAAAAATACCCAAAATGTTTATACTGAATATTTAACTTCCATCCTTACGATGAATTTCCTTTCCGTTTCTCACTGTAGGTTATTTTATAGAAGCTTTCTAAGTTGTAAAATTTACTGAGAAGCCAGAAAAAGAAAGAGCAAAATGTTTTTCACAGGCTCTGTAATGTATATGGCTACATAAAGCATTTGAGAGCCTCACTTATCCCTTCAAAAAGAGTTTCCTTTCCTCTCTCATTATAGCCACTTTTCAAACAGCTTTGATTTACATAGTAAAGCAATAGATATCAGTTTACATTAAAACTGACACATATAACGTGTCACATATAATGAACTTAGTGACACTTAAGTCAAACAATATTTGATTCAACAAATTTCATTTCGACAGTCTTTGGTGTTAGTGGCATTTTTGAACTATACATAAGAAATATTATTTAATTATTATTTCACTTCTAATTTCATTTTAGGTCTTCTCTTCACATGTAAAATATACTACTTTCTTCCCTGTGGAAATTTTTGAGCAAACACTGTGTAAAATAACAAAATACTTTTTGTTGGAGTTTGGGGAGGTATTAGAATCCCTCTCCCATATGTCCAATGGGAAACTCTAATAAGCCTCAAATGACCAGTGCTGTTCACCAGAAGGTCCAGTGTTGGCCAACGTAGCTGGAGAAGTAGAGCTTTGATTATTATTAAGCTCAGTGTTCTCTTCTATATGGAAGGTGTCATAAAGGTGATCAGGCAATTCCGAAAAAGATAATTCTCTATTGAGAGTAGCAATTTACCACTGCTCTATTGATCACTTAATGGAAAATGCATGAAATGATATTTAACTATATTTTTCCTTTTTTGGGGGGGGGGGGGCTGGGCATTTTACTTACTGCAACTACTACTTTTGAAAGGAGTTTTCCAGTAGAATGGTTTTATTTTATTTATTTATTTTTTTATATATTTACTATTTGACCCCCTTCACCCATTTTTCTCACTCTCACCTCCACCACTGGCAACCACCAATGTGTTTTCTGTATTTATGGCTTTGTTCTGTTTTGTTTTAGATTTCCCAAATGAGATTTTACGGTATTTGTCTTTTTCTGTCTGATTTGTTTCATTTAGCACAATGCCCTCAAGGTTCGTTTATGTGATCTCATATGGCAAGATTTCATTATTTTTTATGACTAAGTAATATTCCAATTTATATATGCACAATTTCCTTATTGATCATCCATCAATGGGCATTCAGGTTGTTTTCATAGCTTGGCTATTGTAAATAATGTTGCAATAAAAAGGAGGGTGCATACTAGTATATCTTTTTGAGTTAATGTTTTCATTTTCTTTGGACAAATACCCAGATGTGGATCATATGGTAGTTTTATTTTTATTTTTTGAGGAACCTCCATACTGTTTTCTATTAACATTCCCACTAACAGTCCACAAGGGTTTAATTTTCTCTACATTCTTACCAGCACTCTTTATATCTTGTATTTTTGATAATAGTCATTCTAACTGGTGTGATATCTCATTGTGGTTTTGATTTGCATTTTCTTCATGATTAACGATGTTGAGCAATTTTTCATGCACCTGTTGGCCATCTGTACATCTTCTGTGGAAAAATGTCTATTCAGATCTTCTGCTTATTTTTTAATTGGATTGTTTGTTTTTTGGCTATTGAGATGCATGAATTCTTCATATATTTTGGATATTACTCCTTATCAGATATATGATTTGCAAATATTTTCTTCTATTCAGTAGATTGCATTTTTATTTTGTTGATGGTCTTCTTTGCTGTTCAGAAGCTTTTTTATTTTGATGTAGTCATTCCCACTTGTTTATTTTTACTTTTGCTGCTTTTACTTTTTGAGTCAAATTCAAAAAATCATCACCAAGGCTGATGTCAAGGAGCTTATAGCTTATGTTTTCTTCTAGGAATTTTATGACTTCAGGTCTTAGCTTTAAGTGTATAAACCATTTTGAGTTATTTTTTATGTATGGTATAAGATAATGGTCCAGTTTCATTATTTTGCGTGTGGCTGTTCAGTTTTCCCACACCATTTATTGAAGAAACTATCCTTTCCCCACTGTATATTCTTGGCTCCTTTGAAGTAAAATTAACTGACCATTTATGTGTGGGTTTATTTCTGGGATCTATTCTGTTTCATTGATCTATGTGTCTATTTTTATGTCTTACTCTTTTAATTATTTTATGTCGTACTCTTTTAATTATTATAGCTTTGTAGTCAAGTTTAAAATCAGGGAGAATGATGCCTCCAGCTTTGTTCTTTTTCTCAATATTGCTTTAGCTATTTGAGGTCTTTTGTGGTTCTATACAAATTGTAGAATTGTTTGTTTTATTTTCTATGAAAAATGTCATTAGGACTTTGATAGGGATTGCATTGATTCTGTAGATTGTTTTCAGTATATAGACATTTTAGCTATATTAATTTTTCCAATCCATGTGTATGGAATATCTTTCCATTTATTTATTTCTTCTTTAATTCCTTTCCTAATGTCTTATATTTTTCAGCATACAGGTCTTTCACCTAGTTGGTTAAGTTTATTGCCAGATATTTTATTTTTTTGATGTGATTATAAATGTGATTTTCTTAATTTCTATTTCTGATAGTTTATTAGTAATGTATAAAAACTAAGCTAATTTCTATGTATTGCTTTTGTTTCCTGCAACATTATTAAATTTATTTATTAGTTATAACAGTTTTTTGATGGAATCTTTAGGGTTTGCTATTTATTAATATAATAACATGTCACCTGCAATAGTGACACTTTTATGTCTTCCTTTTCAGTTTGGATGCCTTTTATTTCTTTTTCTTGCCTAATTGCTATGGCTAAGACTTCTAATATGATGTTGAATTAAAATGTGAAAGTGGGCATCCTTGTCTTTTTCCTGATCTTAGAGGAAAAGCTTTCTGCTTTTCATCATTGCATATTATGTACCTGTGGGCTTGTCATATATGGCCTTTACACATTGAGGTATATTACCTCCATACCTGCTTTTTTGAGAGTTTTTATCATAACTGGATGTTGATTTTTGTCAAATGCTTTTCCTGCATCTATTGAGGTGATCATACGATTTTTATTCTTCATTTTGTTCATGTGGTGTATCACATTGACAAATTTGCAGATGTTGAAGCAACCTTGCATTCCTGGAATAAATCCCACTTAATCATGGTGTACGATCCCTTTTATGTATTATTGAATTCGGTTTGCTAATATTTTGTTGAGGATTTTCCATCTACGTTCATCAGCGATATTGGCCTGTACTTTTATGTTCTTGTGCCATCCTTGTCTAATTTAGGTATCAAGGTAATGCTGGCATCATAAAATGAATTTGAGAGTTTTCTCCTCTCCTATTTTTTGGAAACATTTGAGAAGGATTGATATTAATTCTTCTTTGGATGTTTATTAGAATTCAGTGAAGCTGTCTGTTCCTGTACTTTTGTTTGTTGGGAGGTTTTTGATTAGTAATTCAATCTCTTTACTAGTAATCAGTTTGTTCAGATTTTCTATGTATTAATGAGACAGCCTTGGTAGGATGTATGTATCTAGGAATTTATCCATTTCTTATAGTTTGTCGAATTTTTTGGCATATAATTGTTGATAGTAGTCTCTTATAATCCTTTGTGTTTTTTGGTATTAGTTGTAATATCTTCTCTTTCATTTCTGATTTTGAATCCTCTCTCTTTTTGTCTTTGTGACTGTAGCTGAAAGTTTGTTAATTTTGTTTATCTCTTAAAAAAAAAACTGTTCTTACTTTTATTGATTATTTTCATTGTGTTTTAGTCTCTATTTCATTATTTATGCTCTATTCTTTGCTATTTTCTTCTTTCTACTAACTTTGGGTTTCATTTTATTTAAAGTAGTATTTAAACCATATGATTCTGGGACAATTTTTACTTAAATGAGATAAAATTCCTACTCTAAATCACCATTGTCCAGTGAATTAATATATAAAAGACATGCATGGGTACTTATGTTAGAATTTAAGATGTATGAATTCATATCCCAAATATGTAGTGTAATATTCTGCCCATCTGCAAATATTTAGTATTTTAAAGTTATGGCATATTGAACCTCACACATTATTTAACTTATTTACTTAATCACAACTATGTGTGTTTTGCTTGTTCACCCATAATCTTAAATGCAGTATACTAAGATAATTTGATCCTTGTTTCAAGTATCAAGGGGATAAGAATGCCTTCCTATTTTCCTATTACTTCTAGAGGTGGTGGAGCTCTTGAAAAATAAGAAGGAGCCTATGGTTTCACAGACTTCCCTTGACCATATTTTATCATAATTATTATTATCTTAATAATTACCAAGCAAGACAACTTTACAACTTTACATTTACTTTACCCCGTCCTCAAGGAGTCATTTTAGGAGACATAAAAGAGGAGATTTTTACATCCATGGCCTTATATACAGCCAATTGCCTCATCTTGTGGATTTTCTTCCCCTATATTTCTTGACTCCATCCCTCTTTCATTCTCACGTTCTTTCAGGATGCAATAATTAGAACTTTATCATAATAATAAGGCCTATAAACTTAACTTTTTCTCAAATCTCCCTCTGCTATATATTACTCTTCCAACTTAATTAATTAATATTCCGCTCCCAGTTAATTTCTTCACACCTGACAGTGCTATCTCCCCTGGCTAACGTGTGGCATGAACAACCAGGTCAGGTTCCTAAAGCTGCAGTCATATTAACAACTGAGGTTCATTCCACAGGTGTAATTCTATTTTTTTAATTATCTATTTTCATTTACAGTTGACATTCAATATTTTTTTATGTTAGTTTCAGGTATTAGACATGGTGGTTAGACATTTATATAATTTATGCAGTGATCCCCAGTTAGTCTAGGATTCACATGGCACTGTACATAGTTGGTGCAACATGGTTGACCATATTCTCTATGCTGTACTATATATCCCCATGACTATTTTGCAACTACCTACCGTGTTTCCCTGAAAATAAGACCTAGCAGGACAATCAGCTCTAATGCATGTTTTGGAGCAAACATTAATATAAGACCCAGTATTATATTATATTATATTATATTATATTATACTATACTATATTATATTATATTGTATTATACCTTGTCTTATAGTAAAATAAGACTGGGTCTTATATTAATTTTTGCTCCAAAAGATGCATTAGAGCTGATGGTCCGACTAGGTCTTATTTTCGGGGAAACACGGTATTTGTATTTCTTAATCCCTTTAGTTTTTCCACCCAGCTTTTCAACCCACACTCTGGGAATCATTGTCTTGATCTGTGTGTTCTCTATCATGTGCCTCTGTTGCTGTTGTGGTATCTGCCTTTAGTGCAGCCAGATAGCTACCAAGTGAGCCACCTCCATGCTAGTAAAGCCCCTTGCTGACTGCTCAGGGAACACTGCCAAAGAGGGGTGTGTGTTAGATTATAAGAGCTGGTCATAAGGGCTGGAATGTCAAGGGAGGTCATTAAGAGGACATGACCACAAATTGACCTAAGAGCTTAACTCTAGCCATCAGAGGCACCTTACCTCATCCCCACTCTTGAAATGTATGTTCGCTCACCATTCCCATACTACATGGGAATTTGTCCTCAAAACAAAGCCTTGAGAGAGTAAGGCATTGTTGATACCATCTGGACTGTATCTATGGTTGAACCAGTTAAGGCCTCTATGTAAATTTTTAAGATTCTGGCAGATGGGTGCAGAGACTTATCTTGCAGCTGTCCAAGACAAGCTAGTAAGTAAGTTTTCTTGCTTATTAAATCTGCCACCTACCAATTTGGAGTAGTCTCTTTCTTCAATCTCTCCTTGACCTCCATGAAAGGGATTAGTTTCAGATTTTACCCAGGAAGTTCCCAAAGTTTCAGATCTAGAATGGCCAAGTCCTATGTGCCTATCCAGACAAAGAACAATGCTGAAAGAGTTAATCTAAGGTGCTTCCATAAGTTCAGGCCAACTGGTTGTTCCAGGGTCTAGTGCCCAGTGATAGCAGTTCAGGAACAAGGTGGTAGGCAAGTATTGCACAGCAGATCTCACTAGAATTCAGACTTGGGCACTAACGTTCGAATTAGAAAGATGAAATAGGTCTGGATAAAAAGAAGCAGGCATATGAACAACAAAGATAAAGTCCCCGGAGCAATTATGGAATGTGAGAGGAGAGATTTTTATTTCAGTCTTCTGCACACTCCTTTATAGTCTAAATGTCCAGAGCTCCTGACCTGCCGAATGGGGTAAGAGAGCTGGGCAGCAGCCAGTTTTCTTGCAGAAGCCCAGCACTTTGAAGTCCACTGTGACTTCTGAGGTCCAAGATTAGAAAGAAGGCTACTGAGTCACCAGTTCATTCTCCATACCAAGAGTTTAAAATGTCTTTGTAATATCTACGTTCATTATCAACTTGTATCTCCATTATTAGAATTCAGTTCCAGAACTTTCCTGGTAGTATTGCTTTCAATTTCCCTTTAAACTTAAACTTAAACTCTTTGCTTTTAAGCATGAAGATATGAAAAATACAATGGGCATTATAGTATCAGGAACCTCTGGGCAAAGATCTAGTCTGACTCTCAGCTGGTGAGCCAGGTTACACTTGGCTGAGATGATAAACAGAGATCATGTATGACTGCACCTTCACTCCAGGTAGGGTAGCAGGTGTCTATCCAAAGGGAAGGATGACTGCAGAAGCCCTAAACACAGCCACACATGTGGAACTAACGAAACATCTGTCAGAGGAACACCTGTGTCCCTTCCTGTTTGGATCATGCTAAGGAGATAATTTTCTTTCTCTAAAGCTCAACCATGTTCAGCAAAGAAAATTCAGTCTGGTCTTGTTCTTTTTAGAAATAGCATGTACTTCATAGTAATTCATCCTGATAGATCACAATGCTAATGATTTCAAGAAAGCTCAAAGCAGGAGGCTCAGACAGACCAGGCATAAAAGCAAAGTGTAGGGATGGATGAGTAAACACTATACACTTCTCAGTAGGTGATGCAAATATTGCATAGACTAAGAATATTTATCAGTAGATTTATATTTTTCTGTTGAAAAAAGTAGATATAGCATAGTCATATAATACCATGAGTTATTGGCAATGTAAATACTTCATCATATATAGTTATTTGAATCTACAGTTAATCTATATGGACAATGATTTATTTTACACACTTACTATTTAATGACAAAAATTATAATAATGAAAGCAGCATTAGGAATGTGGGAGAGACAAAAACACATAATGAATGAGCCACCAATACATGCAGAATATATTCATCATATTTGTAATTTTTTTTAGTGACCTGCAACCTGCTTTATAAAAACACCTTTGAAAGAAAAAAAAGCTTAATATTAGTTTTGAATCCCATCATTACAAATGTCTCTGTTTTAAGAATGTTTATATCTCTGTGTAGTGAATGGTTCAATTGATTGAAGCTTTGCTTTCTTGTATTAAAGTTTAAAAAAATTATCCCCTGCATGTGCAGATTTCTTGCCATCACCTCACCCACGTATCAAAGAGTAGATCTTGTCAGAGCAACTATATAGGATAAACCTGATGCTTTTGAAATATATTTATGATGGTTTTCATTTCTTTGGGTATAATCCATAGGTCAATAGTTTTCATTTATTCAAGCATGTATATCATATTTGATTCATCTTTTATTAGCATAATAATTTCTAAAGAGTAAACCATTTTGTCCCTCATCACATAATTAAATTTTGCAATAGTTGTTGAATATATAGTATATTTACTCATCAGTGGGAGAAGGAAGGCTGAGCTATAGTGGTAATTACATGTAATCTCATTTTCCTGAATTGTCAGTGGATAAAGCCTGAGTACAAAATGAGTTTTAACTTTTTGGAGTGAAGTCAGATACTATAGCTGAATGTATCTGCCCAACAGATACTAAAATATTGGGTTACAAAACAAGGAAAACTGTACACCCATCTGTGAAAACTAAATATATGTGAAATGCAAATTTAAGCATTCAATATTTTTTAAACTAGTGCTTTTTATCCTGTATATTAGAAAAATAAGTCAATCTACTAAGGATGTGTGAGTCTTTGTCAAGAACTATGAAGGGTCTGAGATTTTACTCTATTTCCAAGTTAACAAGTTAGCCTTGTCAGTTTCATGGATTTTGGCAGAAGTCACAGACCCCCGGGTCAGAGACAAGGGCCTTTATCACTTATGGCACAGTGAGCAGCAGGAGCTTCCTGTTTGCATCAGTTTTCCTTGTTCCCCCAGTCCTGTGGCAATGCAGAGTGGTCTGGATGGAATTATTCATTGGATTTGTGTCCCAATGGGGAACCTCAGCTTCAGAAACCCTAATCTTTTTTAATGGACTGTAAGGAAACCTGTCCAGCCTTTGCCTGGAAGGAAAACATTCTTTAATGTCCTGACAAGGAAACAAATCTGCTTTCAACCTGGAGGGAGACACTCTCTTTGTTTTCCAAGGTTATTTACTGTACAAAAATCCTTGTAAAGATATTCTAGAACAAAAGTTGATACAAGATGTGCAGCAATGAGAGACCCATAGAAAATTACGTACAACACTCGTGTGTGTGTGTGTGTGTGTGTGTGTGTGTGTGTGTGTGAGTGTGTATGTGTGTGTTAAAGTCTTTGCTTTAAGAACTTTGGGAGACACATATATGGATTTCCAATGCAAAAGAAAGATTGTACTGCAATAGTTGGAGTAACAAAAGTTTAAATATAAAGATATAATTTAAAAAGAAGAAAGAAGCTAATCATATATTTTTCTTGAGTGAGCTGAAGCTTGGAAGCTAGTCGTGAGTACAACATTCCTCACCCTCCCCACACAGACTTGCACCGTACATATATTCACATCAATGTTTATTTATAATGGAGTCATAAATATATGTAAGAAGTTTAGTTTTATAATTTTAGTAGGAGATAGAAATCATATGGGGAAGTTAGAAAAGGGACCCAGAGAATAAGAGAGGGCTGATAGGGGTAATGAACTAACTCCATGTCCCTTGAACTCTGTTTGAGCTCTGGCCACAGTCAGAGAAGCTGTGGGGCTGAAGTAGTGCACGTAGCACTGAGCAGGCACAGAGGGCATTCTACCACTGCACAGAACCCTGCTCTGCAGTGACACCCCACAGAGTGGAATTCATGGGGGCACCTGTAGGCAGCATCTTTGGAATAAATCTCACTCTTTCGACAATGCACATTGCAGTGGTACATTTCTTTATGCTACTTCACAGTGACAGCCAGAACAGAAGACAGAGCAGAAGTGAAAAAAGAGGAAAGATGCTTCATTTTTGGTGTGTGTGTGTGTGTGTGTGTGTGTGTGTGTGTGCATGCATTTGTATGCACATATGAGAGATAGATATTTAATGATTAAAATTGCTGAATGTTTACTATTCTAATCATTTTACATGTAATATTTTATTTAGTATCTATGAAGTCAGCATTATTATTATCCTTACTTTACAGATAAAAAAAATTAGGCAGCACAAAGTTACACAAGCAGTCCCATATTTTGAGAATTAAAATACTTCTACAATGGAGAGGAGAGACTAAGGGTTATGGAGTTAGCAGACGACTGAGTTAGAGAAATATAAATGAGTGATACAGTGGACAATAGTTCAGAGAATGGTTAGATAATCCAAGAAATGAGTGGTCACTAAAGAGTGATAAAATAGGTAGAATGTAATATAGGCCTTGTGAAATGATGGAAGTGAGGGACAAAAGTGGGAGAGTTCATGGTTTGTGTGGAGAGAACAGTGAGCAGATTTATGTGATTGCAATAGAGGGGTCATCATTTATTCAACTTTTTTTGTTGTTGAACAGCCATTATGTGTAAGCAAATAAGACATAATGAAAATAATACTGAGTATGCATGTAGGAGTCAGATAAAGGAAATGTTCTCGATGAAAAATATGATATATATTAATAATTATGATATATATAAATAATTTTATTATGCTTGTTTCTTTCTATATTGTAAATTTGAGCTATTCAAGCTTATTTTTATGTTTCATTTCTAAATTTGTAATTCTGATACTTTGCCTTAAAAACTAAAGCTCTTTCTAATTGCTAATGAAAAAAACAACAATCAGCCCAGGGAAATATTTTCTGTTCTCAAAATTGCAGGTCCTATTTTGGGTCATAACATCTTCCTCGCCACTGTTCTATCTAAAAGAGGTGACTTTTTAGGTACTTGAACTTCACAGAATATTGCTATGTCCTTTGGTCCTAAATTTGAAATTCTGATTTGAAATTATTAAATATTTAGGTTGTGTTCATCATAAGCTTTTAGTTGATGTCTCTCTTTTCCAGTTTCTTGGACCTATGGCCACTGGTCCAGTTAGGGAGAGGTCGGGTCCTTTGGGAGAAAGTTTCTAAAGACATTTGCTAATGGCCCTCCTGAGACAGAGGCAAGGCAACCCCACCTTTCCCCCTGTCCACGTTGAACATGTCTGGCCTGGCTATGGTGGCATTTATTTATGGCTCTTTGGAGGTGCAACTTAAACCATTCCCACTTTAGTCCTTTCCCATTTTCTCTCCAAGTACCCCCAGTCCCTGTTGGCCAAGTTCTCAGCTTTGTAGACCCTGAGGCAGCTCATGTGAGGCCAGGTCCCTCTGGCAGAAAGTGCTTATCATACTTCACGGCTTTGGTTCTCACCCACCCAGAAGCCAGAGGTTTATCTCTTCAAAAATAGTCTGGATTTTCTTTCTGAAGTCAATTGAAAATAAATATTAATTTCCCCTTCTTCCATATTCATGAAAGAAGAAAATATATTAAAGCTTATCATTCTTAGATCTTTTAATTTTAATAAAGAGCCTCTCAAGTTTCAATTAGTAATGTTAGATGGCTATAAGAGGAGTTTACATTACCTAAAAACAAACTACTAAAGTTTTTGTTTGTTTTTTAACATAGGCTGATAGTTGTCTTTCAGGAGGTTTAGTAAAAATGGAGTTGAAAAGGGAGAAACTAGTAACCTCTTGGAAAGCTTTGGAAGTGGGCTGATTGTCTTTGTTGGTGATAGTTCTTTTCTTTTTTTTTTTAAGGGATACACTCAAGAAACAATAATACAGGAGAATCACTTGGACCTGGAAAACGATTGCTTAAGGGGTAGGTGGCAGAAGGAGAAAAAGGAAGGTGAGAAGTTTTGTCTTTAAAATTTTTAAACAGAGAACAAAGTAAAGGCGAGTGCTTTAGGATTTGGGTGGGCAGACAGACGAAGACTCTGACAATACCAATTCCTTGTCTCCATGTTTGGTGCACTTAATTTCTTAATACAAGCATCTAACCTTCTTAATAAAATTGGTTCTTTTACAGAGATCCTGATAGAGAATGCATATTAAAATGCTCTTTCTCGTCTAATACTGTATTTAGATAAAGTGTATTTTAGGGGACAAAAAGCTCACAATATATTCATTTGGGATCAAGATAATTATAATTCAACATCTGAACTATGTACCAATTTAAATAACTTTGTGTGCTCTGCAAAACCTCATTAGAGATACAGAAAATTGAACAACTGTGCATATATTTGGTATATCTCAGCAATTAAATCATCTATAAGTGTGTTTAATTGTATAATAATAAAAATATTTCAATATACTGCAAATTTAAATGGTACAACATGTTTCCAATAGAATAGTGTCCATTTTTTCTTTTGCTACTTTGGTAAAGCAATCATATTTTTAGATCTATTGGAGAAATACAATTTTAGTTAAATAGTTGTAGCTATGAAATTCTAATTTTGTTCACATGCATGGATTACTCCAAAATGATATACATGGCTTTGCAGTTGTAAAAAGCTAAATTTAAAATTGTGTAGTAGTTAAAAGCATCACTATAAAAAACTAGGTCAGAGGTTTATACATGAGTGAAAAAGCAAGTCTTTAAAGTATGACGCAAATTTGTTAAAATTGTATGATTATATTTTTGTGTGTGCTAGGATGAAAGCTGCATGCTAGTGGGTCCTATGTGCATGTTTTTTTAATTCTTTATCCTCAGTCCCTAGAGCAGAGCCTGACAAAAATTATATGTAAGTTAAATACATGTATATATTTTTACACATATGTGTGTATGTGTATGTACAAGCATATATCTATAAGCATTTATATGTGCGTATACCCACCCACAGGAAAAAAATCTTAAATATCTATCATTGGATGTGAGATTGCAGATGATTTAATTTTTTCTATACTTTATTCTCAAATTTCCAAATTTTCTATAATAAGCAATTATTAATTTTTAATTAGATAAAAATAGAAATGCTATTAAAAAGAATATATACAGTAAGAAAGTCACATGTAGAATCAAAAATTAAAAATGTGTTTTCTTTAATGTGTATAAAATACTTTAATCTTTTAGAAAATATCCACAAATAAATTCAGTGGAATTCTTTTCTATCATAATGTGGATCCTGCACGGACAGTTATCTTGTTTAATAGCCATTTTATAATTTCTCCAAGATCTTCCAGGGGAATTAATTCTTGACTAACTGTATTAAGACTATTTTGTTGACCCATTTTCCTATGTCTGGTGTCATTTGAGAGCTAGTGAACTTTAGATTAGCAATAAGGTCTTAATTTTTGATTGAGGCAATCAATGATCTTGTGACCTCTAAAGCAATTATATAAACTAGAAAAAGATGACCTAGAGAAGTCACATTACAGATAGAAACCTCATTCCTTTTTTTTTCCAAATTTATTTATTTGTTTTTTAATTAGTTTCAGGTGCACAAGACAAAGCAAAACTTAGACGTTTATCATTTATATCCCTCACACTGTGTGAACCCCCCTCCCCCCATCCACTATCCCTCTGTACGTTCCCCAAATTAATTTTCAAACCCCCATGACCATCTTGTGGTTACCGACTGTTTTTCATTCCTTTTTTTAGAGGAAAATTCCAAAGGAATGACAAGTCAATCCAGGGTTTCTTTGCTTCCAACTTATCTAATGCTAGCTAAGATTTATTTAGTACTTGCGGTGTATCAGATGATGTTCTAATGACATTACAAAAATTTCATTTAATTCTCATAGTTGTCAAAGAATCATGAATTTTACAAATGAGGAAAGTGAGGTACAGATAGGTGAGATATGGCACCCAGTGTTATCTAGCTAGCGTTCAACCCTGGATTCCAAACCAGTCAGTCTGTCTCCAGAGTCCATACTCCTGACCACAATAGTGAACTACCTGCCAACCCTCCAAATCAGGAGTTTCATTATGGTCTCAAATGAGGATTGCCCAGGGAAATAAGATGGCAGGGTTATTATTTTCTATCTATTCACATGATTTCTACAACCTTTGGCAAGGACCTTTTATCCTTGATTGTTGATGAGTTCATGTGCAAAATGTGGGAAAATTTTGCTTGTTTTTCCTGGAAGCATCATGATGTCCTTTGTGATCTTTCAGAGGCCTTTCTAGTTCTAGTAATTATATAAATACTCTATTATCTATTACTTTAGAAAATCTTGAGAGTGTGAAACACCAGGAGGGAATTTTTCTAAAAAAAAAGATGTTAAAAAAAGCCTGAAGAGATTTTTATCTCTCTCTCTCTCTCTCTCTCTCTCTCTCTCTATATATATATATATATATATATATATATATACACACACACACACACACACACATATATATATACATATATACACACACACACACACATATATATATATATATATATATATATATATATATATATATATATATATATAAATAAGGATGAGGTTTAAAGAAACTACTACTAAAAACTATACTGGCTTATTTTTATAACTGAGATTTAGCAGATATGCTTATTTAAAAATAAATTGTATGCTATTTAACCTTTTCTGTACTAATATTCTCAATATGTTGGATAAATCTAGAAAAATTCTGCTATCAAAACCTGAAAAGTTAGAGCACAGGAAGAAATGTATAAATCCATCTCATTCCCAGTGTGTGAAAAATAAAATAATGAAAGGTAAACCTCAATCTAAAAAAAATTAACAAGTAGAGCTATTACAGAATAAAAAGAATCATCAAAAATTGGAAACTTCATCAATTGATGTAATCATTAATAAAAGTAATCAGCTAAAGGTATTTAAAGAATCATAACAACAGCTGCTAAAAAATCCATAAAATTCAGTACGTTTTTTGGTAGGAGATGAATAGATTGATAATATTCTAGCCTAAGCATTTTTATGTGAAACCAACAGCTGCTAGTATCAGAAGGAATATAGGTATTCAATTTAAGTAAGGGGGGAATCCAATATTGTTTTAAATATTTCTTGATAAGGAAATATAAATAAGAAAAGAAGGCACTGGGCTAACGTTATTTACAATTAGTGTAACTGTCTGGTGTGACATTTTAATGTGTCAACTTGGCCAAGGTGAATTGCCTTTCCCCAAATTCCTTGCCTGTTGACTTCCAGTTAGAGAGATCAGCAACAGAGGTTTTTATGACAGGTTTTGAGGGCAGAAATAAAGCAGCAGCCATTTTGTAGCCCATATATGTTGCTGCTGTCTGCGACTCACCTCATTGGTTCTTGTCTTAGTCTGTTAGGACTGCTATAACAAAATACCACAGACTGGGTTGTTTATAAAAAACAAATTTATTTCTCATGGTTCTGGAGATTAGGAAGTCTGACACCATGGAGTGAGGACCCTCTTCTTGTCACAGACTTCTTGTTGTATCCTCACATGGCAAGGGAGCTCTCTGGAGTCTCTTTTATAAGGGTAATAATCTCATTCATGAAGCCTGCCATTATGATCTAATCACCTTCCAAATGCCACGCTTCTTAATACCATCATATTGGGCATTAGGATTTCAACATATGAATTTGGGGTGACAGGAGAGCAGCCTGCAACTGCTCTGCCTTCTGCTGAACACCCTATTATCCTAGCGAGATGAAAATGAAGAGTCCTGGCTTTTACAGGACATTCATACCATCGAGGTCAGAAACAAAAAGAACTGGCAAGGATTTTTATCTGTGTTCACAGACCCCAACTCATTTGTGAGGTTCGGCTTATGTTTGCTCTTCCTCACTTTACATCTATCTCCCTTTACCAATGACCTGCCTGTGGATTTCAAGCTCCATCATGAGACCCAAGGACAACAGCCTTACAGAGACAGCTTAACAAGCTCCCACAACTGTGAAAAGTCCAATGCTATATTTACTAATAATTTTGCTTCTGTTTGAACCCTGATGATATAACTGTCTAACTGGAAAACTTTTAAAATCAATGGAAAATTCTTTTGGACTTGACAGTCCAGGAAAGTAACTAGTCTCAAGGAAAATATATTAAGAAACAATAGATGTTTCAATTACCAGTTACTATTTACGAAGAGGCAAAAGAAAAAATAAGGGACAAAACAATGACCACATTCACACAATATGAACAAAACCACAAATCATCTAGGAACAAATGAAATGAGAAATGAGTAAGCGCCTTTAAGAAAAATGAGGCCTTTATTGAGAGAACTGAATAAGGACCAGAATAAATGAAGAGAGATATCAGATTCACAAACAGAAAAAAATAATGTTATGAAAATTTTAATTATTAGTCTACAAATTTAAAATTCTAACACATATAAAATATGTGCACATCTGAAAATACAACCCAAGAAGATGGTATCAATGATCATTAATAAAATAAAAATGATCAGTCTGTAATATTTTATGAAAATGGCTTTTACTTTATTAGGTAGTATAATAAATAGAGCAAAGAGTTGAGTAAATAGAATAGAGTTATGAATACAGAAACAGATCCAAAAGATAAATAAGCATTTAATAAAGGTAAAATTACAAATCAGTAAGAAAAATGCATTATTGTTGTTCATAAAAATAACAAGATAGACTTTACCTCACACCATATACCAAAATGAGGTGTGTAAATTAAATATATTGGCATAACAACAAACTAAAATTAAATGTTTATTGGAAAACACAGGTCATATTTTATATAACCTTCTAATTGAGTGTTCTTTCTAAACATGAGCTTAAAGACAAAGCTGATAGATACTAAAATTTCTTATAAAAATTTAAAAAATACTATATTAAAAATAAACTTCAAACTGTTAAATGTTTAAAAATACGTGAGAAAATTATTTCCAATTCACATGACATTGAAGACTTCATTTTAATCGTGTTTGTTGAACTCTCACACCTAAAAGAGGAGTCTACTTATGTCATTAGAAAATGAAATGACAGATGTGTAAATAAATTACAAAAGTTTAAATAAATATTCATGGCCAATAAAAAATACGCAACTTCACTACTAAAGAAATGAAAATTTATGCAACAATAATATATCTTTTTATCTTATCAAATCAGCAGAGGCTTAAAAAAATTTAAGGAAAACATTCATTACTGGA
The DNA here is from genome assembly GCF_057876585.1 of Rhinolophus sinicus. NCBI lineage: Eukaryota > Metazoa > Chordata > Mammalia > Chiroptera > Rhinolophidae > Rhinolophus > Rhinolophus sinicus. The sequence continues at coordinate 135,526,786 of NC_142502.1, read as the reverse complement.
TAGGAATAAGAGACAAATTAATTCAAAACATACAAATGAGCAATTGAGAAATATCTATCAAAAACCAAGATGCTTGTATTTCCTTTTACCGATTTATTTCTTGGAATAGATACAAGAGTGGTAATCACTACTATGCAAGATGAAGGTTATTTGTAATTTTCTTTTGATATCTTTTCTTTAGTTTTGGTATGTGGGTATGTTATTGCTAAAATTACAACTTTTAACCTTTTATAATCTCTATAGTATAATATGCTGGTATTTGTTCCGTCATGGTTAAAAGGTATAATGAGCAAAATGCTCTTTGTAATCATCTTTTCAGTAATAGTTTGCCAATACCTTCTTTGGTTTTTCCTATTTTTATCTGTATATGATATTTTAACTTCATTTTACTCAACAGTAAGTTATTTTCCCTAATAAAATTTTTGAGTGCGTCATCTGATCTTTGTTTAAATTCTTTGGGCTTATATGTTCCAAAGTCTTTTAAAACATGATTTCTCTGTCTCTCTCTCTCTGTCTCTCTCTGTCTTTCTGTCTGTCTCTCTCTCTCTCTCTCTCTCTCTCTCTCTCTCTCTCTCTCTCTCTCTCTCTCAAAAGATGATATATACAACAAATTGAGACTTAACTTTTGTTTTTCAAATAAATCTCACTAAGTTCTTTGTGCATATTTTCCAGAAATATACATTTCACATTAATGCAAAAAAACCAGAATTCACAATACAAGCAGAATTCCTATGCATTCCTTTTGTCCAAAAATTGTGCTAGCTTTCTGTTGTTATTGCTAATAAATTTGATAGCATGGCCATCATCTGCCTGAACAGAGGTAATAAATGTTGTGAATGATGTCAATATGGCCTGGTTTATTCCTCAAGAGAGGATACAAACAGTCCAGAACTCCTCCCCATTTTGAGAAAGAGAGGCCTACTTGGAGTCAAAATTCTATGGCTCCAAATTCCACTATCCCAAAAATATATATTTTGGGGATCTTTATCAGCTCAGAATATTTTTTTTTTTAAAGAACTAATTTCACAAGCTGAGGTTCAACCTTCTGAGATTGTAGCTGAATATTGTGCAGTGTTGTTGCAGCCATTTATTCCCCCTCCCCTCGAATCTAGGCTTAGTGACTGGCACATTAGCATGTAGCAGAAATCATGTTGCATTACTTCAGAGGCTTGTTCAGAAACAAGGAATTTTCCAGTGGTTCCCTGGGCATGCTAGCTCTGGGGTAATCTAGCTGCCATGTAACAAATGTAACTACCCTGAGACCTCTACGTCTGAGGGGCTCTGGTGGAATTCCCCAGCTGAGTGCCCAGTCTGTACACAACATCACCTGCCAGACTTGTGACAGAGCCATCTTGGATGCCCAGCTCATGTAGTTGTCAGATGATTGTAGCCTCAGTGGATATATGACAGCGACCACATAAAGGTTGCAAATGAGAACCGCCCAATCAAGCCTTCCTCAAATTCCTGATGTGACTCAAATATCATAAATAAAATGTTTAATTCAAGTGGGTAAGTTTTGGGGTAATTTGTTATTCAATAATAATAATTGGAACAGTTGTTTTTGGTAAAGAATATAGGGATAGAAAAATAACCTTTGGATATTTTCTATACTTCTTGGTGCCCTGACACTTTTATTTCATTGCTTTATTCTAAAATAAGAACAGATTAATCTTATTTTAACAGACTTTTTTTTTTCCCACTTTGGCAAGAATCTAAAGTGATTGATTTTAAAATTTAACATTATTTTGCACATAATAACATGTCTCTTATACTTTTCTAATAGTACTATCTGTGGTTTAATCATATTTTATCATTTCTACTATGTATTTATCATTCTCATCCTTTATACTTGATTCGACAGTCTAGTAGTGCTCTTTTTATTCATTTCTTCAAAGAGAAAGTGCTTGGATTTATCATGAATTAAATTCATTTCTGGTTCACTAATTTTGTTTTCCTCTATATTAACATAATTTACATACAGTAATATATTGTTCCTGCTTATGCATCTTTTTAAGTTGAAAGCAAAAATAAAAATAAAAACAAAATCTATGAATTTGTCTATTAATTATAAAAAGTTAAGGTCTATTAGAAAAAAATTTGATAATTATAGGTTTGCTTCTTTCTTGACTGCAAAATTATTTTTTGTTTTTCTGATATAGTGCCTTCTTTTTTAAAAATAAACATTTAATTTTAGAGTAGTTTTAGGTTTACAGCAATATGGAGCAGATAGTAAAGGGTTCCTTTTTCCTAACAATTATTAACATTTTGTATTAGTATTATACATTGGCTATAATTTATTAATCAATATTAATATATTGTATTATCAACTAAAGTTCATAGTTTACATTAGGGTTCACTTTTTATATTATGTCTTTTTATGGGTTTTTACAAATGCGTAATATCATGTATTCACTATTATATTATCATACAGCATAGTTTAACTGTCCTAAAAATCCGTGTTTTTCTTATTAATCCTTCTTCCTCCTTCCCACTACCCTGGCAACCACTGATCTTTTTATTGTCTATAGATTTTCCTTTTCCAGAATCTCATATAGTTGGAATCATACAGTATGTGGCATTTTCATTATTTGTTTCTTTCACTTAGCAATACACATGTAAGGTATCTCAATGTCTTTTGTGGCTTGATAGCTCAATTTTGTTTTTAATCATGGAATAATATTCCATTGTATGTGCCACCGTATGTTTATCCATTTGTCTATTAATGGATGTCTTGGTTGTTCTAATTAGGGGCAATTATGAATAAAGGTGCTATAAACATTCATATGCAAGATTTTGGGTAGACGTAAGTTTTCCACTTATTTGAGTGAATATGTAGGAGTGTGATTGCTAGATCTTACGGTAAAGCTGTTTAGCTTTGTAAGAAACTGCTAAACTGTCTTCTAAAGGGGCTCTACCATTTTGCATTCCCACCAGTAATGAATGAGAGTTCCAGTTGCTCTGCATCTTTGCCAAGATTTGGTGCTGTCAGTGTTTGGAATTTTAGACCTTTAATGGGTGTATAATGGTATCTCATTGATTGTTGTTTTAATTTTCAATTCCTAGTGACAGATGATGTTGAACATATTTTCAAATGCTTGTTTGTCATCTGTATATTTTCTCTGGGGAGCTGTCCAGATCTTTTGCCCATTTCTTAGTTGGATTGTTGGTTTTCTTACTGTTAAGATTTGAGTTCCTTATTTGGTATACAAGTCCTTTATCAGATATGCATTTTGCAAATATTTTCTCTCTGTTTATGGCTTATCTTTGCATTCTCTTGATATTGTCTTTCACAGAGCAGAGGATTTTAATTTTAATAAAATTTAACATATCAATTTTTTCCTTTCATGACTCAAGCTTTTTTAAATCATTGCCAAACCCAAGATTATCTTGATTTTCTTCTAATGTTATCTCTAAAAGTTTTATAGTTTTGCATTCAGCATTAGGTCTATGATCTGTTTTTAGTAATTTTTTGTGAATATGAAGGGTCAGTGTTTAGATTTATTTTTTTGCATGTAGATGTCCAGTTCTCCCAGCACTATTTGTTGAAAAGACTTTGCTTTCTTCATTGAATTGCCTTTGTCCTTCATCAAAGATCTGTTTAGTATATTTTTGGGTCTCTTTCTAAGTTCTCTGTTCTGTTCCATTTTGGTTCATTTGTCTGTTATTTCACTAATAACAAATTTCAATTGTATGAGACAGTGTTATCAACTATAGTCAACATGTTATATTATTACATTTACAACTGAAAGTTTTTTCCTTTTTGTAAACCTCTACTCATTTCCAATACACTCACACTCTGCAGTCCCTGGTAAACACCATTCTGCCCTATGAGTTTAATTATTATTATTTTTTAGATTACACATATAATTGATACCAGGCAGTATTTGTTTTCCTCTATCTGGCTTATTTTACTCAACATAATGTTCTCCAGGTTTATCCATGTTATCCCAAATTGCATATTTTCTTCTTTTTAAGGTTGGATAACATTTTATTGTGTATATAGGTTGTTTGAATATCTAGGGAATTGTGAATAATGCTATAATGAACCTGGGAGTATAGATGTCTCTTCAATATAATGATCTTGTTTCCTTTGGTTATATACTTACAAATTAGATTGGTCGTTCATATGGTTGTTCTATTTTTAATTTTTTCAGGAACCTCCGTATTGTTTTCCACAGTGGTTGTGTGAGTTTACATTTCCACCAATACTGCACTAGGGTTCCCTTTTCCTCTCATCCTAACAGGCATGAGATACTTCGTTTTGGTTTTGATTTGCATTTCTCCTAGGATTAGTGATGTTGAGCATCTTTTCATGTACCTGTTGGCCATTTGTATGTCATCTTTGAAAAAATGTCTATTCAGTTCTTCTGCCCATTTTTTAAATTGGGTTGGCATTTATTTATTTATTTATTTATTTATTTATTTATTTATTTATTTATTTATTGCTATCGAATTGTATGGATTCCTTGTATATTTTGGATATTAACCTCCTAACAAATATGTGGTTTGCAAGTATTTTCTCTCATTCCATAAGTTGTCTTTTTACTTTGTTGCGATGGGTTCGTTTACTATGCAGAAGCTTTTTAGTTTGATATAGTCCCAATTTCTTCTTTTTGTTTTTGTTGCCTTTGTGGTATCAAATTTAAAAAAAAAAAATCATTGCCAAAAAAAAAGTGTCAAGGGACATAGCCCCTATGTTTTCTTCTGGGAGTTTTACAATTCCAGGTTTTATACTCATGTCTTTAATACTTTTTAAGCTGAATTTTGTGTGTAGTGTAAGATAGGGGTACATTTTTATTCTTTTGCACGTGGCTATCAAGTTTTCCCTACACCATTTATTGCAGAGACTATCTTTCCTCCGTTGCGTATTTTTGGTGTCTTTGTCAAAAATTAATTGACTATATATGCATGGGTTTATTTCTGTGCTCCCGTATTTGGTTCCTTTGACCTCTGTGTCTTTTCCACACCATTTGATTATTGCAGCTTTGTAATACAGTTTGAAATCAAGAATTGTGATGCCATTAGCTTTGTTCTTCTCCTCAAGATTGCTTTGGCTATTTGGGGATTTTTGTAGTTCTATACAAATTTTCGGTGTTTTTTTTTTCTATTGCAGTGAAATATGCTGTTGGTTTTGATAGGGATTGCATTGACCCTGTACATTACTTTGGGTAGTATGAACATTTTAACAATATTAATTCTTTCAGTCCGTGAACATGGAATATTTTTCTGTTTCATTTATGTATTCTTCAATTTTTTTTCACCAATGTCTTATAATTTTCAGTGTACAAATATTTTGTACTCTTCAGTTAGGTGATACAATTGTAAATGAGATTGTTTTCTTAATTTCTCTTTCTGATATTTCATTATTCATGTACAGAAATGCAACTGATTTTCATATATTGATTTCGTATCTTGCGACTTTACTTCTAATATTATAGTTTTTGGTGGCTTCCTTACGGTTTTCTATATATAAGGTTATGCCATCTGCAAACAGAGACAATTGTACTCTTCCTTTCCAATTTGGATTCCTTCAACTTATTTTTCATCATTGCAGATTATCTATCATTGTATATAATATGTATCATATATCACATATGACACATATTGCATATATACACATATTTCTTTAACTGTATATATCATATCCCTTTAATTGCATCCTGTATCAATTTCTTTTCTTGAGGCCCACTTACTCCACAAGTTTGTTAAGCCATGGCTGCATCCACGGTGAGAACAAAAGATTTGGGTGCATTTCTACATAGTTTTGTGGATTTGCTTATTTTGACAGTGTACTCCTCCTATGTGGGGGATTAAAATCAATAGTAGGTATGCTGATGATGTTTAAATCCCTCTAGACTATGGTTTCAACATCTTTTATTTCTAAAAAAAAAAGTAAATAAATATGCATATATATCCATGTTCATATTATTATACTTATATTATTCTATTTATATTTGCATTTATATTTATATCTCTTTCCCAAACTCATCACCAAACATTCTTCCTCCTTAACGTTTATTTGTAAAACAATTTTGTTAAATTAATACTTGGTGTTTATATTATTTTGACCATATAAGAATTTTTCATAATGGAGCTACAAAGTGTGCTATGAGGATATTGCCTTTTTTGTACAGTTCCTGTTTCTGTCCCGAGAGTTGATAAATCCCTAGCCTGTAACTTTCCAAAATAATAAAAAAATAGCAAAACAAAACAAAAAAAACAAAAACATTTTGTTATGACCAAGCACACCATGTAGTCCTTTACGTTCATTCTTTACCCCATGTGCTCAAACATATCATTCCTAGATCTTGCCTTACTTTCACTTTAAAATGATTAATATCTGTAGTAGGAATTTGGTTTCATCTAAAAAGAGGTTTAGTTTTGTCACAGCTCCTGGGGCTAGGGGATAACCTCTAAACCCCTAGAATTTGCTATATAAAAAGAGTGTCTTTGTTACCCATTGTGAGCTTCTTGGCTCACACCTGATAATATGAGATCCGGCTAAACACACTGATAGTCCTGGGATGGGGTTGGGGTAGAATGGGGTGGGGTGGGGTGGGAGAGGTGGTCATTCCAGAAAGACCAAACGTGTGATTAGAGGATTGGAACACGAGTCATGAAATATCAGTCTGACCTCCAGGGATGGAAAGGTGCTGGAGATCAAGTTCAACCATAAATACAATAATTCAATTAATCATGACTAGGGAATAAGACTCCAATAAAAATTCTGAACAAGGAGACTCAGGTGAACTTCTCTGGTTGGCTTGGCAATACTCTTTCCATATTGCCACACATTGATGCCAAAGGAATTAGAAATCTCAGGATTTTGGAAGCTTCACATTTGGAACCATTCCAGAATCTGTCCTATGCATCTCTTCTTTTGGCTGCTTCTAATTTCTCTCCTTTATGCAATAATAAACTATAATGGTTAAATATAGCACTTTTCTGAGTTCAATGAGTAATTCTAGCAAATTACTGAGCCTGAGGGATTCCATAAGTACCCCCAAATCTGTAGTGAGCTGGTCAGAAGTGAGAATGTCTGTGGAACCCCTAATTTGTGGCTGGTGTGTGAAATGAGGGCAGTCTGTGGAGACTGTTTCCTCAGACTTTGCAGTTTGGCTAAACTCATTGCACTTGGTGGCAGACATCTTGGGCAGACTTGGGCAACTGTGCCCTTAACTGGGTAGTTTCTAAGTTGCCTTCTCTGCTGTGGTACTGTCTTTCTTTCAGTGGCATCCTGAGATTTTTTTTTCCTTCTTTACTATGTGAATTTCCTCTTTGTGGATGCCATATTTTTGTTTCCTAATTTATTTCCAGAGAAAGGGTAATTGAGATGTAAATATTTTGAGACTGTGAATGTCTGAAAATTACTTGATTCTATGTTTACATGTAATTATCATTTTAGTTGTACCAACATATAGATTGGAAATTATTTTCTCTCAGTATTCTGAAAGGGTTGCTCCACTGACTTTTTGCTACAGCCATCCCATGGTACGAGGTCTAACAATAATGTTCGCAAACTTGTTGAAACAATGTTGCTAACTTTTTTTGATATCAGAGGGATTATTCATTATGAATTTGTACCAACTGGATAAACAGTTAACCACGTTTACTATTTGGAAGTGCTGAAAACGCTACGTGAAAAAGTTAGATAAACTGAACTTTTCACCAACAATTCATGGCTCTTGCATCATGACAATGCACCAGCTCACAGGGCATTGTCTGTGAGAAAGTTTTTAGCCAGTAAACAAATAACTGTATTGGCACACCCTCCCCACTCACCTGATCTGGCCCCCTATGACTTCTTTCTTTACCTGAAGATAAAGGAAGTATTGAAAGGAAGACATTTCGATGACATTCAGGACATCAAGGGTAATACAAGACAGCTCTGATGACCATTCCAGAAAAAGAGTTCCAAAATTTCTTGGAAGGGTGGACTAGGCACTGGTGTTGGTTCATAGCTTCCCAAGGGGAGTACTCCAAAGGTGACTGTAGTGATATTCAGCAATTAGGTATGTAGCATTTCTTCTAGGATGAGTTCACAACCTAATTGTCAGACCTCATGTGTTGTTTCCCTCTGTTAGAAAAGTTCAGTTAATTGCATTTTTGGTGTTTTGAAAATTTCAGTATTATGTTTTTGGGTTTTTTCATCAGATGTTTAGGTTGCAGGTAAGCCTTTCAATATAGAAACTCATATTCTTCAGTTATAGCAAAATTTCTGGCATTTCATTTTTTGATAATTTCTTCCCTTAATCTTCTCTGTTCTCTCTTTTTGGAACAACTATTAATCAAATATTGATCACCTAGGATTGTCATCTAACTTTCTTATGTTTTATGTCTTTGTCTTTCTGTACTTCTTTCTGAAACAGTTATTGGTTTGTGGAATTAATTTTGTCATCATACTTTTTCTCCCCTATTTTTAACTAGAAATGCTGATTCATTGTTTTATTTTTATTTTTGTTGTTATGGTTTTGTTGTAATTTTTATTTATATGTTTTGGGAAATTTTAATCCATTTCACCTGTGATAACTAGGATAATATTTAAAATCTTTAACAATCAATGCAAGACAGACACCAGCCCTTTAGAATGGACCCTACGGATTTATTGTACATTGAACACTAGCTCAATATCAGACATGGAATTTTATGTTATTTTATTATTGCCATTAACTTTGTGATTTTTATTCTTTTTTTCTACTTTTGAAAATATAGACATGTCAATTATTATTTTTATTTCAATTGTAATGGCTATACGCTTGTACATTAAAAGTTAATTGAACTTATATTTCTGATATTAATATCCATGTAAAATCATATTTATCAACTTGTTTATATTTAAAATAAAGGAATGAGTTCAATTGTAATTTTTCCAAAACCTTTTTATAGCTATAGGAGTTTTATTAGTATAATAATGTATAAAAGTGGTGATTTTGTTTTCCCATTTTTATATGATTAATTTGAAAATCTAATATTTCAAAAATTACATAAGTGTATTGAAATATATTGTAAATATATTTAAAATCATTTTTAGGTTTAGTTTTAATTTCTGTATGGAATTAAAATAAATGGAGTCTGCAATATGTTTGCTTCCTGAAATAATTTGTTTTCAAAATCATGTTCATCTTCTACCTCTTGAGAATTACATTTATTTATCTTTATGTTATGAATCTTTTTTATGTGTATTTTTCTAATCTTTGAACTGTCAAAGTCTTTGTCTCAAAATTTAGATATTACATTTTTTAAGTGATGCCACATTTTCCACTTTGATGTTGTTAGAATCATTGGATCTTGGGCTGCGTGGGTGATGCAGGTTCAGTGAACCAGATGTCTAAAGCAAATTCATGAGCAAGATATCCAGGAATACTTAAACAATTTAACTTTGATATTGCCTCCTCTTCATGGTTTCTTTTCTGTGCTTAATGACACCATCTTGCTTTGCTCAGGACTATGTGCTGAGCAAAGATAAATGGAATAACTTATCTAGTTTTCTGGCACTAGGAGAGAGTATCCTTCCTAGTGCCAGAAAACTAGATAAACTGAAAGAGAGTTTTCTGGCACTCTCTTTCAAGGAGAGAGTATCCTTCCTTAGTAATTGTGCATTCCACATCATTTCTTATACACAAATTCTGTATGAGAAAAATTATTGGTAAATAAACACAACATCCGGAGAGTTTTTAAACACAAAATAATTACATTTCTATTTCTTTCTTTCATAAAGCTACATTGCTAAATGAAAATATCCTATTAGCTACTTATAGCACCAAGGATTATAGAACATGTCTAGCTGACCAGGTAAAGGTAAGCTCACTCTGAAGCCGAGCAAAGGAAAACCATAAAGAGAAATTCCCAGCAAGAATATTTAACTTCAGGCCAAGATTCAAGTGGCTTTAATAAAATTAAAGCTTAGTGGAAAATTCACAAAATATATTTTAGGCTATCATTTCTTAAAAAGTACTAATTAATTAACTTAATAGAATAATTATGTGCTTTATGAGAAAAAAACAATATGTAAATTGAAGTAATCTGTTTTGTTAAAAATGCTGTTATTTTGAAAGGGAGTTATAAATATTTTTTAATCAACATGTAGAACGGAGTGTTTATTTCCATCCTAAATTATCTATGACTGAAGCATTAGTGTTCAGACTATGTAGCCGTGTGGCTGTGTTCACTGCTATAATTTAAAGGCGGCATGAATAAACAGTCACTAATAGTTTGTGTTTTGTTATTTAAAGGATGAAGCAAGTTTTGTCAGTTGCAATAGAAAATCCAAGTCAATGGAATGAATGCAATGTTAAGAAACTAACCAGTAATTTTCAGAAGTGGTCCTAGAAGTCTGTGCAAACTTTCAAAATTCCAATGTGTGCACTTACATTTTAGAACACCACCCAAGGCAGCCAGAAGTTCCACCAATTCCAATCTGAAAAGTTGTTGATATTTTTCTCCCAGTTAATTTGCAGAATTATTTGGAATTTTATTAGACTCCATTATATTCCAGATCAAGCATTCATAAATGATAGATGTTGTGCTTCCCATCTTCAATTCATTGCATGAAAACAATCAAATACAGACATTATTCTAATATGTAGGATAATATATATTATTCTAACACACACACACCTTATGTCAAAATACTTGTGGTATTATACAGTTAGAATTTAGGAACATGGGAGTTTTAATTAGATAGATGTGGGTTTTCTTTTGAAGCCCAGAAATTCATCTTCAATCATATTCCAATTTTATAGAGGCTTCACTTCAATCAAACTCACTTTCTTTATCAAAGAAATCAAGATAATAATACAGCATTACAGATTACAGTATTTAAATGAGAAGTCACATACGTATATAAAATCTCTTTTTCATATCAGCATCTTTACTAAATCTATACTATAGCTGGAACTATTTTTCTAGCTCTCCATCTCTTGTTCTTTCTATCTATATCTGTTTCCAGTACCCTGTCACACAGGAAATAGGTGATATCTCAGTAGAGAATATGACTGTAGAAAGCAGAGAAAAGAATAAGTGTCTTCCTGCTTTTGTGAGTTTCAGTGGCCTAGATAAAGAATGGAGTGGAAAGAACCCATGGCAGACTACATTTGGGATGAGGAAGAGCAAAAAAGCTATCACTGACCACCTATTGTGTTTCCCTGAAAATAAGACCTAAACAGACCATCAGCTCTAATGCATCTTTTGGAGCAAAAATTAATATAAGACTCTGTCTTTATTATGTTATTTATATTATATTAGGCTGGTTCTTGTATTAATTTTTGCTCCAAAAGACGCATTAGAGCTGATCGTGTGGCTAGGTCTTATTTTCAGGGAAACACGGTATGTGTGTGTTACATGGCACTGAGTCAGCTCCAATGCCTGGCGACCTTATAAATGAGTGATTTTCTCATGTTCTAGTTTCAAAAGCTCCATTCATATCCTGTAGACTCATGCCTATGGCTTCTTTTATTAAATCAATCCATCCATATTTGGCTTCCTTTTTTCACTGCTGCCTTCTATTTTTCCCAGCATTACTGTCTTTTCCAAAGAACCCTGCCGTTTCATGATGTGCCTAAAGAAGGACAACTTCAGTTTTGTAATTTTTGCCTCCAGTGACGTTTTCATCTTAATTTACTCTAGGACCCACTTGTTCATCTTTCCGGAGGTCCAGAGTAACTGTAGAGCTCTCCTTCAACACCACATTTTAAATGAATCATCTTTTTTTTTCTCTATCAGTGTTCTTCACTGTCCAGCTTTCACATTTGTACATAGTAATTGTAATATGTGAGTTTGAATGATCATAGCCTCGGTCTCTAATGACACATGTTTGCTCTTGGTCATCTTTCCAAATTCTTTCACTGCTGCCTTCTGAGTCCTAGTCTTCTCTTGATTTCTTGGCTCTAGTCTTCATTTGAATTGATGACTGAGCCAAGATAAGCAAAATCTTTAACTATTGCAATGTCTTCATTGTCACTATCTAGATATTCCATTTCTTGCTGTATCATTTCCAGTTTACCTTGGTTCATGCTGGGAGACCTGGGAGTCTCATCTTCCAACAATATCTCATGTTTAATTTTGGAAAGTCTCATCATAGGGTTTTCAAGGTAAAACAAAAGGGAAAAAAAAAAAAGAGAGAATAAGAAAAGAAAATGCAGCTGTGGTTTATCGTTGCCTTCTGTTGCTCAGTGCATGAGTCCAAACCACATGTGCTTGGGTCCGTAGTGTTGCAGTCATCAAATGTGTATAAAACGTAAATGTCCCTGTGAGTGACCACATTTAACCACCTTCAAAATAGAAAATGATTCTCAAGGCTATGGAGAGAGGCAACATTATAAATGTGAGGAGAATTTGGGTCTTTCAAGAGGGTCTCTGAATCCGGCTTCCTCAGTCAAGCCCTGTAGAGACAAGGATAAGATTGTGAAAATGGAACATAGAGGGAATCTGGGCTTATATCTCCAGTTGACTGCTAAGAAATGTCTTAGTCAGGTTGGGCTGCCATAACAGAATACCATACTGAGTGGTCTAAACAAAAGACATCTATTTCTCACAGTCTAGACACAGGAAATCCAAGATCAGTGTGCCAGCATAGCTGGTTCCTGGTAGGAGCTTTCTTCCTGGCTTGCAGATGGCCACCTTCTCTCCGTGTCCTCACTTGGTGGAAAGGGGGCAAACTCTTTGATGTACCTTCTAATAAGGGTACTAATCTAATCATGAGGTTTCTACCCTCAGAACCTTATCTAAACCAAATTACCAATCAAAGTCCCTGTCTCCAAATACAACTCCTTTAGGGGTTAGGGCTTCAACATATGAATGGGGGTGGGAGGGGACTCAAGTTAGTCCATAAAAGAATAAAGTTCCTAAAAAAGAAATAATTGCATCAAGTACTTATAGAAGAGAGGGTCTTAGAAAGCTTAACAACTTTCCTTTAACATTTCATAGTATAAGAACAGAATGAATTTTAAGTGTCTAACAGTGGCACAGAGTTTATAGTCACGATACCTAAAGTAGTATTGTAGACCAGAATATATGGGAAATTCCATGATTGACCTGTGTGGATCCAAACAAAATATGAACAGGCTATATGAACAGATGCCAAAATGGAAGGTGGCATCAATAATCAGATGCCCCTGCCCTTTATAGTTTGGCCTTATCCCAGCATCTCAATTCATGGGCATTATTTAAAGCACTGCAAGAATCTGACAATGTTGGGGGAAAGGAGGAGGCAGGAACCAAACTGGCTGAAATGAAGTCTTTGTCACCCCTTAAAAAGAGATGTTTGAAATTAGGTTAAATTTTAGGCAAATAAGCAAGCACCATCAAAATCCCTGCTTATTTGAGTTTGTGGAGTGTTTTAAGTAATAGTTTCACTAATGGTTGCTACTGAGATGCTATTTTGAACCAGTCCTGACTGTTAACTAACAGTTTCCATACATTTGGCCTTATTTTTTTGAAATATTTTACTTTTATTAACTCTCCCATGAATTCCTTTATCAGTTACACACAAAAAGAAAACATACCACGTTTTATAGTCAATGTCTTTTTAAACCACCTTCAAAGAGGGAGTGGTTATATATGTTTTATAGGCAGCTTTCCTCCCTCTTTTTATTATATTAGTATCATTTTCTTTATTGAACATCTCGTAGAGGAGTTCTATTTTAGCAGCCACTCCGATTTGTCAGTTAGCGCTACCAAAGGAGTTGTAGGAGTAGTGTAATTACGAAATAGTTCTAGCCTGGTGAAGTGGATAATGAGAAGTGCAGTGAACTTGGATATACATGTGCACACGCCTGCTTGTGTGCTTGTGAATCAGCATTTCAATTCTCTTTTATGATTCCTATGCTTCACAAATGAGTGTATGCTTTTAAGAGTGCTACAGAGAAGAGCTCTGATTTTAACCACGTAGGGAGGGGCTTCTGTTTGAACTGAATAGTGTGAAAGCCTCTCAAAATAAGTCTAAGGCAGACTTTGAGTCATGCAACTATTAAGTCGTTTTTAAATATCAATTTTTATCAAGTACCCAGGGGATTGTCAGTGTTTTTCCACATCATAAAGATACTGCATTTCAAATCTTTGCAGCCCATCAGTGAATTCCAATCCTAAAAGAGGGATCTGCTTTTATATTTTACACATTCATTTTGGGGTAAAAACAACTTCCTTTTTTCTGTTATCAATTTACACCTTTTGGCAGAAAAAATAAAGGCAAAGTAGCAGTCTTGCTTAACTGAATGACATAAATAACATGTGTTACATTGTCTTCTTTGGATTCTTTATAAGTTCTAAGGGTTTAATTAACAAATTGAAGAGTTGAAATGTTTCAAAAGGACTTGAGTGAATTCATTCATACTAGTTTGCCTTATTGATAATGGTTTCTGAACACTTAGCTCATTTGCAATAATTAAACTTTATTACATATAGGAAGGTAAAATTATTGAAGAGTTTACCTGATCAGTGGCCTATTCCTGTCTGTCCCAACTCAGAGGTGAAAATCAGATTTTACAGAAAATCCAAATGGTGATGAGTGTTACTTAGGAGGACCTGGGGATGAGCTAATTGCTCATCCCATCACACACCCAAGATGAGCCCTTCTCAGAGATAGGAAGTATGTGCCCAGGATACTTCTAGTCAGGTTAGCTTGATACCTGTTGGTAAAGATAACATGATATAGGTGGCTGACCTTTCTTATGCCCAAGGTCCTCTTATACAGTCCAGTCACATTGCCCCAATCTCATAATTGGAAGCCTTGACAACTCACAGCAGGGTGTGCATAATATTGACATCACTAACTAGAAGCACTGCTGATGTGCTTTGACATCTATAATGTTCTCTTTCCAATATTAAATATTATCCAAGAAGTTTGAATATGAATTTTCCAGACAATATTTAAAGATTTTAAATAACTTCAGTGTATATCATGTCTATGAATTTTATATACACATATTTCTTGTGGGTGTAAGTACAAAGGGAGGGTAAAGGGAACTTTAGGCCAAATAAATATAGGAAATAAAATAATGTACCAAAAGAAGGTGGAAATGATTAGGAGTGGCAATGCAGCAGAAAAGGCCAACGATGTTTTGCAAAGATAAATTAACTAAGGATCCCCCCAAAAAACAGCTCAATCCCACAGCTCAATTGCATGTCTCTAGGGAGATGGAGCCTCTGATGGGCTCTGCTAATTATAATTAAATCACAATAAAACATAATAAAGTAAATACTAATCTGAGTTAGCACAAGCTGCAGCCAAGACTTTACAGTAAACCTTGTTAAGATTGAGTTTGCACTTTGTGCTGAACATAGTTCTAAGGTCTTTGTATGAATCAACCCAAAACCTCATTCCAAACCTTTAGGTGAGTGCCTTCATAATCTTTATTTCACAGATGGTATGACCAAATATGACCAATCGGAGAATGGTTGTCCAAAGTTATATAATAAACAAGGGGTGAAGAAGGGATTTGAACCTAGGTAGTCTCTTCCCAGGGCCTACTGGCTCTCACCTATACAAAGTAAAAATTGTTACTTTTGTGTGACTCTAACCTGGTATCAGGAAGAACACAGGCTGACAGACCATAGTCTTAGGGTTGAACATGATTTGGTGCTAGTGAACGAGGGACATTGTAGAGGACACACTGAGTGAGCCTAGATCACCAACCTAGGTGAAAATCAGGACCACGTCAACATCCTGTATTCGATAGTATATCAAACTCAAAAAGAATTATCTAAATAGTGAAAATCTTAGACAATCTCTATTTTAGAACTGGAGGGAGATGATGTTTACATTTTCAATTATTCTAATTTTGAAGGGAAAAAGTGATTTTAAAAAAAAATGGTCTAAAAGATGAGCCAGCACAAGGATATTGATATACAATCCTTGTGGTGCCGCATGAGTACTAAGATTCTTTCTGCATCTCCACGTTCTACTCTAAATGCTCGTCTTGAAGAAACCCTTCAAGGGTTCCCCACATGTATGTCACAATTTCTAATTCTGAATCATCCCCAGTTTTGTATGGTCTGGGTAGGAGGCAGAGCTTCACCTCCCACAAGGGGAGTTGTCACTCTTCTGGTCACATGACCAATTAAAAGCTCTACTGAGGATGAAATTCTGTCTTGTAATCCATGATAGCAATGACATCTAAGAGGTGGTTATTGAACTTTCTTGACCCTCAGAAATTCCTTTGGTTCTTGCCTATTTTCCAACTTTGTCTTTCATCCTCCAAATCTGTGAGTTCCCATCATCCCTCTTTTTTCATTGAATCCATGTCTTTTTACACTATATTTGGAATTTCATACAACTCCCTGACATTTTCTTCTGGACTCTAAGTTAGATTATTTTTAATGGTATGTTTTTTCTTTTGATTTTTTGTCATATTTTCCATTTCTCTTGTTCTGAAGGCTTTTTTCATCGGACTTACACTACTTTCATTCTATTAACTAATTCTAGAACAAGATAAGATCTTATTGATGTTACAATTTTCTAACAACAGTGTAACCGGATTGCCTTCAAGTTCATATTTTCCATTTGTTCAATAGAAGGCCTTCCTTTTTCTGTCTACAACTGAAGGCATGTCAACATACATAATTTCCATTCCAATTTCAGGTTCCTTGTGTATTTTTAACAACTGAAATTCTGGCTAACTTGTGTATAACTGACCCCTTTCCTGTTGTCTAGCTCTTATATGGAACAATGAACCATGAATCTATGTAGAACGTAAAATATACTTTTCATTATGTGCTGCTATTTAGGTGCTATTTTTTCCTTCATCTAGGAATGGATCACATTTATCCCCCCAGGACCCCATCTTGTTAGAGTCAGCATGGGCTCACTCAAGAGCATGTACATACGTGCACATGCATGCATACATTCATGCATGTGCGTGCGCACACATGAGGAATGGGGATGGGGATATTTTCATGCTCAGTTTACAGACACACATTGAAAATTCCAGTGTTCCTGTTGTCGGATGACTTGTTAACAGTGTTACAATCTTTGTCTTCCATATATTTGAGTGTTTGTCTCTTTATGGATAAGGCTGAATTTAAGGCAACCTATCAGACCCTAGTTTGATATCACCTTGCCATTATAATCTCTACTGTCCTCAAACTCCTCAACCAGAAGCAAAAAGAAGCAAAAAACAAACAAACAAACAAAATTCCCTGAAGTTATTAACACGTATGCTTCGAGGTCTTTCGCTTACATGGGCTCCTTCCAGTGTCCTTACTGAGTAGCCTAAATCTCTTCATATACTTTTAGAATAAGGTATTTTAACTGTAATTTACTAAGACCACTGTCTCTGTCCACTCTGACTTTTCTTACATCATAAACCCTTTTCTGTCATATAGTATGGAATGCCGAGTGCAACTTGGGGATCTGGCTAACAGGAAGTTGACTTGGGGGTAAATGTCTAATGGGGAAGTTTACTATTGGTTTATTAGGACATATGTATGTGGTTTGCATATACAGTTGTCACCCACTATTTTTGTACCACCCTCGGGACCAACTCTTCCCCAATCTATGACATGAGAATAGAAGTGACAAACTGGTAATGAGTATAGTCAATTCAAAGAGTATTTAAATTTAGTCATTGCCCAAGAAAACTTAAAACACCTTGAAATTTTATAGCTCATATATAAAAGAACCTTGATATAGGTTTTCAAAGTTTGACAGAAATTCTAAAAAGTTGCATTACATTAACATAATGAGCATGAAGCTGAAATGAACATTTTTTATATTATCAGATTTTGATCAATCATGTTAGAGGAAAGACTAATTCCTTTCTGTTCTCTTCTCAAAACATGTAAAATTATTGTCATATGAACAGGTAGGTGATCATAAACTAAGAAGCTAAAAATGTAAGAAAACATATTATGGAAATTAAATTATCTTATTTTTGCTAGACTTGGTGAATTTGGTGGAGTTTGTCATATTTTTAATGCTAGTTATGTTTATTTTTTTCTTCATCCCAAGTAAATAACCACTTAGGTACCCAATATTTTATTTACATACTTGTACTTTTGCACCCAACATTTTATTTACATATTTGTACTTTTTTTCTTGAAATAGGTGCCCTATCCAAAAAAATTTGAGTAAGTTCAAGCCCCAAGAAACTTAGATCTATTCCTACATTCAGCATATATCCAAACCAAATTCAGAAAAAAATAAATTAAATTAACAATATGTTAAGATAATTTAAAAAATATGCACAGAACACATGTATTTCAGAACACATGTGCTTTGTCAAAATACAATGGACTAGAAGGTAAATATGAGTAGTCCTATTTGTATATCGATTTATTTATTTTAAACTAAAATACATTATACTTTTATTTATTGACCATCATTTCTGTTGATTTTATTTTTCTTTCTCACTGCAAAACCTGAATGTCAATAATTTAATTGAAATAATCAGCAGCAGTTATCCCACTGCTAGGGAAATAGATACAGTGTTATCCAGAACAAACAAAACAGTATTTTGAGTACAATAGGAATTTATCAGATTAGGTTTCCAGGGAAGGTGAAATGAGGTACCTTGCTTGAAGTAAAAAAAGGAATTTTGTCTCCCTTGTCCTATTTTTAAACAGCATTGCTTTATGTGGCGAATCAGATAATGTTGTACATATTATAGGTTTTATTTTTATTAGGTCATTAGAAAAAAAACAAAAGCCTCGAACAGGAAAGATTCTATTTTCATGCAAATCTCTTTAGTAATAAAAGATGAGCAAAGAGAAATTTAAAAAAAAACACACAAAAAACGAAAACAAAAAAACTGTATCTGTAAGGAGTTGCCTCCAAATTAAATAGAATTTAAACAATTCTCATCAACTCTGAAGTCTCTTTTCTATTTGTTCTTAATTTTTCAGAACAAGGAATTTTCTGAAATATCTGTAGGTGCTGTTTCTTTCAGCTACTCTCCCTTTTGGGGTCTTATTTCATATCCGAAGTCAAAGAAACATTAAAATTGCGAACAAATTTGGTTTTTAATTAGGATGTTGGTAATTAGCTCACTCATTTATGTCTTGTTTCCTATTTTCTCTGGTTTTAAGTTGTGTGTGTCTTTAAATTACTTTTCTACATAAAAGAATTCCATCCTTTCCTACTCCATTATACTATTACCTCTCACAACATTATGTTAGCACAGTGGACTAATCTTCATTATAATTGAAAAGAAATCTTAGTCATATCACAGAAGGAGAACTCAATTTTCAGTTGTGAAGATCACCGAATGAATCATTACCAAAGACCGATTGTTTTGTGAACAGTTGGCAAAAATTAATGTTTACTTTTATTTTTATCATTGTGCTAGAGCATCTTAGTAGTTACCTGAACCTCCTATTATGAGAAAAGTAGGGCAGAGCAACTTGATTATTTAAATTAGAAAGATAAAAATTCTAGAATATAGAAAGTCAAATTATACTTCTCAGAAGAAATACCTTTTCTAGTCCTATCACCAAGCCTCCCAGTAATAGTAGCAGTAGCAGCACGTCATTTGCTCACCTGGGCCTCTGGTGGCTTCTCTGGGCCCTGCTACTCTTGTCTGATGTACTTCTCTCCATGGAAAGTAGCTGACTCTGTGTCCTCCCATAGGAGAATATCAGAATGAACTTGGAACATCCTCATGATAATAAAAGCAAGAATCATTAGCAGATTTGGTGGGGGGCAGTGCTGAAGAATGAAGAATCAGCTTGGGAGCAGCCCCATGGTCATGTTCTGACAATTGTAGCAACATATTATTATTGAATATGTGGTCAAACAATTTAAATCTCTGAAAACCCTTAATGATACTCCAAAAAATAGTTCAAATAAAGTATGCAAAACATTGTTATATTACTGCAGCCTTCTCAACCCACAGTCTTACCAAGTATTCCTTCCAAACACCTACAATGTTCAACCACAAAGGTGTTTGTTTTGGGTTTTGTCTGTTCTTACTGATTACGTTTCCAGTGATATTTTGGTTCCTCGGACTTATTTCAGTATGTCTTATAGAAAGGCTGCCCAGGCAACTGTCTTGCTAGCTCTCTCTTCTATCTGTTCTGCTTCTCAAGTCACATCTTGTTACTATATTAAATAAATATTATTAAATGAAACTTATATTGAAGCACAGCCATACCTTAAACTTACATGACCTTAAACCTACATGTTTACCTTAAACTGTGCACCTTAAACTTACATGACCAATGTGAATCGCTACCCATTTCATCACATGAGATAACACACAAAAGTGCCCCTCAATTTCATCATTTTCGTGGCATAGTTCCCAAAACTCTTCTGCATGCATTATGGGATCTGACTTTACAACAACCTGGAAAAGGGATTAGAAATGACAGTCTAGGTAACCTTCCATATAGCTAAGTAAAATAAGAATCAACAGGTTTAAATACTAAATCTCAGGCATTTATATAATTCATGAATATTAGAACAGAGATTTAAATTCAGATATATTGATACTAAAAACCTGTTTCCACTACACAAATGCAAAACACTAAGTCATTTTCCAAAAACCACATTTAAAAAATATTTTCAGTCAGTCAGAGACCTGGGGGAGCAGTGAGGATCAGAAATCAGTATTTCTCAATCCTGAAGAAATTGCAGCATGGTTTCCTAAACACCAACGTGGAACCAAATGACTGGGACACCTTGAACTAATCTGTTTAACGTTCTCCCTGTTTGCCTCGACTAGCCTATCACCTGAGTGGAACCAATTACAATGGATACAAATATTTCATCCAATTTTAAAACAAATTCTATCTATGGAAGTAATTTTCCACCAGGCCAGTTGTTCTCAATGCCGTTTATTCTCCGAAACCATCTAGGGCAATGATGAGACTAGCTAGGGAAATGGAACAAGGAAGTATAAAATGAGTCCTCCATAAAATGAGGGCAGTTGTGGAACTTCAGACATCTCAGTAGTCCCTGAAATATGAGCATGTCTTAACAAAGACCACCTCATTCCCCTCCCTTCTTGAATATACCATAACCCTTATCTCTATGCCAACCCTTCCCCCATATATAGAAGTAATGTTTTTCACCAGGGATTTAAGGAACCCCAAGTTAACACCGTGGAATTTTGTGTTTAAATTTAAGCCATGTTTCATACCCATGTAGGTAGAACTCTTCTCGTACCAGGCTCGTATTCAATCATCCTGCCTCTGATTCAGCTACAGCTGAGTGGACATATCCACATGGGTTTCAATTCTCTAATGAACCCCCACTGACATTTTCTGGGTTCATTTCTGCAGTGTACAGAAATTGTCCAGGGAGCTATTGTTCAGCAAACATCCAAACCTGAAACGTGGAGATTTTGCAGTTGATGGCATGGTAGGGGAAGCAATTCTAATACAATAGGAGATGGATCCAAGGTAGAAAATACTTCCCCTGCCCCCATCCTGAGAAACTCACTGTATATTTTTCAAAAGATCTCAGAAGAGGTAATGCCCCAATTGCCCTCATACTTCTAAAATGCTCTGTATTGGCTTTTTCTCTCATACTCTCCCATGTCCTACACTCCTATTTTCTTGAACTCTTCTCAGTTAGAGTTCTTTCATAGCCTTATCCTAGCCTCTCATTTTGGGTGACCCAAGCTAACTCAGTCTGGCCCTGAATGTAGGCCAGCTGTGAAAACTTGGACTTTGGTCTTGTTGATAAGGCCACACTTAGTATAACATTGTGGAATAGAACTCCCCATTTAGTCCCTATGAGCAATCTCCTATGATTTAACAAATTCTTTATACCCCAGACTCTCGAAGGCTGGTTTATCTTTAATAATCCATTTTCCAAAGAATAGATTTCTTGCTCTGAACTACAGCCTTTTGGTTGACATCCTGTTGACCAGTGCCTGTAGGTCTGCATCATCTTGAATTTAGCCTAGTTCTGGATTCCCTGTTACTGTGTCAGATTGGGACATATCTATCACTTCAGATCAGGCTATTTATCTCTGACGGCTGTGTGGGTCAAACTACTGCCCTCGATCAAGTTGCCGCCCAACATGAAGTTTCTCTAAGTACCTTTACACTGAGCCTCTTATGCCTTCTCTGTCATAGTAAATAGGTATTGTACCAAGTTCTAGCCTGTCCTAATACCTTCCAATCCAGTAGAGTGACAGTGAAAACACAACCCCATCTGGTTGGATGCCATATTTGAATATAAGCAGACGTAAATAATTCTTTCAGCAACTGTAAAACTGCTACCTCCAAATTCCATCCTTTAGGAAGAAGACTTTTTTTTTTTCCCCTTCATTAGATTCTTTAGACAGGCAAATATACGATGCATGTTCTGCAGTATTGGAAAATACTTCACTGGGCATAGCTTTTTTGGACATACAGGATTACTGGCATTTTGTTCAGCATCATGTCTTCACTGGACACATTATGTTTCAAGAACTTTAACACATTTCTTGGGGTTGACTTGAGGCAATACACTGTCAGAAGGCCTGTAAATTCTTATATTAGGGGTCAGTTTTGAAGTTGGGTCTGGAAACATAAATAGGTACTAACAAAATGTGCTCCATTTCTTTATCCAGAAAACCAAATAAGGGACAATTTTGAAGCATGGGAATGCATCCCCACTGTTACATTGACTGAAGGACAGTTTAACCATCAACAATCTCAGCTGCCTCCCCTAACCCCAGCTGCTTAGGGAGAATAATAATTTCTCTTTCTCTTCCACCTTCCAAACCTGTTGGGACTGCCTCTCTTCACAAGGGTTACTCTAACCTGAAACCATAAGGTTAATGGGCTTCTTGGAAATGTAGTTTCAGTTTTCTGTGGTGTGATTTAGAAGAGAATTCAACTGGGGACAGGAATGATATTGAGTTGAAAACAAACAGTCCAGCATACATGGCTATTTGGAGGCATCAGGAATTTTCTTTTAGGTCTACCTGAATCAGTCCCAAGTCTCTCGTATACCCTTCCTAATTCAGTCATGTTGTGGTTTCTTTTTTCTTCTGGTGAGTTTGGCTGCAGATAGTACACATGGCTTCTTTCCTGTAAAGGGGGAGTTGTGGGAATCTCCTTTGATATTGCAGGGATGCAGAAACCATATTGTACACCTTCAATACACCATTGATTTTTCCTTATTGATCCAAAAGGACACTTCCACTCTCTTTTAGTATTCTAACTATTTCTTGGCTTTTCAATTTTCCCATAGTATATAAAACAGATTTCATACATTTAATAAGACATGATCACATAAAACACATTGCAGTAATACTTTCACAAAATAAAAGCTTTGCAAACCTATTTGGAACATAAATCACCAACCGTATGAGAAATACTGTTATCCAAAAATGATTCATTCTCTGATGAATCCAGACAACAGAGGATGGTTGTATGATTAAATTCTTTACAGAAGGAATAATTAAGGATCCGATGGATGTGTGGCCCATCTTTATACAGTTTCCTTGTCTGTAAAATGAGGGTGAGGTACTAAATAAAATCCAAGGTCACTGTCTTCAATTCAAAACCTTATGACTCCAATGAAGACATGGCTATTATTCTTGTTTCCTGTGTCTAAAATAAAAATAAAGGATATTGGTTCATGTCCACATGCTGCTTATTAAGCACTTACTCTTTGCTGGTTTGTATTCTGGTTTGTACTGGCTTGTATTCTTCATACTCTGCCTGTTATATGCTATTATCTCCATTTTATACATGAGGTGTCTAAGGCAAAGAGAACTTAAGGAAATTAATTTGGGCCCACAATTAGCATCATGCTAACACATTCAACCTTAGGTCTGAGTCAAGTCCATGTACGTGGTTTTTGCTGCACTAATTTTTGCCTCTAGGGGGAGTCAAAGCATCCTCCCTTCTCCCATATCTACGTTCACTTGGCTCTCAAGGCTGGGACAGAGCCAGTTCAAACATAAGCAATGGACTTGCACTTGTGATTTCTTTCTCATTGTTCGTCTGCAAAGGTGATATGGCGAAGGTGATGAAGGGCCCATCTGCTTGGGCATCTCTTCACCACAGAAAGGCTCAATGACAACATGTAGAGTTGTGTTGCCCAATACAGCAGCCACTAGCCACATGTGGCTACTAAGCACTTTTGCTTTAGTTGACTACTACAAATTGATATGAACTTTAAGTGTGACATGCATACCAGATTTCAAAGACTTACTGCGTGTGTGTGTGTGTGTGTGTGTGTGTGCATCCTTAGTACTTTTCTATGAAATATATTGACTATGTTGGCTTACATAAAATATAATTTCACCCATTTCTTTACTTTTTCAGTGTGACTACAAGAGCATTTTAAATTACATATGAAATTGGAATTATATTTCTATGGTATAAGCCTAATCCAAAGGCCTGATATTAAGGTACCATCCTAGAACCAAAGAGGGAGGGTACTGTTAAGCCTGCTGTGATTTTTAGCATCAGAGTCACTAGTAGCCTATAAAATGAAATGACATTCTATAGTGTACCAGCTTATGTAAACAAGAGACTAGCTTAGAGATGTGGAATAAAATTGTAGGACAATTGTGGCCCTGAAGAACCCCAATCAATAAGGAACCCTGATGAGCAATACAAATCTTAACAATGGATGCTATCACTTGTTTGGGGAAGTAAAGTCCTGTGCAAGATTGTGAGAAGTGTCCAGTAATTCCTTCTGAAACTTCTGACCTACTGAACTGTATATCCGATAAAGATAAAGTTGAAAACTGCTATTGGAAAAGATAGAGATTCATTTCAGTGACCTGGACACACTTCATAGGAAACCAAAAACTGCTGGTAGGCAGCAGATTTTCACAGGCCAGCATCAAGTACTGATGGGTTCTCTTTTCCCTGGACCAGCAGCTTGGGAAGGGTGCCCATCAGTGCAAGAAGGGCAAGGTCGTGTTGGATATTTTGGCTCTTGGCATGATTGTTTTTTCTCTTTACTGTGTATTACACATAAGACTAAAAGGTTGGCAAGGGGCTGCATATTTATAACAGTCATGAATTTGGAATATTTGGAACCTTGTTTTAACTATAGTGGGTTTCTGAATAGATAGAGAGGAATAAGACCAGTTCTTTTTCAATGCAGGGGTGCAGGAATGGGTAGGAGATGTTTTCTCTTCTCGATTGCTTAATTTCTCATTGAGAAATAAATCTCAATGGAAGTGAAGCAATCCAAGACTAAGGAAGAAAGAACAAAGACTTTTAAACATTTGGAAACATTCAGGTTTAGGAATTTTGGAAACTGAGTAAGAAACAGAAGCAATTACAACAAAAAGTTAAGAAAGTTCACAATTAGGCATGTTTTCACAGTTTTTCCTTGGCTTTACCCATCAGAAACTCAGATGAATAAGGATGGATGCAAATGGATTTTGATGCTGAAATTCAAACAAGATTTATGAGAAATAGAAAGGAAATGAGAAGGAAACAATTAGATTGAACAAAGTAAATACCTTACACATAGTAGGAAAGAAATCTGATCAATTTGATGGCAGTTTGAAAGGAATTGGTACGTGTTAAAGAAAAATGAAAATAAGCCCCAGAAAAATGAGGTCCCAAAAGAGAGACTTTCATGGCCTTGGAAATTCAAAAGTTGTCAAAAGATGCAGTTTCAGAAAGGAGCACATGGCCCATGACATATTATTTTTTAATAGCTCCTCAAGGATGCAATCTCCAGTAGTACCAAAAATTCCTGTCTGGTTGCCAATTGAAAGATATTTTCTATAAGGTGTAACTGGGATAATAGAGTAACAGTCTGCCTAGAGACAAGATTCTGTGATTGACGGAATTCCAGAGTACAAAGCAAAAGAAGTGACCTCCAAGGCAAAAACATGGCAGCACAGAGTTCAGGAAGCTTTCTGATATTTCTAGGGATGGAAAAACAGCGAGATAAGGGCAGAAAACAGGAACTGTAGGACTCTTCATACAATGACATTTTCTTGGAGAATCACCTGTAATTAGTATGAGGAACCTGTACGCCTAGAGATTGGATGTTTTCTCTCTAGTCAAGGCTCGTTGTTCATTGAGGTACAAAAAAATAAAATAAATAAATAAAAAATACTGGGGTCTACTGAAATTTTAAAAAAGAAATGAAAATTTTAAATGTTTGGTACAGACAATGAAAGGATGGATGTGATCTCCATAAAGAATTAAGGGATGGACAATAAAGGCATTTTAATTTCTAAATTTTACAAAACAAGAAAAATGCTCGTGTGTTTGACATGCTGCTCTGTTAGAGAGAAAAGACATTCTAAGTGGTGTATTTCCTCCTCCTCCTTCTCCCCACCATAAGATTTTGGAAGCATAGTGTCAAGTTAGACTTCTGATAGAATATTTCTCCCAGTTGAATGTAGAGTTCATAGGTATCAATTTCTTACTAAGCCAGCCTGGCGAGGTTTATCATATGTTCAAACAAAAAATTAAATAAACAAAAAGAAAAACAAAAAAACCCACAACTTTTATTTATTTTCTCATGTTTTCTCTGTCTACCATGTTAGTCCCAACTAACACTACTCTGCTCTAATCTGTTACTATTACTGTACCTCCAGATTTTATAAGTTTGGATCTTGGGAACATAAGTGGTGTTTAGGGAACAGAGGGAAATGGTGTTTCCAAGCTGGATGTGTGGAATGTTTCCTATTATTACTCTAGAACTTTAGAAAACTGGAGTGGTTCTTAAAGCCATACATCAGTTGCCGAAGAGGGCAGCCCTGGAGAGCAATTCACATCCCCTCTGTGATCCGTACCTCTAAGTGGTACTAAGCCTAATTAGAACATGATGAAGGAGATGGGATGCTTTGTCAATATTCTGTTCCTAAAGTTATCTCTGGAGAGAAAAGAGAGCAGTTCATTTTGTTTTCAATGTAATTCTCTGTGGAAACTGAGTTGATATGTTGATGAGGGAGCTGACATATTAACACATTGCGTACGGTGGGGTTTAAATCCCTCGTGAAGATTCTTGTGATCCGTACGCAACGTGTTAAAGTTTTATAGGGTGCAGGTAAACTGGAGGCCTTGTATGTTTTCAGCACATTATTAGCAAGGCTGTTGCTCTCATTTGGTGCACTTTGTATAACCCTGTCTTCAGAGATTGATTAGACAGCAGAGCTTTCATAATTTGGACTGGGGGGAATCTCTTTATGGAATAGAATATGGGTTTTGGGGTAAATGTAATAACCTATCTTGATAGATTTCAGAGAATTTGGGTGCAAAGATAAAGATATTTATAAAAAGTCTTGAAGAATCTGAGGATTCGTATCCTTTTTTGTATGCTCTTAGAGCAACTGAAAGTGGCCACAATAGTATTTTTTTGGTTATTTTTAAAATTAAATTTATTGGAGTGACATTGGTTAATGACATTGCATGAGTAATATACACAGAGGTGCAATTACTGGATTGTACGGTAGTTTTATTTTTCAATTTTTGAGGAACCTCCATACTGTTTTCCATAGTGGCTATACCAATTTACATTCCCACCAAGAGCGCACAAGTGTTTCTTTTTCTCCACATCCTTGACAACAATTTTTATCTCTTTTCCTTTTTATAATAAACATCCTTACAGGTGTGAAATGATATCCCATTGTGGTTTTGATTTGCATTTTTCTTATGATTAGTGGTATTGAATATTTTTTCACGTACTTGTTGGACCTCTGAATATCTACTTGGAAAAATGTCGATTCAGGCACTTTGCCCATTTTAAAAATTGATTATTTGGGGTTTCTTTGGTATTGAGTTGTAGGAGTTCCTTATATATTTTGTAATCAACCCATTATTAGATATATGGTTTGCAAATATTTTTATCATTTCATAGGTTGCCTTTTCATTCTGTTGATTGCTTCTTTTGCTGTGCAGAAGTTTGTACCATATAACCCATCAGTTCCACTTTTAGGCACATATCCGAAGGAAATGGAATAACTGTGTTCAAGAGATAACTGTGTTCCACCAGCACCCCCCTTTTTTGCAGCATTATTTACAATAGCCAAGACATGAAACAACGTAAGTGTCCATTGACAGATGCATGGAAAAATGAGACAGAAGGCAAAACTCAGATCATGATAGCTCACAGGATGGAAATAATCCAGTGTGTTTTTTCACAATGATGGCCAGAAGACCTGACTGCCTTCCATTTACTTACTTTCCCTTTTTGAGAATATTCGGCCTCAACTCACATTCAGTGGTTATGATATTGCCCCATTCCCAATGGTCCACCTGTTCAAGACTAAGTCGATACTGAGGCATCCTAGGAATGAGACTTCCTAGCACTGTGAGATCACAGTAGCTGACCAAAAGTTTTGACTTCATTGCATCCTTCCAATTGATTTATGACCTAAAGAGGAAATTGTGGCCAGAAAGCAGTACTATAACAAATCCCAAATTCCTAAATGAGGAGGTCATGGTGAGTAGTCACACCCCAGGCCTATAACTTCTTTACTGGAAGGTTTTTAAGCAAGCACTCTCCATTGTTCTTGTGCATCTAGGTTAATATACTTTTGAAATTACAGAAGTAATTCCCCTTGAAGGCATAAGCACCCTCAAAAGAACACATCATCCCAACTATCCTATAATCCAATCCCTTCCTTGCTTTCTTGCACCTTCATGTAATCTTTCTTACATCCCTCTTTAATTTCAAATGTAGAGAAGAAACTGCAAATCTGTCATTCTCTGAAGAATTTGAGATCTTCCTGGCAATTGTCATCAGTTTTGGCTCCAGGTAACTATTATAAAAACTATCTGTAGGTTTGAACTTTCTTATGTTGATGAGAAAAATATATATATATGATGAGGATGCCAGTAAAGAAAAGAAAAAGCTTCTTGATGAGTGTGATAAAAAGATTGAGAAACACTTTTCTATAATAATAAACAAAATGAATTGATTCCTTTGCATATTTTCCTTTGAATATGTTTTGGCAATATGTGGTTGCTTAAGAGTTTGTGAATTCAATATGTAGACCTAATAAAGTTTCATGTAATCTTAGCTAACAACTGGCCTAATATTTGAAAAAAATTATACCATGAATAATGACTAACATAGGACCAAATAACCTTTCCAAAATCCGTGGTCATAGTGATTAACCTCATGATTACAAAAGAAGGTCTTAGGGTCTTAGATGAGAAGAGGGGAGGTAGAATGGGACAGAGAGAATGGGAGAAAGAGAGATGATGAGAAAGACAGAGAGACAGAGAGAGACAGAGAGACAGAGAGACAGAGAGAGACAGAGAGAGAGAGAAGGGGAGTGAAGTGAAATGGAGTGAGGAGAGGAGAGGATGAATCAATTACTTTTCCAAATTTGGCAATCTAGGTATTTAGGTGGATAACAGAACTGTATAGGAAAGTTTTAGCATTCAACACCCAGTCAACCAGCAAAAAGACTGTTCTGCTCCTCCACTTAAATCACATATACAGATACCAGAAAACAAACAAACAAACAAACAAACAAAAATGCCTTTGTGACTGGAGTGTAGAAAAGCAGACAATCACTTTAAACAAAATTGTTTTTTTTGGGGGTGGGTGGGGAGTAAGGGAGGAAATGATATCATGTAATTTTCTTTACTTCTTTTTGTATTTTCCCACCACTACACATTTGATGATAATCTTCACCCTGAAAGCACTGTTTTTGTTGTTTTGTTGTTATCAGGATTCTTTTAATGGAGAATTTCAAGCAGATAAGAGTGGTTTGGGATCATAATTCAGGGCAAGTTCAGGAGGTAGGCACACTCTTTAATGAAGGGAGCAAGCTACCATGTTTCCCTGAAAATAAGATCTAGCCAGACTATCAGCTCTAAAGTGTCTTTTGGAGCAAAAATTAATATAAGACCCAGTATTATATTATACTATATTATATTTCTATTCTATTCTATTCTATTCTATTCTATTCTATTCTATTCTATTCTATTCTATTCTATTCTATTCTATTCTATTCTATTCTATTCTATTCTATTCATTATACCTGGTCTTATAGTAAAATAAGACTGAGTCTTATATTAATTTTTGCTCCAAAAGATGCATTGGAGTTGATTGTCCAGCTAGGTCTTATTTTCAGGGAAATGCGGTAACAATATCAAGTAAATGTGAGCATTCTGGTTAGACAGGTAAGGTATATATCTGGCTCATGCTGGACCTTACTGCCCGATGATTGATGTTATGGGATCCTGCTACCTTTTGCTTCTTGGAAAGCCCATAAGAAATACTATATGGAACTAGTTTGCTTAGAATAATAACTTCACAGAGTTTAATTATTTTAAATACTCTCTTTTTTTTAAGGTGAAAGAGGTCTAAATGGGCATTAATATTGTAGAATGTAAATGATTGTCTTCTCATATAAGAAATACTAGATATGCCATCTAAGTAATCTGTTACTCATTACAAATGGCAGCATATTTCACACAGAAGGTGTTTATAAACCAGGCTAATAGGCAATCAAGGCTTCGAGAGAAATAGATATCAATGTGCAGTGGGACAAATTCAAGGAAACCTAATTATATTTACATTAAACAATCAAGTAAAGCAAATCCCAGCAGAGATGCAAAAACATAGATACAGCTTCACAGGCATACAATATGAGTAGTAAAATTATTTTAAAATGTAAGGAAGACTCTTCTCCTTCAAAATAACCTCTAATTGCATTTTTGGTATTGTGATTTATAATATGAAGTATATATTTGGACTTTGTCCCCTTCCTGGCACAGAACTCCTAAAACCATTGGAATTTCCTAAGTGGTAAAACAAATAAAGGTGTTTTGTTATTTATAAAAAGCCCTTTTTGACGACATCTGAGTTTATATTAATAAAGTGATTTTCCAAAAGCTCCAACATAACTACAGGATAGGGCCTTGTTGCCAGGGAAACCAAAGTGTGACTAGAATCTTGGAACTTTTCAGCCCAAAGTTTCAGGGATTAGAGGTTGACTTAATCACCCATAGCCAATGATTTCATCAATCCTGCTTATCATAAGGAAGCTTCATAAAAATCCCCAAAACGCAAGGTTTGGAAAGTTTCCTGGTTGGCCAATAGGTAGAGATGCCAGGAGGGCGTCACACTCAGAGATGGCATGGAGGCACCACACCTATTTCTCCATACCTTGTTCTATTAATCTCTTCCATCTGGCTGTACCTGAGTTTATAGTTTTTGTAATAAATCAGTAACCTAGTAAGTAAATTTGTCCTGAGTTTTGTGAGTCGTTCTAGCAAATGACTGAACCCTAGAGGGGATTGGGGGAACCTTAGATTTATAGCTAATTAGTTAGGAGCCAAGGTGGCAACATGGACTTGCGATCGGTGTCTGAAATGTGGCAGTCTTGTGGGACTGAACCGTTAACCTGTAAGATCTGAAGCTATCTCCAGTTAAATAGCATCAGAGTTGAGTTTATTTGTAGGACTCTCAGCTGGTGTCAGAGAATTGCTTGATGTGGAAATCCCTTCCACAGGTCTAGTATCAAAAGTGAAGCATTGAGAGTAGAGGAGAAACATAGAAGAAGTATTTCCTTTCAGTGTTGGACTTAAAAGGAGTGTAAATTGTGCAGGCTTTGTAGACAACAATATGTGGCTATCAAAACCTGGCATACTAGTCATAAGGAGTAATCATAACCTAGATTTCAAAAGTGGAATGAAAGGTCCTAAGACTAGCAGGAAGATACCGTGATGCAAAAATCACTGAACACTAGACCAGAGTTTAGTTTAACAAACATTTTTGGCTGCTAGACTTTAGGAACTTACTCTGTAGACAGAGAAAAGGGTGAATTATACACCTAATATCAACCTAATAATAGCCAAGATAAGGAATTTTTAATGATCAAGGCCTGCACCTTGTAGTCAAAAGGACCTGCATTCAACGCCCAGTACAATTTTGAACAAGCTGTGTGGTCTAAAGAAGGGTCTGAAAATGTTTACAATAAAGAACTAGATTGGAAATATTTTAGGCTTTGTAAACCACATATGCCTTTTGACACAAAGTCTTTGTGGGTTTGTGTGTACGTAGTATGTGTGTATTTACAATCCTTTAAATTCGTTGAACTGTATAACAATAGGTTGTGTGGCGTATTAGAGCTATGGGCTGTAGTTTGCCAATCGCTGGTCTAGGACAACTTACTTACCCTTAGAGTGCCCCAGTTTTCTCATCTTATATTGGGAATAACACTCTATTGCGAAGTTGAATTCAATATTAAATAAGATAGTCTTGCAGATAGAATGTGATATCTGTTCAATAAATGGCAATATCTGGAGTCATTATGGTAGCTGTCAGAGTTGAGTAGTTTAGTTTTTACATTATTTTATTATAAGATTACTATTACCTTTGTTTTATTAAAGCATTATTCTTATAAAATTATAAAATTACTATTATTTTGTTCTCCAGAGTTCTGTGGTTGTTCCTCTGAAAAACACTACGTACACTTTGGTGGAGAGGAAAGTCTATGAGAAACCTATGCTTTAGCCTTTCCAGTAGGTATAATAAGTAGCCACACAGAGAAAAGTAGCAGGTGTAACAGCAAGAGCAAAAGCATTTAATAAAGTGCTGCGGATCACAGGCAGTGTGCTATTTCTAGCATACTCATATGCAGATCTTTCTGCTGAAACAAATACAGATCTTTCTGCCTTCTATTCTTGTTACTGATCGCATGATCTAATTGGTCTTTGAACTGGCATGGGAAAATAGAAGCATAAAGATCAACATCAATTTTGTGATAATCAGAAAGGTTGTATTCACCATCAGCAGTTGATCCTTCTTCAATAATTCTACGTAGCAGGACAGTACTCAGAAATGAATCACAGGCAGCTTTCTCAATATATACAGCAAGCTGTTTGTATTTTGCAGACCAAAAACACTTATATGGCACTAACACTTGGGGTCACATATAATGAATATTGAGCTCAAACTGGCAACTATAATATGCTTCTTTTTTGGCTCAAATGTTTTAAATGACAGCAGTCAGACAATGTTAGCTGGGTTGCCAACTACTCTCCTAAAGATGTATAGTCAGGGGCAGGGAACACCAGATTTCAGATATGCCAGAGACAGAAGAATTTGTTAAGCCAGCAAAGATTGGGTTAGAACATTATAAGATCTTCATCCACTTGAGGAAAGGAATTTGTTTCCTCTGTCTTTTGGGGGTATCCATTATCAGGAAAATGGAGACAGTTCATTTAATTCATTGATGAGGAGGTAAAATTCAGTGGAATAATGAAATTTCAACCATTTAAAAAGTCTGTGAATAGTGCAGATGGGCAGTTTGGGGCAGGTGAGCTTAGCAATTATATGTCTCAGAAGTATATGGAAAATCATATCATCTTCAAGTAATGAAACTTCCAGTTTTCCATGATTTTCTCCAGGCTGAAAACAAGTATTATCACTGCCAATTTATCTAAAGACATGCAACTTCGTGACTGTTTATGCAGATGTAGAAATAAATAAAACCCATCTAAATAAATACAAACAGAGCCTATTTATTCAGAGCTTATTATAACAATGGAGTCAGCAACCAACTCTTGCTTTTGGCAGTCACTCAAAGGTATGCAGGGAAGTAAATAAGCTTTATAGCAGAAAAAAGAGAAGTCATCATCAGTTATGGTTAAGCTATGATTGGAGATCATTGGCATGGGGAAGCTGGAGGCAGGTTAACTAGAAGCAAAATTTCATATCATCAGTTTAGAAAACATATTTGCCTTTCTCTGGTTGGCCCTGAGCTGGGAACTGGATGTTGCAGGCTTCAGAGGTTGTGGGTCAGAGTTCTAGTAACATTTCATGTAGCCATTGTTAATTTGCATATTCAGTCTCATAGAAAAATTTTAAGCAAAAATAGGACAGTTTTCAGGACTGTATTGAAAGATTCTTCAAAGGTAAGAATAGCTACAGAGGAAGTATAATGCACGTATGAAAAAAACCAAAAAAACAAGATATGGAAGTCAGGGACTGGATGGAGTTGCCATGTCAGCTGCTGCCACCATATCTCTCACCCAACGGCAATGATAGGTATAGCCAGAGGTACTCATTGTTCTTAGGAGTCTTATCTTAGTCTCCTTCTATGTGGGGGAAGTTATAGATATAAGTCTATTTAAGAAAGGCTCTAAAAGATGATTAGCAGAGTATAATGGCTGGAGTAACTCTTAACACAATTTCTATGAAGCCAGAGATTAAATTGGGGTTGACCAAGTTGAAGGTGCATTGATTAGCATGAAAGGAGGATGCTAAGCAAGCACAAGTGGACTTAGGGGGATTTGTGTGGGGTGGTAGAGGACTTGAGAGGTAGGGTGTCAGAGATCTATAATAAGCAAAGTAGATGATGGATAACAAGGAATTTTGGAGAAACTGGCTAGGACTCCCATTAGTTCTTGAAGATCCTGTAGCTTTCCCTTGCATGAAATGAAAAGGACTTTTAAAGGGGAAAAAACATCACGTGTTGAAACATACAAAGGTGGTGCTAAAATTGTTGTCAATAGACAGTTATTAAACACCCAGGCAAAGAGAGCCACATAGTTATTATCCTCCTCTTAAGAAGTGGGAGAGCTTCCAGGTTAGGGCTTACAGAAGGTACAGTAAATAATGAGAGCCCTGATCATTCACTCAACCATTTATTTTTCATCGGTAAATTAGGATACTAATAGCACCTACCTCATAGGGTCGCTGTGACCTTTCAATAAATTAATAATGTGAATTTCTGACGAGTACCTGACAGAAAAAAAGTGCTGTAAAAACACTAGCTATTATTGTTATTGTTAATATTATTATTATTATTATTATTGTTATCACTATTCAACAAGTTTTGGGAACTGTATAAAAGACCAAAGAAATAAAGACAAATAAGACATAGGCCTAACTAAAGAAGCTCATGGCTGAGAAAGAGAATGAGGGATGTAATCAAATCATTACAATAGAAACAAAGTGCCATGATTAGGATTATTCACAACGTACCATGGAAACAGAGGAGAAAGTCACAACTGAACTACTAACCTGGAGCTGGGATACGGTATCGGTACAATCCCATTAACACTAAAATCACAAGGTTGCTTTTTGTTATAATATAAGCATCCCAGATGGCAACTGATTAAACTTGACCCAAGTGAACTTGCAAAAGGATTAATTCTAATATAAGAGATGAGTGAAGGGTTTGCTTTTTAAATTTCTAATTTAGAAGCTCTTCAATTTCACACTAATTTAAGTCAAACTACTTTAAATTGAGACATGTCTCAGTAGGGCTGGCCTGTATTAATTGAGTATTTGCATTTGCAGTTCATATTTGCTGCCAAGATATTAAAGTTATTTATCTCAGTTATTGCTCCTGAAGATGAAGTTAAGGAAAGACAAAAAGTTACTACTATTCAAAATACACAAATATATCATTTTATCCTCAAAATGCTGTTATCAGAAAGGTATGACTAATTCCATTTAATAAAAGAAGACATTTTATATCAAGTCGTTGAGTAAATTCCCCAACAATGTTTGTCAGTAATTTATTTCAACTCAGGTATATCTAACTTTGAGGACAAAAATTTGGCATTGTTTTTAAAATTCATGCTGCTTCCTATAACGTAACCATCAATAATCATTGTTTAATTTAGTACAACTAAATAATGATCAGGTTCTTACATATGGTATTTAGTCACAGTATCTATCTATCTATCTATCTATCTATCTATCTATCTATCTATCTATATAATTTAATTTATTTAAGAAAATACATTTAAAACCATAATCAATAATATTACATTACTGATTTGGAAAAAAAACCACACATGTTGTTTTTGCTTTTAAATGGATTAAAGTTACCTGTTTGGAAGCATCTCTTACTTTTTTTTTAACTGAAATATTGGCAACGCAAATGTGCCATCAGATTAAAAATGCAATATATCATGACTACATTGAGTGAATGAAAGAGAGGAGGGTAATATCAGAAATCTTCATACCAAGGAAGAAAAACCAAATTGATAATTTTAATTATGTGAAAAATTGCTTTTTGATAGAACAAAACACCAATTCTTGATAAAATATAAGCAACTGAGAATAGAACAGAACTTCCTTTTTCTGATAAAATATGTCTATCAAAATCTATAGCAAAAACATGTAATGAGAATAGTAGAAGCATTCTCTTTAAAATCAGGAATAAGACAAGAATGCTATTATTTTTTTCTACTAAAATTTTTACTGGAGACTTAGTAGTTAGCTTACTACGTACTATGATGCATTTTTTAAAAAATAAAATTATATCCCAATAAAGAATAAGATGTCACCTATATTGTAATTGTGTTGGTTACCCCCAAATTGATATAGTGAACCAATATAATTTCTATTAAAATTCTAACAAATGTTTTCATGGCAAAAGCTATCTGTCAATTAATATTGTCAAATAAAAGTTTTACATGGATTTTCATAGAGGAAACAGGCTGCTATAGACTAGGGAAACAGAATCAAGAGCCCCCAAATTTATCTATGCATATTTAGAAGCATAATATGTAATAGAAGTAGTGGTATATGACACTGAAAAAAAAATGAGACTATTCCCTCACATAAAATACAGCAATTCCAGGTAGAACCAGGAAAATTGTTTTAAAAACAGGAAAATCTTATAATTTTTAAACGAGACATAAAAAGCACAAACCCTAAAAGAAAATGGGCTAATTTCCAAAACAAAATTCCCTAAATATCAATAGATACCTTGAAAAATTAAAAATATAAGCCACAAGCTAGGATAAGAAATACAAGACACATATAACTGAAAAGAGTTAATATCCATAGTATACATAGTATATATATATATATATATATATATATATATATATATATATATATATATTTGTTTTTAAACACAATAAAAAAATACTTCTCAGTAGAAAATGAACAAAGGACAGCAATGGACTTTTTATAGAAGAGAACATAGAAATGGCCAATAAAGATAAAAATACATAAAACATTAATATTCAGGAAATCCATACTAAACCACACTGAGATCCTATTTAATGGGAACCAGACTGGCAAAAATTACAAGGTCATCAAGTTTTGGGAAGGGCATAGACTAGTAATATGAATTCCTATCTACTACTGGATGATATATAAGCTTTTTAACACCTTTGGAAAAGAGGCATTATCTAGTAAAGTTGAAGTAGTGCATATCCTAAAATCTCAGCACTTCCCTCAGGAATGTAGTCCAGGGAAAGCCTGTTGTATGTACACTAAGAAACACGCATATGAGTGAAAATTGCTGCAATGCTTGTGTAGCAAAACACTGGAAACAAAGCAAACATTCAACAACCAGGAGAATGGATAAATAAATTGTGTTTTTCAATGGAATACTGTGCAATAGGCCAAGTAATGAACAACACTGCATTCATAAAATTTAATGAGCCTCAGAAATATGATGAGGTGTAAAAGAAGGAAGTCACAGCAGAATATATATATTATAATTTCACTTACATTAAATTCAAAGTGTCAGCGTAGTTTTAAGGATGATACATACATAATACAATGATGCAAAAAGGCAGAGAAATATAAACCCGAATTCAGGAGAGTCTTTGGTTCCCCGTTTGGAGGAGAGGGAGATACATCATGAGATAGGTAATTAGAGACGAAGAGTCAGAGGACTTCAATTTTACTGACTCTTAATGTTCAATTTCTTAATCTGTGTGATAGACCTGAGGTGTTCATTTTATTAATCTGTGAATCTCATATATATAATTATTTTTCTTTTTATGTATCAAGTATTTTATAATAAATAAAGAAGCTCTTTAAGCATTTATAGAATATGGTCTTTGAGATATATTATGTGCAAAAATAAGACAAAAATGAAAACAAGTTCAGGCCTCACTATATAAAATGTTACTGTTTTTATGACATGTGAAACAATATAGGCATATTTCTTCATATATTAAAATAAATTAGCTCTAGAAGTAATAGGCCAAAATGTGTTTTTGTGTCTCTTGAGATTGGGCATCAAATGAACAAGAGATTTAGAACCAGAGAGGTGAAAAAGTGTTTCTCAAAGTCACAAAACAGTGGCAGAGCCAGGCCCAAATTCATTCTTTCCTTTAACAAATAATTGTTGAGCACCAGCTATGTGTCAGGAACTGGTCAGGCAGGCATTTGGAATGTGTCAGAGATGAAGACCTCCACCTTCATAGAATAAAATTCTAGCTGGCAGAAATAAGAATAAAAAATAAACACAAGAGATAAACAAACGCCATATCGTGTTAGAATGTGATAAATGCCTAGGATATGATGACAGGGTAGAAGAGGGGTAGGGGTAGCGACGACCAGCGGGGTTAGGTTGCGGTGTTAAATAGAGCAGTCAGAGCAGGCCTCCTTAAGAGAGTGAGGATTAAGCAAAGGCTTGAAGGAGGTGAGTGAGTGAGCCAAGCATGTATCTAGAGAAAGAACATTCCAGGCAGCTAGAGCAGGCCCGAAGAAGCAGGTGCAGCATTCAGCTTGGCAATGTCAAGCCCATTGATTGAAAGTTTCATTACTGTCATCACTATGCTGCACCACTTACCCTGTCTGAGAGTTTGGTGGTCTGTTTCTCACCCTCAGGTAGATTGTTAGAAGCAAATCATGTGAACAGAAACAAATGTTTCCTTTTAGCTGTGTCAACTAATTTGTAATTTAATATTTTATATCAGTTTTGTTTGGTCCTAAAATGGGAATAAATTGGGATCATGCTGTCAACCATAGATATGTCATGAAAAACACGAGCAAGGATGACATGCAGAGTTGGAAGCCTTCCCCATCTTTCCTGTCATCCTCATCTTAAGTGTGGTCCAAGCTCATCGAACACATATCAAATTCACTTGTTTCCAAAGATTTAATGCATTTATTCCAGAATAAAGGAAATAGAAAAAAATATGGCCTAAGTGTAGGTCATACTTTCTCCTAGCATATTTTTGAAACAATGGCGAGAAGCTTTCTCTAAAATCTTCTCTTTCAAGGAGAGTTGCTCAAAGAAAAGCATGATTTCTGGTTTAAAAAAAAAAAAGGTATACAAAAAGGAAATAAGGCAGTCGATACTGAAAATGTAACTTGATGTTAAAGAAGATAAATCAATCCACAATCTACCTGTGGGGAGCTGTAGAGAAAAAAAAGAAAAACAAAACAAAACAAACAAATGAAAAAACACAAGGCTTTTTAACTTCACAAAATATACTGAAGTAAGAACTTAAGTTGTTTTAATCTTCTCTCCACATAATGCTGGTTTTCTTGACCTTGCAAAAGTCATTTGGTATCTGTTCATATATCTGTGAAAACAAGGGCAATGATCTCTTCTCTCTGTGGATCCTTTGGGATAATTTAGTGACTTTAATATCTAATACAAACTACTGTTATGTCCATTTCCTTTGTTCTCAAAATTCACACCATTGACCTAATAATGGACAAAATGACAGCTATGTCTATAGCCACTTGCAACAAAAGACTCTCCATAGCCTCATATTGCAGTATAATGAAGAGAAATTACAACTGGGTCGTGAGCGGCAACTACCCAGAGAGAATTTGAGGATGGAATGAAAGGAACATTCTTGACTGTGTCTTTATAAATGCACTGCTGGCCTAATGGGAGAGAAAGCATGCTTCCTAGTTAATTTTCTGTATTAGTATAATGAGAAGAAATAGACACCTGCCAGCGAGTTCATTTGGCTAATGTTTCAGTGAGTAGATGCGGCACAACTCCCACTAAAAGGGGTTAAAGGTGGACAAAAAAAAAAAAAAAAAAAAAAAAAAAAATATATATATATATATATATATATATATATATATATATATATATATATATTACATATATATAATTCTAAGCTTCTTCTTTTGGCCTTGCAAAATAACAGTCGGGCCACTGTAGATAGTGATTTGGGGATGGAACCAATCATTTATAGTTCATTTCTCCTACCAGATTTTGATTTTTGCAAAATATTTTATTTTCATAAACCTCTGCTGGCTGAATTATACACAGAGCATCAAGTCTAGCCTTGTGCTTCCCATTGCTATGAATAGCTCCCCGGGCAGTTGAATAAATATCCATTTTTGTGGATGCTCATTCTGCCTGTTCTCAAAATGTATTATTGAGTATTCATTATTCAAACTAAATAGCAACTATTCAACCTAAAGACCAACTTCTCTTAAAATTTTGACAAGGAACAAATGAATATAATATGAACATGTAGTAAATACCTGACTTTGCTTATGTACTGGAAAAGCTGCTGACTCCTAGCACAAATACCTCCACATTGTAGCCATAGAATGACTGGTTAAAGGATTGTACTTATTAGGTCTAAACATTACAGATCCACTGGGGATACAAGATTGGTTGTAAAGTGTTTATATGACATATTTTTCTAAAATGTTCTGCAATCAGCTATTCCTGACAATAGGTCTATGAGAATTGTGAGTTACTATCTGCTCAGTACTGCACTGGGGAGTCGGGTACGGAAAATAACTGTCAGAAAATTACCCTGGGTGATCATTTATGGCAGGACTGGGGCTGAGATAAAGATATGCTCTTATTATATCCACAGTCTATTCATTGACCAAGTTCTCTATTTGAGAAAACATTGTTTCATGCCCATTTTGTTCTTTTAAACCACTGAAATCCCAAGACTATTTCAGGCAACTCTCTTTGTGTCATAATTATACACATTGAAAGATATTGATTATGTATAAATTGATTCCTTTTTACTGGTTATCTACCATGACCATTAGTTATAAGCATGGCATAATGGAAAGAAGACATGATTTGGAGTCAAGCCTAGTTCTGCCATTAATAATGAGATTTGGGTAAGTAACTCCACTTTATTTTTCCTCATTTGAAAAAGAAGAGATTTTGAACAACTGATTTCTGAGGTGCTTTTTGGCCTGAAAAGTAGGGAATTCTATATCCTTCATGTTCATATAATGGTAAATTCAATCATATCTTCCCCCCACCCCCCGCCCCCTTGATTATCTTTTGGAAAAAATCTTAGACTATCCAATACTTAAACCTGTATTTCAGTAACTGCCTTTTTGGCAACATGATTGTGTGTAGTGCCTAGCATTGGCTGCCACTGGGTTACTGCAACAAATTCATATCAATAGGAGAGAATGAGATGGAGCTACAGGTAACTTATAAGGAACTCTGAGTAAATATATGATGCATTGTGCATGTTATTTCAATCTATCAAACTTATCCTCAGTTGAAGATAACTAAAGATATATATTCTTACACTCATTTTATTTCAAAACCACATGTAAATAGTCCATAATTGTTTCCAGCTCACTACATTTAGCATAAACAATTGGAATGTGGTTACACTTAAACATCCTATTTCCTTAGATGTCTAACAACCCTGAAATAATTCATCTTAATTTGATGCAATGGGCTGTTGCTAAGGTTTTAGCTATATAGGGTAAAATCCTTGAGCAACATATTATACGTTTTAGTTGGTCATTAACACTTGAGTGAAAATTAATGTCTTGTTTACTGATCCAATTATAAAGGAATGGGACATAAATATGTGACAGCATAGTGGATGATATAGTAAGAGTTTTACATCTAGAGTCTCAGTTTGGGAGAGCAGGCATGAATAACAAGCAAGAGTGGGTGTTCCTGGTGAGAAAACGATTCCAGAATCCTAGGATTGATGACAAGAGAAGAAAGGAGCATAGAAAGATAGGATAACACTCAATATCCTTGCATAGTTCTCAATATTGCCTCTTGTTGATCTTGGCCTCATCAAACATTATGTGGGACATTGAATTATTGGTGACACTTTTTTACTGTCATGTTTGAAAATTGGGCTCCCACATCCTTGCCATGTCATGGTGAATTTACACACACTTTCACTTTGAGTTTGGCTACATGACTTGTTTTAGTCTATGGGATATTAGTGGATGTGACACTAGAAGAGGCTTGAATTATGATTGCTCTCTTTGACTTGCCTTTTACATTTGATAACATGTCATGAGAAAAATATACACCAGATAGCCTCTGACCAAAGGAGGATTGGAGGCATACAGACCCAAGCTGCAGCTTGCAGTCAAGCCCAGCAAACCCATAGCCTGAAACAGTACCGTAAAGCTGCACCAGTACACCCCGGCTAGATTAGCAGGGCTGCAAGCCACCTGCAAACCCACAGGAAAAAAAAAAAAGAAATGTTGACTGTGTAAAACACCAAGCTTTGAGGTCTTTTGTTATTCAGCATTATTATATTGAACGATAGTAAACTGTGCTTTAGTCATGCCTTCTTATTTTATCAGAAATATTTTTGTTTGTTTTTAATATATATTCACTACAAAATAATTAGAAAGTAATTTTGTATAAACTATTTTACCAAATCTAGGAATATATTTAAGCTTATAGCTATTTTGACTTCGATGTACATAAACAGCAAATAAAATGGACATTACGTCTATAAAAATAAGTTCATATCAAATAATTCTATGTTCACAAATAATTGCATTTGTATTGTAGGGAACTGCAAACCGGAGTTGAAGTTAGACTTGAGCAGGAAGAAAAATTCCTTGAATGTGGACTAATTTCAAATAAGTTATGTACAGAACTTATTTGTTACAGAGTGCTTAATTGAAGCAAATATTCAGGTTACTTTAAAAAAATTGAACTAAATGTTGTCAGATTCTGTGTATATCTGGAACTATCAACCTGGAGAAAAATTCTGATAAAGAGACAGATTTGTGAAACTGCCTCAGAAATGAGACACAATAGTTAGAAATAATTTTCTGAGTAATTATTTTTACAATTGTGATTCTCACTGATTTTTTACTACATTTAATTTTGCTTTGGTGTGCAAGGATACTTTATTTTAAATTTATAAATTTAATCAGAGCTATTATTTATTATAATATATTTGTGTTGAGTTTTTTCCTCTTTGAGTTTGACAGCACATAAAATCAAACCATCTCACATCAAGTAGCCAAAGAATGAAGTGTGGAGAATATGCCACACAATATCTAGAAACAATATTGTCCGTATGTTTCAAAACCCGAAGTTATGCACTGATGAGAATAACACTAATTGTAAATAGTACCATTTATTATGCTACTAAATTCCAAGCATTGTGGTGAGCATTCTATATATGTATTACTTCGTTTAGTTATTACAGCAATACTTTGAATTGGCTCTATTAATATTCTTATTATAGAGTTGAGAAAAGTAAGGTAAAATTCTCCTGTTCTTCTTAAATTTGTAAAGCCGTATTGAAGCAAAACTGTTCTGGTGGCTGCTGTCAACATATGGAAAAATACAGTCTATTGAAAAACAACTGATTTACATAAATGACTGCTGCTTCATGTTAGAGCACCGTGGAATAGGGTAAAGATTGTTATGATCCCATCTTCCACCCCATCACCATTGACATTACGTCAAAGATGTTCCATACATCTGTCAAGCCACCTAATAAGTAGAGACTCTGCCAGATTTTTCCTTGTTTGTTAATGATGGATGATGTTAAATGGAACAGCATTGAAAATTTTGTTAACATCAAAATATATTTAATCTATTGCTTCTCTTTGATCTCCTAAGATACTCTGACATATAAGGAAATTAGATTAATCTGACATGATTCATGCTTTATGCAGCCTTGTTTATTACTTCCCTGTACTAAGTAGCTGGTGTTCATCTAGCTGTTGCCAATTGATTTTTGATGATAAATTCTATTTTCTTTTTTTTCCACTGAAATTTAGCTAAAATGTATCATTACTTTGTGATCTATATTGTGGGTTGGGAAACGAATATAAATATACTTAGTAGTGTAGATCTGTTTTATTAAGAATCTTCAAGTTTAATTTTTTGATTGTCTAAATGTAGAAACTTAAAAATGATATAGATCACGATTCAATTAATGTCTTCATTATCAGAGGGTGTTGGTCACTAGGAACAAAATATTTGAGCACATGGCTTTTCCTTTTTTTTTTCCTTTCTAAATTTCTATAGTGGGACTTTAAAAATAAAACTAGAGACAAAAATAACTTA
Organism: Rhinolophus sinicus; assembly: GCF_057876585.1. NCBI lineage: Eukaryota > Metazoa > Chordata > Mammalia > Chiroptera > Rhinolophidae > Rhinolophus > Rhinolophus sinicus. The sequence goes on along the minus strand of NC_142502.1, from coordinate 135,482,954 downwards.
TTAGAAGTTTTGCTTTTTGAATAGTCTTGCTATGTATGGATACTTCATTTTGATAATTTAGCGAAACGACCATTTAAGAATTATCTTTGAGAATCCACAACATTGTTCTTTGTCCTATAGGCACTGGGATGGAAGCAAGATGATGTACATGTATAATGCATTACCTTTGTCTGCAAAGAGTTTACAATATCTTTAGTCAAAATAAAGCAGTAATTAAAGAAAAGATTAATATATAATTAAACAGCATCAGGTCATCAAAGGCACATAGTTCTTTGATGGAAAACTTAGTCCCTCTGGTGTCTCACTCTCCTGTTTTCTTATCTGACAGACAGAAAAAGGGACACACACACACTTCTAAGGAGATGTAGAACAGGTATTGTATTCTTGCATTTAAATCTTGATCATCAAAAAAAACCTGAATAGAACAAAGGCTGCTGTTGCTTAAGGCAGGGCCCTGACATTTATGGCCCTCCTAGTCATTTCTTAGCCTTATTGTCCATTAATTGATTGGATTTCTGGTCACTTGGTCAATAGTGTACAACATGCTTTCCATGCAGCCATTTTTTGGACATCACCTATATTTCATAGGAGAACTCTCCTAACCAGCTCTTCTGGGTATCACAAGTTCAAATGTCAAGCACTTCTAGGAAGAAGAACTAATTACCTAAGATATAACAAACAATGTTTACGTATTCAAAAACAAGAAAGCAGAACAGAGAGCAACTGGGTTTCCCAAAAGTAGAGAGTAGGGATTTGGGGACAGGTTGTGAGGATGAACAGAGAGGTACCTAACAGTTCTATAATCCTTCCTGCTCCCTTCCAGAAATACACATACAGGATTGTTGTTTCCAAGTTGCTTCTAGATAATTCCTTATTAATAATCTATTCTGCAGGCTGCATCCTATCAGTTAGTGTTCTCAGTTTAACACCTCCCAGTTTGGCAGCATGAAAAAAGTGTTAAATTAAATGAAACAATGTAAGCTGAAAGTGTTTGGCACAATACTTGTTGAATGTAAATATAGTATTCCTCACTATATTTCAAAAAATTCTCTCATTCCTTGTTTATCTTTTCTGATTGTATCTTAATGTAGAATTTTTTTTCATTCTTTCATCTTTTCAAGAAAAAGCCCTTTTGTGTCTGTTTAGTCATATATTGCTTCCTACACTTCGATTCCTAAGGGCTGAAATATTTTCTCATCCAGCTATTGATAGTTTTTAATGGTTGTCCTAAAATCTTTGATACTTAAAACTGTATTTCCATGGATCATCTCCTGTGATCTCCATTAGCTTCTAAAATTCACTTTCTACCACAGCATGTAAAAATGTCTAATAGTCTGAAAAGTGCACAAAATGATATGAAATTGAAGCAGAAGAGTGAGAAACTCCACAGCGAAAAATCCTGCTTCAAGCATTCAAAGCCCTTTTATGCATTCAGCTGACTATTAATAGAAGAGGTCCTTTCTTCTCTGGGGTGTTGGAAGTAGCTTCTGAAGAAAGCGTAGAGGTAGTCTCACTATATACAGGAAAAGGAGCTAGCACATTGAAAACATACAGAAGTGTTTTTATTACTACATGTTCCATTTTGTGCCCAACAGTATTAACCATGGAAGAAAACATACATCAAACTCTTGAGGTCAATGAAATCTTGGTGGTTAAAGAGATAAATAAAACTATACAAGTATCCTGAGTGTTATCTTTATTTGCTTGTCACTGTGAAAGTAGCTTAGAAACATTAAATTTATTTTCTAACACACACCCCAAAAAGGACACTTCAAAAATACCACTGGTATGTACACTTTCTGAGAAAAAGAAAATTTCTTTCCTATTAATTTTTCTAGCTCTTACAAATATAATATTTGCTATTTAAACTTGTTTCCTATATCTTTAGTAATTTTTCTTAGTTTATTGATTTATAGCTTCTGTTTATTGGAATGATTGCAATTTTAATCAATTTTATGTTTTATTTTTCTGGATTCCTTAGTGATAAGTGAGGAATTGAACTTGCATGAAATTTCGAGAGTTTGAGCTCAGGAAGCTTTAACTAACCTAATATTACATTTAATTGCATCTTATCTTAACCATTAAGTGTTTTTCAGCAAGGTATTCAATAAGATTTAAATGTGGCAAATAATGATATAAATAAATAGAGCAATGGCTTTACTATTGGTAGATGTAAAATTAGTATAAAATGTGAAAGGGAAATATAAATCATAAATAGGAATTATTAACATTTGTTTGACATAATTCCAGATATTTTTATCAATAGATAGTAAGGTAGTAGACATATGGGTAGATAGATGAAACATTTATTAGTATTTTATGGTATTTTTAGTTAAATATATTTACTTATACACAAATATAAGAGAAGAAAATAAACCTGAAATTAAAAGACAAATATTGTAGAATTAAGGTCAAAAGTTCTTCATGAAATAATAGCCCCTTAAAAATAATCCCTCTGAAGCTAATAAGGGCAGGGGTCCTGAAATACCTCAAAGATAGGAATCATTGTATATTGATTTTTAGCTAAACATTTTACACATTTCAATATTTCCAACATTTGCAATATTTTCAGTATTAACTTCCTACCAAGAAAGAACAGGAAATTGGTGTATTGATACTTTTACTTCAGTTTTTCCAACCCTATAATTTTGTATATTTGTTATTTTTTACACTTTTATGTTTGTTTCTAGCATAATGATTCTATATTTGTGTATACTGCAGAATAAACAGCACAAGTCTAGTTATCACCCATCACCATACAGTTACAAAAAAAAAAATGTTTTACTTGTGATGACAACTTATAAGATCTACTCTTTAAGGAACTTCCAAAGAGACAGTACAATATTTATATCACTGTAGTCATCATGCTGTACATTATATTTCTTTGACTTATTTATTTGATAACTGGAAGTTCATACTTTCAGATCCCTTTCACCCGTTTTGCTCGCTCTCCCAATCTCCTTTGAACAACCACTAATCTGCTCTCTCTATTTATGAGTTGGTGTATTTTTAAAAATTTTGTCTTTGTCTGACTTACTTCACTTTAATAACCTCAAGATCTATTCGTGTTCTTGCAAATGGCAGGATTTCCTTTTTATGGCTGAGTAGTATTCCATTGTGTGTGTGTGTGTGTGTGTGTGTGTGTGTGTGTGTGTGTATATCATATCTTCTATATTCATTCATCTATGATGGACATGTAGGTTATTTCCATATCTTGATTATTTATTGTAAATAAAGTCGCAACAAACTGAGAAGTGCATATATCTTTTTGAATTAGTGGTTTTGTTTTCATTGGATAAATATCCAGAGGTAAAGTTGTTGGATCATATGGCAGTTCTATTTTTAATTTTTGAGGAAACTCCATACTGTTTTCCATAGTGGCTGCCCCTGTTTACATACTCACAAACAGTACAGGAGGATCCCCTTTTCTCTACATCCTTGACAACACTTGGTTTTTCTTGTCTTTTTGATAATAGCCATTCTGATTGGTCTGAGGTGATATCTTATAGTGGTTTCAGTCTGTATTTCCCTGATGGTTACTGATGTTGAGGACCTTTCATGTATCTATTGACCATCTGTATGTCTTCTTTGAAAAAAAAAATGCCTATTCAAATTTTCCACCCATTTTTAAAGGGGATTGTTTTTTTTGTTATTGAGTTGTATGAGGTCTTTATATATTTTGGATATCAGACGCTTAAGAGATATATGAATTGAAAATACATTCTTCCATTTAGTAGGTTGTATTTTCACCTTGTTCATGGTTTTCTTTGCTGTGCAGAAGATTTTTTAGTTCTATGTGGTCCCATTTGATTATTTTTGCTTTGGTTGCCCTTGCCTTTGGAGTCAAGTTCAAAATATTATTGCCAAGATCAGTGTCAAGGAGTTCACCACCTATGTTTGCTTCTAGGAGTTTTATGGTTTCAGGTAATACATTCAACTCTTTAACACTTTTTGAGTTAATTTTTGTGTATGGTGTAAGATAGGGGTCCAGTTTCATTCTCTTGCATGTGGCTGCCAGTTTTCCCAACACCATTGATTGAAGAGACTGTCCTTTTCTCAATGTATTTTCTTGCTTCCTTTGTTGTATATTTATTGACCATGTATGCGTGGACTTTTTTATGGGCTCTTTATTCTGTTCCTCTAATCACCCTCTGTTTTTGTGCCAATACCATACTGTTTTTTATTACTATAGCTTTGTAATATAGTCTGAAATCAGGGAGCATGATTCCTCCAGTTTTTTTTCTTTTTTTTTCTTTTTTTTTTTTTTCAGATTACTCTGGCTATTTACAGTCTTTTGTAGTTCCATGTAAATTTTAGAATTGTTTGTTCTAATTCTGTGAAAAATGTCATTGACATTTTAATAGAGATTGCACTGAATCTGTAAATTGCTTTGAGTAACACGAACAGTTTAGCAATATTAATTCTTCCAATCCATGAGTACAACATATACTTCCATTTATTTGTGTCTCATTCGGTGCTGTTGTTTTTGTTTTTTTTTCATCAAAGTTTTATAGTTTTCAGTGGACAGGCCTTTCACCTCTTTGGTTAAATTTATTTGTTATTTATTATGTCATTCATTTTGATGCAATTGTAAGTGTGATTGTTTTCTTAATTTGTCTTTCTGTTAGTTCATAGTGTTTAAAAATCCTCCAGATTTTTGCATTTTGATTTTGTACCCTGCAAATATACTGAATTTGCTTATTAGTTGTAACAGTTGTGTGTGTGTGTGTGTGTGTGTGTGTGTGTGTGTGTATTGTCTTTAGGGTTTTCTATATATAAAATCAGGTTATCTGCAAATAGTGACACTTCTTTCTTTCCAGTTTGGAATGTTTTTTTTAATGTATTTTGCTCGTCTAATTTCTCTGGATAGGATTTCTAATACTATGTTGAATAAAAGTGGTAAGAGTCGGCATACTTGTCTTATTCCTTATCTTAAATGAAAAATTATCAGCTTTTCAGTGTCAAATATGATGTTAGCTGTGGGCTTGTCATATATGGTCTTTACTATGTTGAGATACATTCTGTCTGTATCCACTTTATTGTGAGTTTTTATCATAAATGGATGTTCAATTTTGTCAAGTGTTTTCCCTGCACCTATAGAGATGATCGTATACTTTAAATCTTCATTTTGTTAATGTGGCATCTCATGTTGATTGATTCACAGATGTTACACCATCCTGAATCCTTGGAATAAATCCCACTTGATCATGGTGTATGATCTTTTTAATATATTGTTGAATTTGGTTTGCTAATTTTTTGAGACATTTTGCATCTGTTTATCAGGCAGGTTTTTAGTTATAATTTCCACAGTTTTAGGGCTTTACTTTGTCATTTAAGTGATTCATTTTCACTATTTCCTTCATCCATTACTGCCTTCATAATTTTGATAGCCATAAATCTGTCTGTCACACACAAAAATGATTAATAAGTACTTTATTTCCCCTTTTCTTTCCCATCTGTAATACAAAGTGATTTGCTCCATTACAGATCAGCTTTCTTTTCTTGCATTTTTAAAGGTAAGTGTTATTTTTCCAATGATTTCTCTGTGAGTCAGTACTATAGATTAGAAAGACTGTTGTTGGCATTTGTATCTCTCCAAATATATTGTGATGAATCATTATAATTATTTCTTCTTTGTGTCACATATAAGATTTGCTTGCATAACCAAAGCACAAATCATTACTATTTATTAGTTACACATATATAAAATGCATTCAAATGGGAGGAGGGAGAAAATCTAAATTGAGATGATTTAAAAGAGAGTTCATTTCCCAGACAACATACCAGGAGGATTATTTCACTGTAGCGTAAACAATAACTGATGGTACTATAAGAATATATAATCTAAACTATTTTCATCTTTGCAAGTTCCATATTAATATGATTAGTAAACATTTAGAATTTATATTATGCACGATAAACTAAAGCATCATAAAAATAAAACACATTGCTCATCTTCATTTTCGAAATGAATAAAAGTAATAAAATAATGAAATATAGAAGATTCTAGATGACATATTTTTTGCTTAGTTTAGAATAATTGTATTTTAGAGCAATAATTTTGCAAGAGGAATTTCATCCACACAAAAGGGATACCCCTTTTGATAATTATTATGCCTCTCAATTCCAATTTTAGTAACATCAATAATAAGAAAGACTAGAAACATATATTGCTATTGCTTTTATCTTCTAAGAGCACACAGACTTTTAATAATTGTGATTTTACCAAGTGTGATGTTGTTAATCTTTGCAATATCCACACAAAGCTAATAAGTGGTAGGAATTAGAATCATGATGATCTCAATTGCACTTTTTTAAAAAAAGACTAAATAAAAACTTGCAGAATAATTTATGACACAATCTAAAATTTTTATTTCTAGTAAGAGATGCAGAAACATAAGGAAGAGGCAAAGTAAAAACAAAATCCATAGAAAAAGGAAAGATAAAACACACTCATATGCACATACATATATTCATGTACACCAAGAGCACTCTTAGGTTTTCTTCAGTAACTAAAAAATATAATTAATATATTTTCCTAAATATTTCTTATATTAAATATGTCTAACATGATAACACCAATAACAAATCAAGTATATCACAACATATTTTACATATCTAAACTATCAAAGAGTCTTAGATAGAGATTTAGCAGTAGTAGTATTACTCTTATAAATTTTCTTAACTACTCATTCTTTGAAAATTTTAGTATTTTTCATACTTTCAAAATTTTTGGAGTTCTGCACTTCTGCTCTTATTTCTGTAAATGTCCTTTTCTGAAACTGTCCTTTGTGAAAAAAAATACTGTTTTACACTGATAGCCACATTTGTTTTATTAAATGTTAACATTCATTATGCATTCATGAAATGAAAGAAATAATATACATTGTAGAAATAGTTTATAACTAAATATCAATCTATATCACAAAAGTCTATGAAAAATACTTTTAAAGTTCTGATTGTGATTATTTAACTTTGAATTGCAAATTTGAAAGCTCCTAATTTGGATATTTTCTGAACAAATACGGCTTTTTGTCTTTTAAAATAGAATAAAATAATATAATGATCTGTTTATCTTTCAGATGTTAAACTGATAATTTTATGCTGGTTAGCTTAATGTAAGTACTGAAATCTTTGAATGTCTAATAGTGTCAAAACTTGCCACCCTAAATTTAAGTCATTGAGCCAAGTCTCTTTCTGCTCCAACTGTATATTAGGAGGAAATAAGTTATTCAAGAAAAGAACTCCATTTTAATGTGATAGCCTTGAGTCATAGCCACATGGAGAGCTAGCCCTGTTCTGAAGGATAGGGGTGTAAATAGAATCTGCTATCCATCATGTCCTGGTGATGCTATAGAGGACATCTTCTTTCAAGATGGTTTAAGAGCCACAAGGAATGCTTGGCATTTTGCTCATAAAAATAAGCCAAATAACAAATAATGAAAACCCAGTATAGCCAAAGCCCATAGAAGAGTCATTGCTATCCATGACTGAGAAAGAATATCCAACTCATGAGACATTTTCTTTGGGATTTTGTATGGGAATTAAAGGAGGTAGTAATTAGTGCAATTTCTATCATCTCATTTCCCCTCACACTTCCTTTAAAGTGCCTGGTGTTAAAAAAATTAAATATCTAGATTGAACTTTGTGGTGAGTGTTGGTAAATTAAGCTCACCTAGAAACCATTCTGTAATCAAGATCACATTTCAGGAGTTATTAATTACAAATATCAACATGTATCATTTTGACTGGACAACAGTCCTTTCTTTGAAATATAAAATGTGTGAAATGCAAATACACTCTTGAGAATTCAAATTCACTTTTATTAGCCAATGCATCTGGTAACACCAGCACAACAGAACAATTAGCCTTGATGTTACAATTATATGCCATTTGATCTTACTTGCTGCAAATATAAACTAACATTTTATCTTTGGTCATCAAATGTAGATGCTAGGATGAATGCCCTAAATATATTTTGAAAATAGCTTTTCTTATTTCACACCACTTTATTTTCCTTATCCAAAAACTTCTGATGTTGCTACATTTCAACCCACAGCAGGCTACTCAGAAAGATACAAAAACCTGGTTTTGCTCATGGCGTTTCAGTCTCTTTCCCATGTGTTTTCACAGCACTTTATAAAACACTGTGGCTTCCATTTTTATATTCTAGCTACGTGTTCTAATGCCTGATTTTACATTATTGGCCCAGTTCCTAGAGGCCTGGGTTTCTTTATTTGTTTACTTTTTCTTATTCATTGTCAGATGAATCCTTGAAACTGTGTAATACATAGCTAATACTGGCTCTCAAACATATTTGAGCAATAGATAAATTAATTAATCTACCAAGATCCTGAAATGTCTAGCTCATACTTAAATAAGGCACGTTCAAGCCAACAATCACAGCAAAGAAACTTATCTAATTACTGAAGTATGGAGCATAGGAGTAATTTATGTATCTCCAGTGATTTCCTTATAAAAATCATTTCTATGTCATTTTTCTGAGATTACATCAAATATAAATCTCTAAAATAGAAAAATAGGCATAAAGATGCCGCACACAGATGAACATTTATTAGACTGCACACTAGTAAACATGCCTGTTCATAATTAATGTATCCATTTTATATTTTATCTTACAAGCCTCTCTGAAACCCATGATTCAAATTTTTGTTTTGCCTTTATGACTATTTTCTAAAGGGAGGGGATCTTATCTTATTTTTGTACTTCCGCCCCCTTTCATAATGAAGTTTTGTACTTTTCCCCCCTTTCATTACGTCCTATTATTTGCATTTTATTTTCTCCAGGGTGAATAATTGAAAATGGTGAAAGCATATAAGACTGGGAAGCTGGAGCATCTCTTACAGTGTTTTGCAGTGCTCTTTCTGTCTGTCTAAGTTTTGGAGTTCAACTTGACAGGAATTAAATATGCTTTATTTCCTGTGAGGAATAAAGTTCTCCTGACAATCACCTCCAACCAGAGGAGGGAACACAGTGTAATGAAAGTCAGGATTTTGCTTTCACTTCCTCTGGAAATCTTGTCTCCCCAAGGGCAAAACACACTTCTGAGGAAACATCAAGGAGAATAATGTTTTACTTGGTGCCATGAACTCAAAGTAGATGTTTGTTGATCTTCAGTATGTGTTTACACATACTGTCTTTAAATATAAGAAGAAATACAGACTCTCTCTATTCTTTTTCCCTGACTGCCAAGAGGAGATTTACTCAGCTTTATTTCTGCAGAGAGAAAGTTGAATATTTTCAAGAGGTTGTTATTTTGATTTGACATCTAATTTTTCCTATCTGTGAAATGGGTGAATACTACCTCCCATATAAAATGTTTGTGTAGACTGTATGAGATAATAAATACCAATTAAATGTCATCTCTAGATTAAAAATGCCTAGAACGGTTCTTCTAAATAAATATTAATCTCATTATTCTGTCATTTTTCATTTAATTCATTTGCATTTTTAATTTTCATTTAATTTTTAATTTTTTTGATTTTGTCTTTCCTCTCCTCCCTTGGGAAACTGAAAAAAAATGAGAGTGCTCACCTGTAAATCACAAAGGTGGAAAAATAAAACAGCTACTAGTGTTGAGCTGCTAGGAGACAAGGTATTCACTTAGGACAATGAGCCAAACTGAAAGTAACAAAGCCTTCCTTCACTTACTGTGATAGTGTAATTCAGAGGCACAATAAGATCCAGCTTCCTAGTGTTTCATTTTTTTCATGGAACGGCACTAGTCGATGAGCAGATGACATGTAGTGCAGGGTCAGGAAACCGTCCCACTCATCAGGTGCACTAAGGAAAAGTCTCCTGTCATTTTGTGGACCCAGGATACCAGGGTGTGGGTAGAAGAGGCAGTGGAAAGGGCAGGAATGGAAAGGTACAGAGCAGAGTCAACCAAAGTGCCTCAGCCAATGCCCCCTGATAAGGCGGTCTTGGTGGGCCTAAACTAGGAATGCAGATCTGCCTTTAAGCATGGCTGACGGGGTGGAGGTGGGGTGAGGGGCAGAGCCCTTAATTGCAACTCCCTCCAGGAAAATTTAATGCACTAGTTGTACACCAAGTCTGCTATGGGGAGGGCAAGATTTTGCCTAAGAGATCTGCCAGGCAAAACGTTATAATGACCTGTGGTCAGGTCTGAAAAATCACACGGAAGCTTTTTGCCTGGAGTCAGACTCCTTAGTTACTTTTGTAAATATAAAATTAGAAAGCAAATCACCCACATTAGAAAGAAAATTATATACTAGAGAAAAGGTCCTAGCAATTCTAAATTACAAACTAGAAATAAATGACATCAGGAAAAAATGAACGTGTTTCAGTGTTGGAGCAGTAGCTAAATAGCTAAATAGATTGTGGTACATCTGTGTGATGATGTATTAGATAGCAGCTATAAGTTGTGTTTTCCAGAAATATTTAATGGTGTGAGAAAATAGTTGCAGTGTAACATGTAGAGAATGTTGAATCCCACATTTGATACAGAGTGAGATACTCCAATTTACAGATATCTCTGTGTGTGTAGGTGCGTGTAGGTGTGTGTTTATGTGTGTGTAATCTTGAGAAAGCATACTTGTTATTAAAAGTAGTATTTCTAGAAAATTGGATTCTGAATTAAGATCTTTGTACCTTTAGGAGATTTGACAAATTCTCGGTAGTGAGCATATATCACTTTTATAATTATTAAATATATAATTATGCAGGCAAGTAAAAAAGATTAAAGATATGCTGTCTGCACAAATGGAAAGGAGCAGTGAGAAGCCGGCTCAGGTGCACTGTCTGTCATTTCTCTCGGCACAGGCAAATGCTGCAGGTGAAAGAAAACGAGGACCCAGAGGGGAAAGAACACCTTCTGGAATCTGCCTCTCTGTGAAACTTGTTTGCTTCTTTGTTGGGCTTTCAGTTTGCCGTCTTTTCGCGTGTGTGAAAAAATTATGCATACAAATAATAATTCAATATGCCTCATGTTAACTAACTGATATCAAATGAGCAGTGACGTTTCTAAGGATCTGGGAGGATAAAAAATTTTTGCGATAGGAAGTGGGATTATGACCATCAGTGATAAACCGTTTCATTACTCCCTTGTCACTTTCTCCAGGCCCCCCACCGCCTTGATCCTTCAGCCCTGAGTGCCCAGCTGAGTATCCTCTCATTTCTCTGGGTGCACACCTGATAGGCTTGCTCACACTGTCTCTCTGCAAATGTCACCTCTGCCATTTCAGTTGTGATACATGCTATTGACAAGCAAGGGGGTTGAAGAACGTCACTGCACTTTTTCTATTTTACATCATCTTGACAACTTAAAACCTCCCCAAACAGCACAATCCTTCCAGAATTCTCAGTTACTCTTTGATTTTATAGGGATTTGTTATAGAGGATTAAGGACTCTTCACCTTGGCCTGACCTCTTCCTAATCGCTGGTCTTGATCCTGACATTCAAACTTCATCTTCCTGGAGAAATTCAAAGGCTGAATTATTTCCATTTAGCAAAGCAAGGGGAGCAGATCCTGAAATAACATTGGAGGATAAAGCAGATTTTCCTGAAATTTTGATGCGGAACTGATGCCGTTAATTCTTCCGTGGCTTTCCAGAATGATTCTTTGTATACAGGGATGTTTGCTTCCTGTTCAAAATAATCCAAATTAGAAAAAAGTGAGTTTCAGATTTACTGGAAAGCTCTGCCTATAATCACTGAGCAAGTTAATCAAGAGAACACACATATCAATATGAATATGAATTTTTAACAAATTCCATGTGTAATGAATACAGACAACCATGTACTCATTGACAAAGGCCAGAAGGTTGAATATTTTATTTTCTTCTTTTTTAATTGCCTTTAACCTTTCTACCTATTGTTTTCTCATTCGAATAGATACACGATAATGGAACTTTTAATATTTTAGTAGCTCTGATTACATATCTCATTTCACCCAGCCATGGGGAGAAATTGATGCCTACCTCCAAGGTATTTTAAAGGGTAAGCCGTCTCATACAGAAGGTGCCAAAAGCATGTGTACACATTTTAAGAAAGGAAAACTGTATTAAAATTGTAATACTCAATATATACTGATAACAGAAGATGAATACAAATCACCTTTGACTTCTGCAATTACAAGAGGTGCTCAAAGTGGTTCCCATCAGCATCCAGACACTTCTGATTACGGCAAACTACTGCTTGAGCAACATTGACAAACGTGTCCACTTGTATACATTTTTTTTTTTGGCACCCTCAGTAGATATAAAGGATTAAATGGAGTCCCAGGCTATGAAGGTAGGTGTAGTGGAGTATAATGTTTTCAGTGAAAGGAATAAAGAATTTATGCATGAACATGAAATAAGCAATCTGTGTTCCTTGATTTCTCTCTTTGATTTCTCTCAAACCCCATTACCTCCTATAGACTGTGGTAGGTCTTATTTGGACAACTCTCTACTGTGGTTGAGGCACCCCTGCCTTTGGAAAGTCACACAGGAGCCAGGATGGAGACTGCTAGAGACAAGAACCTGCCCATCTGTCCAGACTCTACTCTAAGCCAAGAGGGAAGAATACTTCTTAGTCCTTTCAGTATGTGAGCAAGCCAGTTTACTTAGAGAGAAGATGAGATGGAATTTAGAGCGTAAAAGCTACCTATCAATTGACCAATTTCTTATCTTTCTAACTCATTTTATCGAGAGGATGAATGAGTTCAAATCCTGGTTCTGCCATTCAGTGGTAGTGTGATGTGGGCAAGCTTTTAACCATTTTGGTCATCAGTGTCCTCATCTGCCCTCATCTCTTACTTCGGACACCTCTCACAGTTAGCATTCTTGAGAAAATGAAATGCAAATTAGGGCCTAATACTGGATATCTGTTTATCTTTTATCATTTCTTTTCTCTCCTTAGCTTCTCTCCTTAGCTTAGCTTAGAATAATCTGGGTTCTGACCGTTTCTTAGAGTAATGATTGATAATTACAAAATGTCAAGCTAATTGTAGCATCCAAATCACTGCTCATTGCCATTAAAGTTGGGTTTAGAAATGGTACGGTATCATGGACATATTGTAGATTTATCAAAATGCACAACTGTTCCTTTTCTCACCTCCCACATATCAAATTTAAAACTCACTGGCTAATTTGAAAACTTTTACTATATGATTTGTGCTTTCATTAATGCTATCTTATTATCTTTAAGAATGTTATTATTTTGTTATAATTTATCTCCGATACACAAAGTTGCTTAGTTCATGGTGCACCTGTAGTGTTAATTTGCATAAAGCTAACCCCTCACTTGATTTATTATTTCAGCCTCCATCTCCAGTGCTAGTCGTGGACCCTCAGATCCAAGGGCTTTCCCCCCTGTCCTTCCCTGGTGTCCTTTTTAACACAAGGAACTGATTCTCCATGAAATAAGTATCCATGCCCTTACCCTCTGACATCTAGTTAGGCTGGGTCAATGGGAGGTACTCATGAGATCATGTTAGAAAGAGGAAGGGAAGAAAAGCCAGGTGGTTCTCCTCCTGTCTCTCTGTGTTCATCAGGGCATTGGCTGTGTCTCGAAGCTCCTGCTAGGCAGCCCCCCTTCGATGGTTTTAGTTTCCACCAGGTACTATCATTTCGCTCAGATAGGGCCAGCTTCGTGGGTGCGAGACCTATGCATTTGCACAGGGCCTTGCACATAGAAGAGCCCCACACTTGATTTAATGCTCTTTTGTTGATATTTTGAAATTCTTAATTTTTTTTATAAGGGGTCACACAGTTTCTTTCTGCACTAAACCAAAGAAATTATGCAGCCCGTCTTGGTTCCAGCACCACCGGGGGAATGCGCTTCACACTCCCAGTTTCCAGCTCCGTAGTCTCCATAAGAACACATTTGAGTGCCTCTTCTCAAGTTCCAGCTTCCCTGTGTGGCCTGGCTTCGTGGCTCTGTCACACCATCATGTCTGCCGTCTTAGGAGTGGTGGTAGCTTCAGCAGTCATTACACTTTCTGCAATTTTTAGTCCCTCCTTCTCACCACTATGTTACTAGATTTTTTGTATTGTATTCCGTGTATTAAATATCCTGGCATAGAGTCCATTTTCTCAACTGGAGTCTGGCTTTATAGACACCAAAGCTAGAATATCTAAAATATATTCTAAGTTATGCATGTTTTTGAAAAGTATAGTCTGACATTTGTTTTTTAAAATTCATATTAATGGTTTTGTGCTTTAGATATTTCTCAGTTGCTTACTTTAAACTTATTACTGTTTTTAACATCTAACCATGATGATGAATAAATTATACTTCTTTACTTTTTACTGCTTTATAGTATTCCATCCTTTATGAAGACAAAATTTCTATTATCTTCTTCCCTAGTAATAGATATCTATGTTTTTCTTTAACTCCCCACTACTATGCATCCTGATAGCAGAAAATTCCCCATTCCTTAGCATAAAAGTTTTATTAATACTTATGCATGAAACGTTTTACTAATAATTACCGTAGTCAGGATAGGCTTTTGCTTTTCAAAATAAGGATGTTCTCGTTTTCTCCTTGTTTTCTGCAGTGGTATGAGAGATTAGCACTACATTTATCAAATGCTTTTTCTTCATCTATTGAAATGATCATGCTATTGGATAACAAGTAGTCATGGTTGGATAAAAAGACTTTCATCTGAAAATGTTTCCAAATGTACTTGTTTCTGGGCCTAGAACATTGAGAATTTGGCTACCATGAGTTTGGGTAGTAAAAGATACCTTATTTTGTCTAGGGTTTTCACATTTATCCATAAATATAACAAATCATGTAATTTTATTTTCTGTTACTGTAATACTAGCGTATTAATTTGACAAAATGAGATAACAGCTATCTTTCATTTTCTATTTTCTTGAGCAATTTACATAAGAAAGAATTATAAGTTCCCTGAAAGGGCTAGGTTAAATAACATTTATCTATAGCACGACCTGGCTTTGGACTGCATTTTTAGTGGTTGAATTAGAGAAGAGAGTCTTTGATTACTATTTTAATTTGTTTTATGGTTATTGGTTTTATTTTTCAATTTTTTCTTCTATCAATTTTAGCATTTTATATTTTTCCAAAAATGTATCCATCTTTTCTAAATTTTCAAATTCATTTGTGTTTATATTCTCTTATCTTCATGTTATGACAATGTATCAGAATTTTCATAATATTTTGTTACCTTTAATCTGTATCTTAAATATTCAGTTATAGTAAATACTTTCTCTTTCCAATCTATAGTGTGCATTTCTAGAAACCTTTCTAAATTTCTGTTTTGCTAAAAGTTTAAAAAAGGATTTTGTTTTTTTAATATAAAAACCTTTTAATTATCACTTCCATTTTTCTTTAAATCTTGATTTTCTATTCTTACCCTTATAAATTGTTCCTTATTATCTCTATTCTTTTTGATTCTTTGCACTTACTTTGTTGCTCTACTTATGTCTTCTTAAGTTGCACAAATATTTTTCTCAAAGCCTTCACTGTATCCCACACTTCTTTAATTTAAATGACTTCGTTTTGTTCATAATTTCATTAAATATTCCTTCTTCAATGAATAATTATTTAATATAATTTTCAACATGTAGAACATTTCAGCTACATATATTTGTTTTTGTATTTGTTGGTTTCTAAAATATTACTGCATTATGGTAAAAAAATATATAAAGGCTATAGATGGTATATTTTGTGGCCCTGAACAGATTCAATTTTTGAAAACGCCACAGTGTGACCCTATGCCTGTGCAGGTGAATTTAAAAGAGTCTTTGAGATAAGACTTCAGAGCTAAGAACTTCTGGTGTTCTCATGGAGTCTCAACTCCATTTCCCTCATGTGACCCTGCCTGTCAGAAAAAGAAGAACCTTATTTCGATTTTCCAAGTGCTCAGTTAGGTTGACATTATGTGACTCTCGAAGTTGAGGAACAGAGGAGGCAGGACCATGCCAAGCAGCCTGCTTTGTTCTCCCACCCCAGCTGGACTGCATTAGTTGATGCTGCCATCTCCACCTTGTGTTCAGTTGATGTTGAGGTTTTCTTGCCACACAGGCCACAAGAAAGCAAGGATCCACCCAGCTTGCATGGAGGAAAGAGATGGCTAGTACACAAAAAAGATCTTCCACCACCTGTCCTTCCATTTGGCTCTTGGCCTTCCTTCACCTTAGGTCCCCATTTTCTTCCCTCGAAAGGACTCTACCAATTTCTAGTTCCCCACAAGTCTTTCACAGTTTTGTCTTGTTTTAGATTCGGTCAATTGCCTTCTGTCTTCTGTGGTAGATTCATCAACAGCTTAAACAAAGCTGTGATCTTGTTTCCTATTTTATTTAAAGATGCAGAAATTGTGTCTGTAGCATATATTAGTAATAATTTGGTAAGGTGCCACATTCACTCCTTAGCAAGCTGGACATATATTAATGAAGCCCAGAACCTTGAAATTTAAGTGACAACAGATTTGTTTTTATAGGAGGTCCAGATTTATATCTAATGTTGAATGATTCTGTGGTCTCATTCAGTGTTTTCTTTCTCTCTGTCTTTTTTTAATGTTCTGAGTGTTTTATAATTTGAAAGTTATTCAGGTGAAACTTCAGAACTGCATTGAATTGTTGTTAGTAATTTATTGATAATAGCTTAGTGATTGTGACTGGTAGCAGAGCAGAGTATACTAAGATATTCTGACATTCTAAAAATAACTAATATTTGTTTAGCATTTTGCAAAACATTATTTTAGTGGCTGATCAAACAAAACTGTTAAACAAGTCTTATTATAATTCTCATTTTATGGATGAGGAAACCAGGGTTAAGAAAGACTCTGACTTCTTCAAAATCATTCATCCAAGAATGAAAGTCGAGTAAATATCATAAAGAAAATTACAAAATCTGCAATGCCCCCAATGCAGGAATAAACAGGCACAAATACCGAATATTCTAGCAGAAAACCAAGCCAGCAGAAAGTAGCACATGCAAGGAATGGATTTCTACTCACAGATGCAAAACCTGGTGATCTGGCTCCAGAATTTAGCCCCAGCTATACCTCTACTAAATATAAGAAAAAACTAGGAAATACAAGACAAAGAACAAATGCTTAATTTAAAATTGTCCCAGTAGTGGGGAAGCAGCTTGTGGAAAGGAGTGGGGAACAATTCAGGTGCTTTCCTCGCAACTTTCCAGAGAGGAGAATGTTTTTGTTATTACTTATGAAACAATTATGTCAAAATTATGGCAGTTTCCTTCTCTCCACACTACCCTGATTTGTATCTGTCTCGCACTGTTTTTGACTGTTTCTTTCTTTGTACTTCTTCCCTTCTTCCCCCTCACTTGTCTAGCTCAGCAATTTCTTTGTATAGCTGTCTCTCCTATTTGCCTTTCCTTGTCTCTATCATTCTGTTCTGTTTCTCCCTAATTCAGGATCTAGATCATAATTATTCCGCAATGACACATCAGGAGTGCCGACTCCACAACGTTTATGCCGAAAAGAAAGGAAGCATCACAGTGTTTGGATAGTTGAGTTAATTTGACATTTATTTTTGTGTTTTTCTTTCCAGTATATAGACATTTTATTGCTTTCTAAATATCATTTCATTATCTGGGAGATTCAATTTTGAATAAGGTGATGAAAGTGGGCATCTTTACCTTCTCCCTGAGTTTAACAAAAATGATATATATTGGTTGTTTTGGGTTTCTTATTAATATCTAAGAGTTAGGAATTTTCCTTCTATCCCTAATAAGTCTTTTGAACTTTATTTTGCTTGTAAATCAGAAACAGGTGTTTAAAGTGATAATTTTCTTCTTATCATTTTTTAAATAACCATCTTTTAAAAAAATTTAATCCTGAGCATAGTAACTGATGATAAACAATTGTTTCATTCTTGGAAAAAAAGCTTACCAGGTACTCTTTGTAAATATCATATTTAAAAGTTTAGCTTCAGTGTCAGAATTTAGATTTATCTATGGATTTTTATTGATGTGCATGATTTGTTCCGATTTGATTTTAGGTTTTCTTTAGCCTAGAAAAGTAAGCTGAGTTTCTTTTTCGTAATTTTGGTTTTTCTCGCTTTGTTTCTAACACTGATACTACTTCTGTCTTGAAGTTTTGGTAAAACTCATCTACAAACTTAGAACTGGCATCCATTTTAAAGATAGTTTTTTTCAAAAATTATATAATTATTAGTTTATTTAGGTATTTCAATTCTCCTTGCATTTTAATGTCTTTGTTAATGTATATTGTCTCCAAATGTTAACTAATGAAATTTAGTGCCATAAATTTGCATGTAGCATTCTCTTATTTTTTATAACTATTAATTTTTATAACTACAGGATTCTGTTTTTGTATTTAAGCCTGTTTCCTAATTTCCAATTTTGTTGCTATTTGTTTGTTGTTGTTTGTTTGTTTGGTCTTCTTCTATTTTTCTTGATCAGATTTCCTCAAGGCTTGTCTGTTACATTGATCGTATGAAATAACTTTGCTTATATTAACCAAGTCTACATTTTTCCCTATTACATTGTTTTTCATTTTTATAATTATTATGATCTTTCTATTTACACATTTAATTTTCTTTTTCCCAACTTCTTAATTTGAAACTTAACTGATTTATTTTCAAACTTTCTTGTTTTCTATTATATATATAAATAAATATATAAATAAATATTTACATATATATATATGTAAAATGTATATATACATTTTCTCAGAGTGCCATTTAGACTGTGCCAGGTTTCAATATGTAATGACCTAATTGCCATTTATTTTAGATTACTTTTTAAGTTTTATTTCATTTCTTCTTTAACCACCTCCCTCCCCAATTTGGTGGCATGTCTCTTACTTTCCGCACACCGAAGTTGGGGGAGGGGAAAATGTTATTCTTCTGTTGAAAATATCCAAATTTTCTCATAATGTTCAGAAAAATAGCCTGTGTTCTCCTTTGGAAAGATTGTTGAATTTCTTGAATGCCCAATATATTATCTGGTTTATTAAGTGGTCTAAATTTAGTTGAATATAAGTTTATTTCCAGTGTTTTGGATACACAATTATATTTATCTAATTATAAGCTGCTTAATAGTTTTATTAACATCTCTCTATAATTGTTTTTTAAATGTGTTTTCTGTCAGTTTCAGAGGGAGGTTAATTTTAAAAATATCATTACAATAGTGGATTTGTCAATTAATTTATATAACTATCAAATATTTTTTCAATGTATTACAACAATTCTTTTTAGGCCTAGAGAGACTTATCATTACTATATGTCTTAATAAATTAAACTTTTAATGAACATTAAGTAATATCTAACATTTATTGAGCTTCCTACACATACAGTGGCTAAGTACTTTGCATCTCTAGTAGGTTAACAGTATCATTGTTGTTATTATTCCAATTTTACAGAAAGACACCTGATGTAAAGAATGAACACCCAAAATTATTCTAGGCTAACAAGTAAAGGAGCTGGCCTGGACCCAAAACCACACACATTGGCTTCAGAGCCAGACTTGCTAACTACCCCACTATGCGACTCAATATTAATATCATTCACAGTTTTGTCTTTTCCTTGAATTCTGTTCTTCCCTTACATAGTGTTTGTCTGACTTATATTTTCCCATTCTTTGTTTTCAACCACTTAGCGAATTTTGTTAACATCATATAGCTGGATTTTTTAAAGCCAATTTAATAGTCTTTCTGTTAATAAACAACATACCAATTTATTTTTTCTTCTCCAAATTTTCGTTTCTATTCTCTATTTTTCATTTACCTCTGCTAATGTTCTGTATGCCTCTGTTTTTTTGGGAGTCTTATATCTTTCCCAGTTGTCTAATGGTAAGCTTTAACATTTTATCATGTATTTCTCTTAAAAGTCTAAAGAAAATCAGCTTTCATTTCTTTTTCTGGAACAAGACAAAACATTTAAAATGTCTACCCTTACCATCAGAGGCTGGGGGAATTTTGTGCCAAGGTTATACATTTTTTTATAATTTTTAAAAATAATTTATACTTAATTAAAAATATTGCTTTCTTCTCATCAAGGTTTCTTGTATATCAAATCTGATTTTTTGGCTTTGTTTCTGTATTGTTAGCTTAACAACTTGAACGATTTGTGTGTGGCAAACTTTCTCAATATAAATTATGAACTTCACTTATCTTTCTGTTTATATAATTGTTGGATTATATTTTCACATTAAAATTTCAAACTTTCATAAACTTATGTGTTATTGTACATCCCCAAAATTTTCATATAAAACTAGAGTGTCCAATATAATAACCTCTTTCAGGGAAATAAAATTAAGTTTTGTCATTCCTTTGATTACTATTTCTCTTTTATCTGCCCTCTTTGGTACTGGAATTTCTATTACATGAATACTAAATTTCTTAAATTAGTTCTCCAAGGCTCTCATATTAAAGCATCATTTTCTTATCCTTATTGAATTAATTCCAGGGAAAGAATATTGAGGTGTTCATATAATATCTACATTTCAAAGTTGTTTTTTACTTTCTCCATGGCATGGCACTTCTAATTCGTCTTTAATCTCAAAGCAATCCACTTGTTCTTTCATGACTGATGGCTCTAGATTATAGATGAATCTTTTTTATGTTAGAGAGACTTTCTAAATTTGTATTTCTTTCTTTGAATATGTCTTATTTGTAAGGGAATCATTCTTCCAAGTAACCTCCTCTAATGATATATTTTTATATGTCATGTGTTTTTTCTTTGCTTGCTTTAGTTTTATATCTTCTTCTATATACTGTTTATATATACGATTTTGTGATGATGAAGACCAAGCTGACTTTTCTCCTAGACAGTATGAGCCTTTTATTCTTTCATGTCCAGATCACACACATGTTCTGAAAAAGTGAGATCCTTTGTTGAATACTAGGAATATGAATTGTAGAATGGTGAGAGCGGAAAAGAGGTCTAAAGTACTCTACATATAATGACGACAGGCTATTTTGCATACTAGGGGAATTGTGGAGTGCAAAAGTGGTTGAAAACAAAGACAGTTTCGTTGTCACAGCAGGAGTGAGCTACTCCAGGGATGATGCAAAGCACCTATAGTACACAAAACAGATCTCCACACAAAGAATTATCCAGTCTAAAATGTCAATAGTGTGGAACTTGAGAAACTCTCGTTCATAGAAATGAAAAGGAACTCATGGTTGAGAAAATGCTGACAACCAAGTAATTAATGGCTCATCAGTATGAGAGCACAGAGGGAAGTTCCTTGCCATAGGAAGAGTAAATGTTGGGAATAGCATGCATAGGCAATTTTAAAGAAGTTCTCCAATATAAAGTAAAATATGAAACTCTTTTCATTTCCCCAAGAATGTTTAGCCAAAAAATATGTATTGCTCAATTTATTCTGACTGTTGCATTTCTGATATTTGTCTATTTGGTTTTTCAGCAATATTCTGAGAATGACTTCCCAACTGGTGAAGGAAAAACTACCAAAAAACCCCTGTAACATTGTCATTACATTTAGGATGACTGTAGTTTTACTAAGCCATATCAGAAATTTCAAATAAGATTTTAAACTTGCCATTTAAATAAAATTCATGAACAAATTTGAAGATGGCTTCCCAGGCCTGTAAATACTTTTAAACTTAACTTTAATCCAGTTGCATCCATCACTTCAATGATTCCATTATGTTAGTGCAGAGATGCGTATACTATATAAATCTTTTATTAAATAAAACCAAACCAAAACCGTAAAATAAAAAAGTTTCTTAGTTTCTGAGAAACAGCTGGGAAGCAACAGCTAGGTGATATGATGAATAAACTAAATTTCCATGTCTTAACACAAAATAAGTGAATTTTTATTTATGGCCAATACAAGAGTTACTGGTCAGCAAGAGGCTTTCCTTCTACGATAATTTAGGGACTTTGGGAACCATTTATTTTGGTTGGACCACCCAGAGTCTTCAGCTTCTAGCCAGCAGATGGAAGATCCAAGAGTGCAAAACAAACACTCCCTTCTCAAATACCTATAACCAGAACTGAGATACTTTACATTATTTTGCATTTCACTGGAGAGTGCCACTCACATGACCCCACCCAGATAAAATCAACATGGGCAACATAATTCTTGGCTCAGCAGCAACTTACCAGTAATTACTCTATATATTAAACAAAGAACATACATTTTGGTGAACAGTTGGCTATCTCTGATACATATCACAAGGAGATTTTGTGTCTTTGGACTTACTGTTCGTTTGTTTTTATTAGCTGTGATAGCTGGACACTTAACTGGGGAAATTCGGTTATTCTCTCATTGACATAGCCTTTGGCCATATTAGGAGAAAAATATGTCAATATTTTTTGGTACTGTTCTCTGTTTCTATTAATAAGAGCATGGTCTAGGTGCTGAAAAGTATTCTCTCCTTCATCAGTCCTGTGTTGCCAAGTTCCCCTCCAAGTGGAGGAAGTCTGAGAATTTTTACTTTTAGAGGGATTTTTTTTTTTCACTCTGCAAGTATACAATACATTTGTATGTGCATAAGTTGTGAGTTTTATTTTTATCCTTGCCTCAATTTTATCTTGTGTACAATATAATTTGCAGAAACTCAAAGTTATTTGGAATATGTAGATAGTATCTTTCTCTAGTTTCTATATACTATAAACCTTACAAATATTGATATTCATAATTTCAGTGAGGATTGGGAAGAAAATGGCATAAAGGAATGCACTCAAAATGTGTATTGATCTCTGAGAGCACTACTTCCTCCGATGCCTGGCTCTTGTCAGCACCAAATATGAAAATATTTAAAATGTCAGCCATTATTGTATGTGTAAATATAGGGATTCTGAAGTCAAACCTGGAAAGTTCTTGGTGACATTAAGATATGTGTTGATTTCCTCAGAGTTCCTACTGGAAATGAAGTAAAGTTAGTTGTAACAATTAGCAAAGGACATATTCCAGTTGTGGGCATCCATTTTAAGTTACGAGACAACCAACAGCAGTGGTTTGTGATGAGTAACATATTTAACGCAGTCTTGAATTTGTGTGTGTGTGTGTGTGTGTGTGTGTGTGTGTGTGTGTGTGTTTGTAATTGCTGCTGTATGCCATACAATAAAAATGTTTTGCGCATAAAGAACATAAAAAGATGTGTGTACATGGCAAAGAATTGTCACCTGCCTTTTAGAAATGAAAAGCATTCTTTGAGTCAAAAGTTCTTTGTTTAGAAATCTTTAGATCATGCAGAAAAGAGTGTAAAAAAAAAAAAACTGCTTCAGATTTCTTTTTTTTTTGTCACAGGAGTCTGATTTACATTTTTTAAAAAATATTAATTTTTCAGTTACAGTTGACATTCATTATTATTTTATATTAGTTTCAGGTATAGTGGTTAGATATTTATATAATTTGTGCAGTGATCCCCTCAATCAGTCTAGTACCCACCTGGCATTATACATAGTTGCTGCAACATGATTGACTACATTCCCTATATTTTATGGCTGAGGAATATTTCATCATATATATTAGGTTGGTGCAAAAGTTATTGCGGTTTAAAGGTTTAAAAATAATTGCAAAAATCGTGGTAATAGGTACCACCTCTTTTTTGTCCAATGGTCTATTGATGGGCACTTGGGTTACTTCTATATCTTGGCTATAAATAAACAGAAACATTCATATATCTTTTCGAATTAGTGTTTTTTATTTCTTCAGATAAATACCCAGAAGTGGAATTGCTGGGTCATGGGAAGTTCTATTTTTCAGTTTTTTGTGAAACCTCAAAACCATTTCCATAGTGGCTACAGCAATTTGCAATCCCACCAACAGTGCAGGAGGGTTTCTTTTTCTCTGCATCCTCACCAGCACCTATTGTTTGTTGGTTTATTGATGATAGCCATTATGACAGGTGTGAGGTGATATCTCATTGTGGTTTTAATTTGGATTTCTCTGATGATTAGTGATGTTGAGCATCTTTTCATATGTCTACTGATCATCTATCTATATGTCCTCTTTGGATAAATGTCTATTTAGGTCCTCTGCCCATTTATTCATTGAATTGTTAGGTTTTTTTTTTAGTGTTGTGTGAGTACTTTATAAATTTTGGATATTAATCCCTTTTCAGATACATCATTGACAAATATCTTCTCCCATTTAGTAGGCTGCATTTTCATTTTGTTGGAGTTTCCATTGCTGTGCAAAAATTTTGTTTGATGTTGTCTCATTTGTTTATTTTTTCTTTTGTTTACCTTGCCCGAGGAGGAGGTAGATCAGAAAAAAAATGTTACTAAGAGCAATGTCAGAGTTTACTACCTATGTTTTCTTCTAGGAGTTTCATGGTTTTAGGTCTTACATTCACATCTTTAATCCATTTGGAGTTTATTCTTGTATAGGGTGTGAAATGTTCAGGTTCTTTTTTTTTTTTTTTTTTTGTATGTATCTGTTCAGTTTTCCTATAACCATTTATTGAATATGCTGTCTTTACCCCACTGTATATTCGTGTCTCCTTTGTCATAGATTAAATGACTATATAGACATGGATTTATTTCTGGGCACTTTATTCTGTTACATTGAGCTATGTATCAAGTCTTTTACCTCCTTGGTTAAATTTATTCCTAGGTTTTTTTGTTTGTTCGTTTGTTTGTTTTTGATGCAGTTATAAATTGTTTTTAATTTCTCATTCTGGTAGTTCATTATTGGTACACAAAACTGGTCTATATTTCTGAATATTAAATTTGTATCCTGACACTTTACTGAATTTATCAGTTCTAATAGTTTTTTGTGGAATCTTTGGGATTCTGTATCTATAGTATTATGGCATCTGTTTCATTTCTTCCTTTCCAGTTTGGATGCTTTTTTATTTTTCTTTGTAGTCTGATTGCTGTGGCTAGGACTTCCACTGCTATGTTGAATAAAAATGGTGAAAGTGGACATTTTAGTATTGCTCCTGATCTTCAAAAAAGGATTTTAGCTTTTCTCTGTTGAGTGTGATGTTAGCTGTGGCTTTTTCATATATGGCCTTTATTATGTTGAGATATGTTCTTTCTATTCCAACCAATATAGTTTTTATCATAAATAGATGCTGTATTTAGTCAAATGTGTTTTCTCCATCTATTGATATGATCATGTGATTTTTATCTTTCATTTTGTTTACATGGTATATCACATTAATTAATTTGCAGATACTGAACCAACCTTGCATCCCAGGAATAAATCCCACTTGTGGTGTGTAATCTTTTTAATGTATTGCTGAATTCGGTTTGCTAACATTTTGTTAAGTATTTTTGCATCTATGTATGTTCATCAAGGATATCAGCCTATAGTTTTGTTTGTTTGTTGTTTGTTTTGTAATATGTTTGCCTGGTTTTGAAATCAGGGTAATGGTGGCCTCAAATAATGAGGTTGGGAGACTTACCTCCTCTTGAATTTTTTGGAATAGTTTAAAAAAAATAGGTGTTAATTCTTCTTTGAATGTTTGGTAAAATTGACCTGTGAAACTATCTGGCCAGGACTTTTGTTTGTTGGGAGCTTTTTTTATTCTGGCTCAATTTTGTTAGTAGTAATGGGTCAGTTCAGATTTTCTATTTCTTCTTGAGTCAGCCTTGGGAGAGTGTACACTTCTAGGAATTTATCTTTCTAATGTATTCTTCATTTCAGTTATTATATTATTGTATTCTTTAGTTCTGACTGGTTCATCTTTCTTCCTTTTTCCATTTTTATTTTCATAGATCTTCATAATCTTTTGTAAAACAAAAAAGGTATGGAAAATATGGAAGCTTCCAAAATACCCCTAGATTTCCCTTGCTATACAATATGCAGACTAAGTAGAAAATACAATCTGATCTAATCCATATTCTTTTGTCTAAATTAGTTTCAAGTGCCCAAAACAATGTAATGTTTAGATATTTACACGCCTCACAAAGTGATAACCCCCCTCAATCTGCTACCTATTACATCACATATAGCTCTTACAATACCATTGACTATTTTCCTATGCTGTACCTTACATCCTGTGAATTTATTTATTTACTAATAAACTTATTTATAGTTGACTTTCAATATTATTCTACTTCAGCTTCAGGTGTACAACACAGTGGTCAGGCATCTACACAGTCTATAATGTGATCCCCCTGATAAGTCCAGTACCCTACATAATCTTTTTTTATGGTTTCTATGTCCTTTTTTATGCTAGCAATCTCTTTGTTGAAGTTCTCACTAAGTTCCTTGGTTATCCTTATAACCACTGTTTTGAACTCTGTCTCTGGTGAATATTTTTCCCCATTCTGGTTTCCTCTCTGTGTTTGTTTCTATGTATTAGACTGATCAGCTACATCTCCCATCTTGGCTGGGTGGCCTTAGGTGGTAGATGTCCTATGTGTTCCAGTGGCTGAGTCTCCCTGATTTCCTACACTGGGAGCTCCAGGAGTATCCCTTGTGTGTGTTGTGTATGCACTTCTGTTGTAGTTAAGTTTTGATTGTTGTTGGCACATTGGTGGCAAGTGTGATTGACCCTCAAGCTGACTGGTTGTGGGGTTTTCTGGGTCCACAGCTTATGGGCTGCTGTGCAGAGTACTTACACCATGGAACATGATTCACCCCTGCAGACCCTGGTGCCCGCAGAGATAACCCTTTGTGTGTGTCATTTGTGGGGCTAATTGGGTGGTGCTCTGTTGCAGTCTGAAGCTGGCCTCTGGGTATGTTGGTTTTGGGTTTTCTTGGGAGGGGCTCCAGTGCAGGCCCAATTCAGCTGCTGCCTATGACCAACCTGGGACTATCTTGTAGGATCTGCAAACCGATTCGTGGTTAGTGACTGCCGCTGCTGGACCTGGAGGCTTGTGAGGGAGACCACACTAGGATCCAAGGACAGCTGTCACCAGGACCAGGCCTGTGGTAGCTCTACAAAAAGCCAGGGAAAACCTGAGACCTGTTGCACTTTCCAGCTGTCCATAAGGCTCAGTCACTGAAATAGTCTTGTGCAATACACAAGCTGGGTGAGGCAGGTTCTCAAGGAGTCATAAAGATGCAGTGAGTGGTGTTCATCAGTTTAATGTAGGTTCTAGTTTGGTACCAGAGCTGAGCCTAAAGCTACTCAGCAAAAGACTCAGAGCACACCTAAGCCAGCCACCACTAGCCTCAGGCCCACAGACCTGTGAGAATTTTCCAAGAAGGACTATAGCATGGTCCAGAGCTGGCTGCTTGCTGAGAAAGTTCTTCTGGTAGAACATGAGTTGAGGCCAGTTGTTTGCTCCTGAAAGAAACTCCTAGTGCGTGGGGGGGGGGGGGGGGGGCAGAGCTGACTGCCTGTTGCAGAAAGTGCCTCTGGCATTGCTTGAGTTGACTGGGGCAGGATCCCAGGGAGTCACCAGGATGGAGCAAGTGGAGTTCACTAGGCCAATACAGATTCAGATTTGGCCATGTGGTGAACGGCTTAACACAGGAAAGAAGGCACCATCAACTGGCTTCACAGGAATAGGGTTCTACAGAGGGAAAATGGTGACTTAGCCTCTAGTCTTCTTCCTGATGTCACACAACTCAGTCTCTCCCTGTATGTCTCTTGTATCTGAGAATTGCTGTTCTTGTGCAGGAGCCCAGGGTAAGTACCTGCAAGCTAGTGAATCTGTTCCTAGGCCCTTTAAGAGGATGTCTGGGTTTCTGGCCACCCTCCATCTCACCTGGATGGATGGAATCTTCACTGATTTTCACAGCCAGATGTTGTGGGGGTTCCTCTTCCTGGCACCAGTACTCCAGACTGAGGGCCCAGTGTAGGGCTGGGATCCCTTGTTCCTCCGGGAGGGACCTCCTGATTCTCAACCACCACATGCAGGTATGAGGCTAGCCTTTATGTCTCTGCGCCTCCTACCAGTCTCAATGTGGTTTCTTCTATATATCCTTAATAACAGGACTTCTGTTCAACTAGACTTCAGATGGTTCTCCATGTTGATTTTTCTGTAATTGAGTTGTAATTTTAATGTAGTCAAGGGAGGAAGAATTCACATCATTTGTCTATTCTGCCATTTTGTGCCCACCCCAGAAGACACTGAGGAAAAGGAGAGTATTTGTACATCTACCAGGCCATCACATCAAGTCATGGAGCACAAAGGCATTAGGGCTGGCCAGGCCTAGAAGTCCAGCGAAGCATAGTTCTGGGATTGTATTGGTCTAGCAAATATATGTTAGGTTTAAGGTAAGTTATAGAAATAGAAGAATAAGAAGTAAAATTTTAGGGAGAAAATTAGAGGGCAATGTCTTAGAGACCACAAAATTAGAAAAGAGCATTATCAAGCAGAGTTGATCCATTTTACTACAGTGAAGTTTCCTTTGGGTTATACTCATTTCTGACTTTTGTGCTTGAAGACAATAATTACAGACAAACAGAATTTAGGGTAACCCTACTCATGACTGAGTAAAAATATAACAATTTGTTTTCACATTAACAAATCTTAATGAGATCATAAGATTTATTAAAGAACACTGAATCTAGATTCTGTTAATAGAAAATACATTTATTCAGCATTTATTATGGTTAAGGCCATGGAAAGGAAACAATCTATAAGAATGTGCAAACTTCCAGAATTTATAGAATAGAGCAGAGTAGATATGACTTCTACCCCCATAACTAGTGTCTAAGGTGAAAATGAATGATTACCATAGATAATGTGAAGAGGAATAATTTCAGAAATTCAGAAAACGGACACTGCTTGCATGTGTTGAGTGGATAACAAAATCATCATGAAAAAGGGCATATTTGAAGAGAGATTCACATAAGAACAGGATTTGGACATGTTGTGTTGTGTAAGAATATTTTAGGTAATTTTTGAATAAGACATGACAATTAGAAAGTATATGGATCTCTTTATGTGCAGAATCAGTATAGGAGAAATAAGTTTGAAGAACTATACTCAGGGCATATTACCGTGTTTCCCCGAAAATAAGACCTAGCTGGACCATCAGGTCTAATGCGTCTTTTGGAGCAAAAATTAATATAAGACCTGGTATTATATTATATTGTATGATATGATATGATACGATATGATATGATATATATTAGACCTGGTCTTATTTTAATCTTATATTAAAACTAGTCTCTAAGGTAGAAATTAATGATATATTAAAATAAGACCAGGTCTTATATTAATTTTTGCTCCAAAAACACATTGGAGCTGATTGTCTGGCTAGATCTTATTTTCAGGGAAACACGGTAACAGAGAACTTCATGTGCCAGACTAAAGAGTTGAAACTCTATTTAATGCCTAACTGACAGTCATTGATGATTCAATCATTGCTGTTCAAAGAAGAGGGATAGGAAAGTCTGCTTTAGGGAGGTGCATTTATTTACCAGCTCTGTAGTGTAACTAGAGGAGAGAAGACTGTAAAATTGGAAAGGGCTATTAGTAGGTTATTGCAGTAGTTATGATGGTGACTACAGTAGCTGCAGTAGACTGGACAGGAAAAGTGAGTGGTAATGACGTGCCAGGCACTTGGCAGAATGTGCTCATCATTGTGGGTAAGTACCAGAGAATGATAGCACTGATGTTTCAAATCCGGATATCTAGAAGGATGGGAATATCTTTAGTTGGAATAAGGGATATACATGGAAAATATGGTTAGAAGCCAGTTTAAATAGAAAACAAGCATTGTATACATTAAGCAGAATTACTCTGATATTTTAACACAAAAATGAAAACAACTTTCTAAGCATTAAAACAATATGGAAACAACCAAATCATATTTCCAAAGGAAAATGAAGACTGATTGATAAAACTTGCAAATCCATCCATTATCTATTTCAGCACCTGTTAATGTTTAGATTAATTATCTCATTGCTGTATTCTGCATTTTACTTAATTGAGAAGACTTACCTTTAAGAAGGTCAAAGAACTCCAGTTATGTGAATATTAATGGCTAAGTTGGCTTGGTAAATTATTTTTGTAAAGTTACCTTTGGCTTTTAATAACCATTAACATAAAACAATCGTCATGGACTTTGTAGATTATATATAGAGTTTTTTGTGACCTTCTCCTGGGAAATAAGAATAAAACGAACTGAGAGAAAACTAGCATATTAAATTAGAAGGGAATTCTGGAGTGCAAAGCAAGAAGGTCATGTTGTCTACATCAGTTTGAGAACAAACTTTTCAACTAAAATATTCTTAATGCCAGAGAGGAGTTAAACATAGACTGGCAGAACAGGGAAATTGGAGACAAAAGAGAATTGTTCCAAAACTTAACTGGCAAAAATTACTTTTTTCTGTAAAAGTAATAAAGGGATCCTGAAGTAAATTTCAAGGTCCAAAAAAAACACACATGCACAAATAATCTTTCCACAATTAGCATTTCAGTGCATATCATTTCAATCTTTTTTAGGCAAATACATACAGATATTTAAGTCATGCACTTAAGATCCAACTCTGTTAACATATTTATTTGGATCACTAGCTCTCAACTGGGGGGCAATTTTGCCTCCTGGAAGACATTTGGAAATATCTACAAATAATTTTGGTCATCATAATTTGGAGTAAAAGTGCGACCGGGATCTAGTGGGTAGAGAGTAGGGATGCTGCTGAACATCCTACAATGCACAGGACTGTACCCCACATCAAAGAATTATCCAGCCTCAAATATCAGTAGCACTAAGGTTGAGAAACCCTAATCTAGGTGGTAGGGATTCAGTAGTTATAAAACAAAGTCTCTATTTTTATGGCGATTTTCTCTACTTGTTGGAGTAACACACACACACACACACACAGAGAGAGAGAGAGAGAGACACCCCAAATATATAAGATGACATATTAACTCATAAAAGGTATTAGAGAGTGATGGTGGGGGGAGTGCCAATTTTTATAGGGTGATCATGGAAGGTTATCTAAAATAGGCTATCATCTGAGCAAACATACGTGATGCAAGGAAGCTAATCGTATGGGTATCTCAGCAAAGTGTTCACTAGTCAAAGAGTAAGTAGGTACAAATATCCTTTGAAGGAAATGTGTGTACTGTATTCAAATATGAGCAAGGAAGCCAATGCGTCTAGAACATAGTGAGGATGTGACTGGTAGAAAATGAGATCAGGAGATCAATGGTTGCCAATAGTGTGGTGCCTTGTTAAACATGAGAAAGATTTGAGGTTTCTACTCTGGGTGAGAGAAAAAATCATTGGAAATTATTAAGCAGAGGAGAGACATGGTCTGATTTGCATTTTAAAAAATCATTTTCTGCCATGTGAATAGACTAGAAGTTATTGATATTGCTCAGCCAAGAAATTATTGTGGTTTGGGCCAAAATAATAGTAATGGAGACAGTAAGAAATTGTTTGATTCTGGATGTAGTTTGAAAGTAGAGCTAAAGCATTCTGCCCTTGAGGACTAAGACATCCAATCAGCAGAGCTCAAGTTGCCAGGATGGGAGCAAAAATTCTGTGAACGGTTTATTGAGTAAATTGGTGAAAGGAGCCACTTCTACTTTCCAACTCATTGATTCCTGAGTTTGTATATTCTGGCTATAAAAGGAAAGTACCGATTAACATATATGATTTGGTCACATATATACTCCATCATGTAAGCCCGTCTCTTCAAGTTTTCTCCCAACCAAAGCTGTAATTGAGTCTTTGGTATACTATTTGCTATAATTAGCCTAGCTACTTCTAGTGGTGGGGAATGTGGTAATCTGGTTAATTCCATGGGTATGAGTCCACTTCTGCACTTCCTCTGTTGTAAAATGAGTTATTTGATTAGGAGCAACTCGATGGGGAATGTTCTCTGAGTCCACAGATCACCATCCACAGAAGCCTTAGGGGCAGTGCAGGGAAACCTATTTCCAAAATGCATGTCTACTTCAGTGAGGTTTACTGTCTACTCCATTAAAGGATCACACTATTATGTGGTAATCAACCTATTAGTTTGCCCCAGGATATGGTGCCATACCAGGAACAGCTGATTTCTGTAGTTGACAGATTAGACTCTTAGCAGTAGTGTTAGCCAGGTCATCCTTGGTGAGAAAACCATGTTGTTGAGCTGAATGTATAGATTCTAGCCTTGTCACCATGGCTACTTTGTTCATGGGACCATTGAACAAACAATGGTGTAGCCCTAGAAAGAGGCTGATTAATATACACAGAAGGTGTATGTCATTTTGTCTACCTGATTTCTAAGAGTCTCTGATGCAGTGAATGCCTTTTGATGGCCATTCATGTGGGACACAAATATCTTCATTCTATGCCCATTCTGAGAGGTCCGTGTACATACTTCTTCAGCATCAATTCAAAGCCAGTAATGTCTGAAAAGTCTAGGTATTTCCTTTTCCCCAATGTATAGTCATTCTAGAAAATAGGCCTTTTTAGAAAAGGCTTAAAGGAAGATTTATTATAGTGGGTACTTTTGGCAATAGTTCCTCAAAGGTATTCAGGATTTAATAAGTCTGTGAATTGACTTTGGACAGGAAAATGGATGAGAAACTGGGACTCTCCACTGTGATTATTCAAGTCACCTTTTTGACTACCAGACTTAGAGTTTTTCCTTTTATATTGGTTAAGCAATACTCCAGTGGGCTGTGCAACTATTTCATTGCTAAAGTCTTAATGATCAAATAGCCACTGCCAAATATCTTTGCAGGCCAAGTCTTCTGATTATTGGTACACCCCTACTGCCTTTTTCAGTAGATGTCCTCTTTCTGTCTACCAGGTGACCTCTGCTACATTGAGATTTCATCATCCCTTTTGAAGAAACTGTGGTACATTTATATAATGGAGTATTCCTCGGCCATAAAGAAGAATTAAATCTTACCATTTGCAATGACATGGGTGGACCTAGAGAATATTAAATGAAATAAGTGAAATAAATCCAAGTGAAATAAATCAGACTGAGAAAGACAAATACCATATGATCTCACTTATACGTGGAATCTAAAGAACAGAATAAATGAACAAACAAAACAGAAATAGATGCAGTGATATAGGGAAAAAAAAACTGATGGGTGCTAGATGTGAGGGGGGTGGGGATGGAGAAGATAAAGGAATTACAAAGCACAAATTAGCAGTCACAATATTGCCACAGGGATATGAAAGACAGTTTGGGAATATAACCAATAATGTTGTAAAAATTATGTAGGGTGCCAGATGGGCACTGGACTTATTAGGGAGACCACTTCATGGACTATGTAGATGTCTGACCACTGTGACATACACCTGAATTTGAATAATATTGAATGTATTTCTTCTTACGAATATCTTCTTATTGTACTTTATAAAATATATTGTAATGTATCTTGATCAGAGATTTAACATATAACTATAGTATGTCTCTATTATATTTTTGAATGGGCAATTTTAGTATATGGGAAATACTGATTTTTATATATTCACTTTTTTCTGGACAAAAAAAGAAACTTGCTTATCTGTTTATAATTCTCTTTGATTTTCCAGTTATAAACTCATATATTCTAAAAATAACAATCAGACTGTAATCACTGTCGTACTTCAATTACTTTTTCTTTTCTGTTTCCTCAGCTAAAACTTCTAAAACACAATTAAATAGAAGTGATGATACCAGTTGATTGTCTCTAGTTTCCCAATATAATTAGAATGCCCATGTTATTTCACCACTAAGAATGGTAATGTTATTGGTTAAAACCATTGCTGTTTATCATAGTTGAGAAGCATCTTTTTATTATCCATCAAGAGTCTATTGGCCAAATTCTTACGTAGCTTCTCCTAATGAGAGCAATGGTGTCAACAGTGCTCCAGCCAAGATTAGGCTGCATATATAACAAAGTCTCTATAAAGTTGTGTAGATGGGGAGTGGAGCAATTACAGGCAATTCATTATCTAGCTATTTGGGATTTTAAGGTTGAAAGCACTGATCTGATACAGACATAACCGAAACTGATAGGGGCATTGACAAGAATGAAGGAAGCTGGAATTAGAAGACTACAGGAAGTCAATCTCAATCACATAAAAAATTGAAGAAACTTTACTCTCCGTAGTCCTTACATATGTCTTACACATCTATTTCAACTCTTATATCTGAGTGAGAATTTTGCACATAGTAGGCACTTAATACACATAGCTGACTAAATTTGGAGATTATATTTTTAAGAATGGTCTATCATATACAGCACAAAACTAATTTACAATATTTATTAGAGTCTTGAGGAAAATAGTTGTTCTTAAGCATGGTTAGTAAAATAGACTAGTCTTTTCTGTCTTCAAAACTAACACAGAATAGAAAAAGGAGCAAAATACTCAAAGAAAACTCAAGGGAACACTTTGGAGACAATTCATTTTTTCCTATGCCCAGACTCAGGCTGTGTACCAAATATGACTTATGACTTAGCTCTTTGACCCTTCAATTGATTTTTGGTGTGATGACTAAATCTCTTATCTTTTATGCCATAATTTTACTTTTTTATGTATTAGAATGTTTTTGTCTTCAGCAGTTTTGGAGAAAGTAAAATTCATACTTTTTCATAAATATCTCTTAAACATGAGCACTGTTTTCTATTTCAAAGCCTTAAGTGCTCACATATGCAAATACCATGTTTCAAAAATCCAAAATAAAATTGGGTCTTATGTTAATTTTTGCTCCAAAAGACACATTAGGGCTTATGTTCAAGGGATGTCATCCTGAAAAATCATGCTAAGGCTTATTTTCCAGTTAGGTCTTATTTTCGGGGAAACACGGTAAGTGACCTGCCCCACTTCAGGGCAGTAATTCAGATGTAGTGTCAAAAATATACCTTGAAGCTTTCAGCAGTCACCCTGTGTGACAGAGCAACGCTCCTTTGAGAGACAACCTTTATGAACATAGAGCCAAAAAGTTCAATGCATCACAAGCTTTGTGCTATTCCCACCATCTGTGACCACACAGAATGTTCATGCCCTTATCCCCTAATAATCTTCCAACATTAATAACTATAACTAAAGAGAAACATACTCCCTATGCAAGCCACATCTTAATAGAGTTTAAATTACCTGAGTTAAATTTAGACACCTTAACATATATCTGATGGACCCTGTAAGCGATAATAAGTGGCTTTTGTGGTGCTGGGTGGGTAAAGTTTTATGTCTGAACTACACTTCTATAATTTCCAGATACTATAAAAGTATAAATGATTTCAACTGTGATCATGGTCCAGACCACAGTATGAGAGCAACCCAGAGAACATTAGCACCGATATATGTAATATTCAGTAAAAGACCCATTTCTGGCAAATTTGTGAACTATTTCTTTTATAAAAAAATATATAAAAATGAATTTGTGTTATATTATTACTAGTCTCAAATTTAAATAGTTTATAACTTTATTTTACTTAATAGAACATAGTTTTCAATATGAATGGTAAAGGAAAGAAACAATAAACCAGAAAAAAAGATTAATTGTATTATGGAAGACAGTGAATTAATATTATTATGCAGAATAAATTTTCAAATCAAAAATAGAAAAAGAACATCACAATAAAAAAGAAAGACAAAGCTGAAATGTTGACTCACAAAAAAGGAAATGGAAATAGTTAATAGCTATTTGGGGGGCAAAAAGTTTAACTTGAATAAATGAAATGCATTTATTAAGATACCATTTTTTTCAACTTTTTTAATAGAAGATTTTAAAAAAATGATCATCTTTAATGAACTGTGAAGTCTCATGCAATGCAGATAACTGAAATAACATTTTGGAAGACATTGAGATACACATTCACTTCAATATTTTGCATTGTAATTTTATTTCTAAAATTAACAATAAAATATATATGTATATATTTACATATATACATATATATGTATATGTGTGTATATATATATATATATATATATATATATATATATATGTATGTGTGTGTGTATGTATCACTATTTAGACAAATAATCATAGAAGTTTGAGTCATCATTAAATCGAAAATACCCTACCTAAATGTCCAATAATAGAGAAATAGTTTATTCATTCATTTAACAGGTATTTAATTTGATAATATGTCCAGACATTGTGTAGGGGTTCTAAGAAAGAAATTTTTTTAGTAATTTCTTCATGCCTGATATGTGAAATGAGTTATATATGTGTTTGTATCTCTTTTTTCTTTTAATTCTCACCAAATGATATGCATCAAGTGCTATTGTTTCAATTTTACTGATGAAAAACTGAGATATGAGAATTTAAGTAATTTGTCCAAAAGTTTATAGCAAGTACATGAAGAATCTGAAAGTGAGTCTAAAAGTTCAAGTTTATGAATTTAGGTAATTAACTTTCATAATAATAACAATAATGCTCTTGCTATATGCCGACACTGTTCTGAAGCCTTCACATATATCACTTCATTTATGGTGCTAGCTTAATAAGATAGATAGTTGTTATGCTAGTTTACCAGGTGTGGAAACCACAGTACAAAATTATAAAGTAATTCACTCAAGTTTTTCACCTAGAAGATGAAAACCAGGATTAAAAATAGGCAGTCTAATTCTAAAATATAAATGCTTAACTTTTAAGTTCAGAAGCAATGTTTAATTAAAGTCCCATTTTTGAGAATGATTTAAAACTTTATTGAATTATTTCTAATTGATGAGTTATATTATCCAAATATATAATTGATGATATAACAGTCTTCTGTCACTAAAGTACATACACCCAATAATTATACAAACTATTATAAAAATACAGCAGATAGAAAGAAGAAATAATGAAATAAATATATTAGAAGAAAACTTCCTAGGAAAGATCAGTGTCTTCAACTTAAAAGAGCCCCTCAGATATTCAATAAAATTAATTAAAAGACACACTGACCTAGATAAAACATATTTCTAAATTTCAAAAATAAAGACAAACATATTTAAATTTATTTAGAAAAAATACAGATAACGTACAAATATAGAAAATATACATTTAATTGAGTCTTATTTTCCCAAATACTATATGTTGAAAGACAATGAGCAACATTTTAAAAGTTTAGTATAAATTTGTATCTGCCAAATCATACAGTCCATATATAAACTTTATAGAAAGATATTATGGGGTATTTATTGAATTACAAATTTGGCTACAAAATATACTACCTTTTCTGGAGTGTAAATTTTTGACAAAATATTTCACTTAATCAAGAAATTAAGACACAGACACACACAGACACACACACACATCGAAAATAGGGAAGATATGACATAAAATTAAGAGCTGAAACTAATGAAAATAATAAAATGAAGATTTACATCTAAGAACTACTAGCAACTTTTTTACTAAACAATGAGCTATATATAAAATTTTTTGAAAGAAAATACATATCATGCTGTATAAAACAATAAGTCAGGTCTGAAATCACAGATTATGTCAATAGATTTGGAGTTCAGGATTGTTGAGAAAAACTGAAAACTCGCTAAGCTTTTAAACCTACACAGAAAGATCTTCTAGAACCTTTATATCTTTCATAATACTGGAGAATCATATTCACTTACAACTCACTAGGATAAAAAGTAAAAAGATAAATATTCATAAAAATAAAAAGAGAACTACGTTTCCTAAAATATCAAGAATTTGTAATGCAGAAAGCATAGCATAAAATTTTTTTAAAACATTGATGGGGAGACACATTATATACATAAATAAATTAATTGGAAATACAGAGGGAGTGAAGATATTAGACAAAATGTACTTTAAAAGAAATAATATCTAATTACAGCTAAATACTGTAATATATTTATTTGTCCTATATTTATAGTCATATATTTATATATGTACAAATATATTTAATATATATTTATAGACAAGTATGTTTATATTCATAAACATAAAGATCACAATAAAGTTATAAAACTCCTGAATATATATAATTTTTATATATGTATATATATATATATATATATATTTTTTTAATATATATCTATGAAAGAGCATTAAAATAAAACAAACAGCTGCGATGCAAAAGACCATTTGATATGACATAACATCACTGGGAAACCTGAGCATACATAGTAAGGCTTTCACCACCCATGCAAGCAAACACTCTCACACACACTCACACACACACATACACACACACACACACACACACACACACACACTCACACTCACACAGATACAGATTGATAGATGGATACATAATTCACAGAAAATTTGTTTCAGATAATTGAAAGATTTAATGACATTCACAAGTACCTATATTGGTTAAATTTATTCCTAAATATTTTATTGTTTTTTTAAGCAATTATAAATGGGATTGTTTTCTTTGCAGTATATTGTCAATTTGGAAATTCTATCAACCTTACTCTTCAACTTCGGTCAGTAAAAGTATACCTTACCTCCAATAATTATTGAGTATATATTATCTTATAAGTAATGCAATCACTCAGAAACGGGTAGACTTTTTAAATATATTATACAATAAGTAAGATATACTAACCATTTTGAAGTTATTAAAATATGTCTGCTTGGAGAAAAGCATTAATCAAAACTGCAAATTGCATTTCAAAATAATTACAAATTATTATCAATAGAATAACATTTATCAAAACTAACAAGATATTGACAAAGTTATACTGAGAGAAATATCTAATAAGCTTTTAAAAAGTTTTAAACAAGAAAAAATAAAACGGAACAAGTACAATAAGATAAATGGGATAGATGAAAGAGGAAGTAATTAATAATGATGACAAAAATAAAATCAGCATATAATTTATTCAACGATAGAACAAAAGAATTGACAAAACGAAGACCTAATTTTGTTAAATAACACCAATAATATAGACAAATCCAGGTAAGATGACTTATGACAGAATGAAGGCAAAATTTCAATGTATTATATATGAAAAAAAGAATATACAGAGGGTGCCAAAAAATTTAATACACATTTTAAAAAAGGAAAAACTGTATTAAAATTGTAATAATATATATCGATAACACAAAATGAATACAAGTCATGTTTGACTTCTGCAATTACAAGAGGTGCTCAAGTGGTTACCATTATTGTCTGGACACTTCTGAGTACAGTGAACTACTGCTTCAGCAACATTGACCAAAGTGTCCACTTGTATACATTGTTTTGGCACCCCCGGTATTAATACTGGTATAGAGGTGATTTTTAAAATGTGATTTTTAAATGCTAATTTAAAATTATAATTAAGTAAACTATTCTGAAAAAAAATATTTTAAAATATTATTTGTGATCATGTAGAATAACTTAGTAACCAATAATAATAGCTAAATAATAATGTAAGAAATGTAACAGTTCAAAAAATGAAGCAGAAAAGAGGTGTCTTATGTACATGGTTTTAATACTAGTGTTACCAGAGAATGTGTCCTCCTTGGTGCAGCGTCCAGGTTCTTGGCGTCTCAAACAAAGAATTGAATGAGATACCGAGATAAAGTAGTGAAAAAGCAGTTTATTAGAAGAGATAGTACACTTCAAAGAAATAGTGTTATTAAGAGAAAAAGTACACTCCAAAGAGTTTGGAATGGACCGAGCAAAAGAAGAGGCTCAAAGGTCCAAGGGACTCAACGTGGCAATATTAGGAGAAAAAGTACACTCCAATGGATGTGGAGTGGGCCCCGAGCAAAGGCAAGGCTTAGGAGGCTCAAAAGGGCTGACTGGTGAGGACTTGGAGCTTTTATCCTTTTTTTTTCCAGAATGGGCTGTTCCTTTTTAGGCATGGAGCCACTTGATTGACACCTGTGATTTACAAGAGGCTATTTCCTCATCTTTTTAGACTATGCATGTTCTTTCCCAGAATTCAGTCTGTTATAATGAACTTCCAGGCATATGCATGATATTATAATGATGGTATAATGAGGCCTTGGTGAAATCAAGGTCGTCGTGGCCCTTACTGTGCAGGTGCGAGTGACTGATCTAATCCAGTTGGGTATTTTGTACCCATTTGTTTCCTTATAGGGGTAGATAATTACAATGAAAAAGAGAACTTTTGTACAGAGAGAGGAGGTCTTTTGGGAGGTAATGCAGAGATCCGATTACCTTCCGATTACAATGCCTGCCTTGTTTTCCCTTTGAGAGACGTGATCCCCATAAAATGTCTATGGGAAGTGGAGGGACAGGAGGTCTTCTGTATCTGCTTCCTGTGGGGCAGGGGCGTAGAACTGTTCCTACCTATTGGGGGATTCACGGAACTCTCGGCCTATCTGATCTCAGATGAGAGGAAGGGGGGTCTCGAGATCTGCTCGGAAAACCACATTTGGCTTCTTTGGTTGTGACTGGCAATCCTGCTGGGGCATCCTCTGTATCCCCAAGTCCCGTAAATAAGGAAAAATAGATTTTAATTAATAAATCCATTGGCTCTATAGAGCCTGTGGCCATTCAACCAGTCATTTAGATGGCATCAATTGTTCAGGAGCTGGGAGCAGGATGGGTTAGAAAGAACATTAGGCTTCAATTATTACAATCAACAAGTATACTGACCTGGGGTTCCAGAATGGCTTGGGGATGTTGGGAAGTCACAGGCTTTTAAGTAGTTATCTGAAGCAGGGGTGAGAGACATTCTGTGATTCAGGCTAGGAGCAATCTTTAGGATTCAGAAACTGATTAGAAGAGTAATCAAAGCCAGGGGCTAAGAAGCTAAGAAACTAGGGAAAAGGAGAGAAAATTTTTATAGTGAGGGGCTCTCCCACATCATTAGGTTTTACAAAAATTCACTTCTATTCTACCTGTTTAGGGCATTTAAAAAATCTATGAATACGAGTACACATTCACAAAAATATTTATAGACAATTCAGTTAGTCAAATAAAGTCCAAAATTCTTTAAACTAAATAGTGTCAAAATTATTATACCAGTTTACTCTTTTGCCAGCAAACTGTTACAGATGTAATCCCTACTAATACTTAGTTTCCCATCCTGAAAGGTGTGGAATGTCTCACTGATATTTATATTTGTATTTCCAGTGTTGAAGTAACTTACTATGCCCAAAATGGAGTTGCTTCTGTCAGGGTGACATGTCAGCAAACTGAAGCTTAGGTAACTTTTGTGTCCCTATAATATTCTGCTTGACCAGAAACACAGTTATGTCCTATCAGGCAATCCCAAACATCAAGCCAAGTCTGGGCTCTATAGTTATAGTTTCCTTATTCATTTTCTATTTTTCTCTTCCTTGTTTCTTATTCTACAAAAGTTCCTGCCTTCCGCACCATTTTGCAGTTCTCTGGTTCCTTGGGAACAGAAATTGCCAGCTTCTCAAAGTGTTAAATAAAGTTTATTTATGTTATTGAACCCCCATATTTGAGTCCCTCCACCTGTATGCACTGGCTAAAAGAAATGTGCAAGCAGGAATTTGCAGTGAAGAAAGGAAGTCATTTATTATAAAACTGGCCAATCAGAGAATGGTCAAGCTCATGTCCAGAAAGACCTGA
Organism: Rhinolophus sinicus; assembly: GCF_057876585.1. Classification (NCBI taxonomy): domain Eukaryota; kingdom Metazoa; phylum Chordata; class Mammalia; order Chiroptera; family Rhinolophidae; genus Rhinolophus; species Rhinolophus sinicus. Next base: position 135,441,737 of record NC_142502.1, on the reverse strand, counting down.
CTCCCTGATGGTGTGTAGGGTACAGATTATATAGGGAAAAATCACAAGACCCCATGGGTTGGGGTTCAGGATCCTGTTAAGAGCTGATTGTTTGGAGGTGAGGTAAGGACAATAAATCATTTCTTCCGGTCTTGAGGACAGCTTTGAGGTCAGTTCTGGATGTCCCTCTGTCTGGTTTCATGGAAAAGTAGCCAGAGGGTCATTCCTTAAGAGCTGAGACATAATTTAGGTCAAGATGATATCTTTAGCCCACCAGAGATCTGAACCTTGTGATCATTAGGCTACTAATGGGCTACTGTCTTCTGCTGCCTCAGGATTAGTGATTCAGGGGGAAAGTCTAGGTCTATGAGGTGTGTAGAAAGAAAGAGAAAAAATGAAAAAAAGATTTCTAAAGCTATTGTCATAAATCAAATGAAGAGCATGAGGGTCCTTGATTTCACTTATATCATCTAAATTGTCTCTTTTAGTCATTTTTAACACCTGGGATAATTTATAAGCAAGCAGCAAAACATGATCATTTAAATATACTGTCTAATGAGTTTTCACAATCAAAGTATACAAATGTTTGTCATCCCATAAAGTTCCCCTCATCCCTTCTCCCCAACTCCAGGCTGTTACTACAGATTAGATTTCTATCCAACATTGTCTTTTTAGGCAATTCGTTTTTTCTGTAGTTGCTTTTATGGTTGTGCTTGGTTCTACAGGCTTACTGTGAGGTCTCCAAGTTAGGATATATTTTAAATTATTCTGCATAAAAATTATTTTTCTTGAAACTTTCACCAAATTTGGAGAATTCTGTCATTATCAATTCTATTGTTTCTTTCCCTGTTTAATTATCTTTTTCTCTAAATCCTATTATTCACATGTAGTGTTTTCTCACTGTATCCTTAAATCTTGTATTTTATAGAATATTTACCACTTCATATTTTATAATTTCCTCAGACCTAGCTTGAAATTGATGAGTTTTATACCTACACTAGTCCCCCCTATGATACAATCTATTCACAGGGTTTTAAAATGTATTTATAATATTTAAAAGGTTTTTAGACATTCCGCTCAGTTCTATTTCAGATCTTTCTTTTTTTGAGTTGTGATTTAATAATTTATGTCCTAATCATTGTTAAAAAAAACATTTCATATTCTTTCTGTTAATTTTCCCATTACTTGAAATCCATGCTTTCTGATATTGCTATTATTTCTGTTATTGTTGTTTATGTTAACTCTGTGCATTATTTTCATATCTATTTTGTAATATTTTATAGTTAGTTTATATTTACCTTCTATTTCTTTTCAAATACTTTGTTCCTTGCATTGTCCTTCCAGATTGATTTTTATTGGTTTCTGCCAAGGAACAACATGCATATAATTGGCTCAATATCACTATCCGTAAATTGAAACACAAACTTGGGTAAATTATATACTAGTAGTTTTGAATTCTCAGGGCAGGCTTTTCCATATCCAGACCTCAAGCAAAGACACATCCACACCATTTTTATCATCTTTGGTAACTTTTTATTATTTATATTTAATTATGAATATGAACAGAATTTCTGGGTCAAGGCAGATTATTGTTATTACAGAAATAGCATCAGTTCTTTTTTTCTTTTATTATTCCTTTTTATGAATTTAGTCACTATAGGAGAGGGACAATGAACCATGAATTTCAGAGTTTTTATGTAACAGTTTGCAAATGAACCTCTCCTCCTCTCTATGAGTGGGAAATGATACTTTGTTTTTGGTGTAAACAAATCCTTTGTGATGTAAATGATAGCTCCAGATATAATTCCTCTTTGAAATGTAAACACATACCTCAAGAGAGGTAAATCTCTGCTCCAGAGAGAACTGAATCATTTTTTCACTTCCAAGACTAGTCTTTTAATCCAGATTCAGGTTTCTTTGTTTAGAAAGCCCTAACCATGAAAACATCAAACATTTTCTTAACTGTCCCAGTTTCTCAGTGTGGTTAAGTGAATTTTTTGAACATTGTCTTTTCAAGAAAGGGACATGCAGACTTTTAAACAGTCCAGGCAAAACATAAGGCCTTAATTCTAACTTTACAACTTACTCAGTGTGAAGGCATCATTTGCTTTACCTGCATGGGTATTAAAATTCAGACTTTACATTACCAAAATTAATAATCCCCTTAAATTCTACTCTAATACAATTATAGTGATTTTCAGTGCTTTATTCTTGGCATCTGGGGATTTTTCTTTGTTTCTTGCAAGTTTTTCTATGCGTTATTTGTTTGTTTAAAAAATATCTTATTCAGTATTCTAAGTGTTTCTATCTGAAAGATATTCAGGTTATGTTTGTCACATTGTCAGAAATGAGCAACTGATGACTATATTTTGTAATTGTAATAGTGACAGGTTAATGGGAGGTCTGGATAAAACATAAGCTCAACAGATATTCTATATACCAATAATAATCAGATAAGCAATAGTGTGATGAAATCCTATTAAACTATTAAAAAAACATATGCCCAAGGTTATCCAGTGTTTTATAGAAAATGTGGGAAAAGAGGCACTCCTGATGGGAGAACAAATTTGGCATGTCCATGTAGCAATTTGCCAAAGGTCATTAAATATCCTGGCAATATTTATACTTTCTTCCCTATTAATTCATACTCTAGGAATATATTAAAAAAATTTTGAAGAACATGTGCAAAAATGTCTGTAAAAATATGTTAATAAAAATGTTTTATATAGATAAGTATATATGATCGAGAAAATAGAAAAAATCTAAATGCTCAATAAGGTATTAAGTAAATTATAGTATGCAGTATTAAATAGCATGCAGAATTTAAAATTATATTGTAAAATAATACTAACATGATATTCATAATATTCACGAGAAAGCAAGGCACTGAAAGATATATAGAGTTCAATATGATTTTTTGATTAAATATATGAGAATGCTTAGAAAATTTACTGAATATACATACAAAAACTTTAAATAGCTGAGTGATGGTTTCTACTGAGTATTTCACATTTATAAATATTTTTGCTTCTTTTCTTTTTTCTGCATCAGAGGTATGCTTATTTTATAGTTAACATATTAATTTTAATGGTTTAGTAATTCCACGTTTAATATATCAAAACAGCATTTGTAATAGTGAATCACCAGCAACCACCTACATGTCCAACCCCTATCATATGGTTAAATAAATTATGATCCCTCCATGTAAGAAAATAATATTGGACCATTAACAAAAGTTTCTTAATGAATAAATAAGTGTTTGAGAAAAATGCAAACAGCTTAGGTAAGGTTAAAAAAATACATGATTGAACTTCATAACATAATGTTAATTTATGTTCATTTTCTTAGATAAAAATTTATAATTAATCTTCAAGATATTTAATAATAGCTAAGTTTATCGTGAAATAGGCTCCTTTTTGTATAAAATACTTATCTATGTTCTGTGAGATTTCATAGGAATATAATATACTAGAAGCAATCTTTGTGATCTTATGGTTCTTTAGAAGATATTTTATCTGCATGATAGAACATACTCTTATAAGTCTTTGAAATTCAATCACTTATGTCAACTGCATAGGTTGTGCTGTACAACATAGTTGCCACTAGCCACATGTGACTGTTGACATTTAATTAAAATTAAATAAAATTAGAATTCATTTTCTTTAGTCACACTAGCCACATTTCAAGTGGGCAATAGCCACGTGGGACTAACTATACTAACATAATAGCAATTAGTATAATATCATGTGCAGTTAGAAAATATTTCTATCATCACTGAATGTTTGACTGGTGTGTGCTACGTAGTTTTAAAATAATCCCCAAATTTCTAAGGAAATATAAAATAAGAAACAATTAGTGCTTTATATCTAAGGCAGCAAAATTCATTGTTTTGTTTGTTTTTTGCAATACTGGTTGACTCAGAAAATAATAAGGAAAACACAAACCACCCTAGATATTTCAACAAGAAGAGATTTCATACATAAAATTGGCACATAGGTATTAAAAGTTTAAATTAACAAAAGGGGACCAGATAATTGTTACAGCAAGAAGCAGACATTTTTCATTAGATTATGGTCACCCAGGTAGTAGTAATTGAGGAAGACGATGGATGGAAAAGGTGGTGTTATCTGAACTTAGCAGCTCCCAGGAGGGGACTCAGATAGCTCCTTTTTGGACCTTTGAGGGATACATTTCATGGTTGGAAGATGGATCACTGAGGGAAGCATGGCCAGCTGGGGCTTGTACCTCTAGGGTTGGAAGTACCAAAATGAGATGAAGGATGAAATTATAACTGTCATCTGAATCTGAAGTGATACTGATGATGAACTGTAAACAGAAGGAAATGACTGTTCTCCCCCATCCTGCTTTTGTATCTTCCTCTAATAAAGCTTCTAATAGAGCTAAGAGAACATCCATGGTAAAAGGATTGAAAACAGTAGTTTGCAGATCTCTGTGGGCATCTCAGAGCCACATATGGAAGAAAAGACTTGGAACTGAGGTATAATAGGTAAATCACCTGTATACACTCACACAAAAATAAACCTACAATCATTTCTTTAGGTATGGTCCTCTGAAGATAATAACCACACTTAAATAAAATACATGCATGTACCGGGGATGCCAAAAATATGTATACAGATGGACACTTTGGTCAACGTTGCTCAAGTAGTATTTTGCCATGCTCAGAAGTATCTGGACCCTGATGGTAACCACTTTGAGCACCTCTTGTAATTGCAAAAGTCAAACGTGACTTGTATTTATTTTTTGTTATCGGTATATATTGAGTATTACAATTTTAATATAGTTTTCCGTTTTTAATATATGTATACATTTTGGCACCCTGTGTATAATCATTAAAGTAGTAACATAGTTTTCTAGTAGGCATATAACAAAGATTCATGTAATAACAAATGAATTTTGACTTTTCTCACATAAGTCCTTGGAAGATTTTAGGTCACTCTATAGATAATCTGTAAATATTGTATCTAAAGCAGTTTCCCCTGTCATTTTTATTTCTCATACTTTATCTATTTATCTATAATGTTAGAATCATTCTCCCATGAGCCATCTAGGAAAATCATCATTTTGGAGATCATTAACTGATTTTTATTGTTATTTTTATTCTGGCTAGAGATTATGCATGTCAACAAAGACAAAGGAACATGTATTAAAAGGTAAATAACAACAACAAAAACTTTCAAAAACTATACTATCATTGCATCTAGAAATGTACATATTTTAGAACCATATGTTTAGGTGTAGAAGTTGAGAATCTGAAAGACAGAAGAATAAGAAATTAAAAGGAATTACATTTTATTTCATCATAACTGTCTGCCAAATGTTCTGAGTATGTGTTTTCAATTAATCATCAAAGTAAGCTTTTGAGAAAATGTTATTTCATCTCTGATAGGTGAGAAAACGGAGGTTCAGAGGTGGGGTGGTGTTGCCTTACAGCTGCCAAACCTTTGTTTCCTCGCTTTCCGAGGATTTCACAAGGGAGTGCTTCAGCAAACTGAGGCTCCGATGGAAAGATATCAATAAAGCTCCCTTGAGGGGATTTCTCAGCACACTGAGACCTGATGGAATAATATCGGTCCCTCCCCTTTAATGGATCCCCTGGAGTTATGCATATGTGTGAAGGCACAGTACATACTAGAGCACAATGTGGACTTTTGGAAAGACAGCCAGCAGGTACATAATTCACAGATCTTGAGATTAACAAGCTTTACTTCCTCATTTGTTAACCAATAAAAGCTATGCATTGGCCAGATTCAGGGCTCAGTTCTTGAGGGTTGAGTCTCTTGGACCCGCTTGCACTGTATTCTTGGCTACTGTCTTAACCCTGCACAGCCCTTCTCACTTCCCACAAATCTTGTTGTGCAGGACAGAACAGGGTGGGTCCTTCTGACAAAGCCATAGCCAGTTATCCAAGCCCATCTGACCCCACTCACAGTGTGCAATCTTCAAGGTGAGGTGGGATAGCAGCTATTCATTTGGTTCAGGGTTCACTCCTCATTCACTCATTGAACACAATTTCAAGAACCTAACATATTTGCTAGTCACTCTGCTGGTAACTGGAAGTGCTGGAAGTACTAAGCCAGTGTCCTCAACAAAGAAGAGCTTTGAGCCAGAGGACAGAAACCAAACATGCAATCAGACATTTGCATCCCAGGGAGGTAATTACTGTCAAGAGGATGTCCTGAGTCCAGTAGAGGAGATGGAGAAAGCCCATCTTTCTTCACATTTGGGAAGGCTTTCTTAAGGAGGTGGTAGAGCTTTAAAGCACAGCAGAGAGTTGCCTATTAGTAGATGTGGAAGGCTTCCTGAAGGCAGTTGCCAGTTCTGACCATACTCTTCTGTAACAGGCTCTTTTAAGGCTTGCAGGGATCCCTGCGTGGGAATGATGCAAATTGAAAGTATTTTATTTAATTTTCAAAATCTCAAATCTCCCTTGGAGATTTCACAATTACCATCATCCCTGGTAATATCCAAGATTTGAAGAAATAGAAAATATATCTTCTGTTTCTCTCTTCTGATATGATACAAAATCCTATTAATAACACTTTCATTTTGCCCTGATTCTGTTTTCAACACTCAAAAATCAAAACCTAGATAAGCACTGATAGAAGTATATATATAATACATCTTTCAATTAGATGCTGAATATGAAAACAGAAATTTTCCCAAACATATTTTGAAGCATTTTAGAATATCCTAGGATAAGTTAGTTTATAGCATAATCAGCTAGTGTATATTGTTTAACCTCAAAAACATGTTTCCAAATAAGACCTATTTTTTATATCCAAACTCATATATGAACAAAACCAAATTCTGCATCTTTTCTCCTTTTGTATTCTAGAACCTGTTTATTTGCATCAACATTTACTCAGGCCATAAACATGGAAGAACACTAGGCACCTTTCTCAACCACACCCATTAGGTCACCTTGTCCAGTCAATCGTATTTTTATCTCTGCACTCCCATAATCATTGCCATAGTTGAAGTTCACATCATTTACTTTACGTGTACTCACTAATGGGACACTAAGATTAATCATATCGATCAGTATCTTTGTTTAAATCCTCATCATTTCCCACCTGAAGTTTTGTAACTACTCCCCAGTTGGGATCCGTGTTTAATCCCATCTTGTTACCAATACAAGTCCAGTCACATGATTTATCTACCAAAATGGTCCTATATTTATGAAATTAGTTCTATGTAACTTAGTACAACATGCAAAGTTCCTTATATTTTATCCCATTTCCAACCTTTCCTGATATATTTTCCTTCCATGAACATCAGTCTCATGCTTCCAAACTCTAAGCCGTATTGAATTTCCCATTTCTGAATGAGCCTTCCTCTCATATCTGTGTCGTTTCCTTTTTATCTACAATTTCTCTGCTTGGAATTCTCTCCTCATTGCTCAAGTCTTCAGCACTTCAAATGTTATCTCCACTGTTTACTTCTCTGATAAAGCCTTCTATGTCCCCAAGGAAAGTCACATATTTCTTGTTTCTTATGTGAGCTTTCTGTAGTGTATTTGAGTCCTGCTTAAATTTTTTTTTTTCCCCAACAGCTCACAATTTTAAACAGGGCCACATTAGCAACAATGCTTACTATTTCTTTGTTCTCAACTTCTATTTCAGGAACTTCATCCTATTGCTGACCCCTTATTACTCTTGCTGTTCTCAGTTATGTCACATCAGCCTCCACAAATAAGGCATTCAGCTCAAATATACTTTAAAAATAACAATTTCTATGACCTGCATGATTTACTGAGGTTGATAGCAGAGGCAAAACTATGTTTAATTACTCCTTCTACCTTTACACAGCAGAGTCCGCTGATGATTTTTATTCCAGCTTAGTTCTACCTCAGTTTCCAAGTAAATCTTTACTCAAGTGGCTAGCATAAAAACACATGCAGGGGAGCTTAGAAATAAGCTCTCCAGCCAGATGGTGCTTTAGTTTTCCTAGCATGAATGTCATGTTCATTCATTGCTCCCAAGAGTTCCCTTACTTTATAGTTAAACTTTGGACAATGTGTACCCAGGAAAATCTTCATGCGCACACTCATTAAAGAAATATCATTACACACCAATGGTGGGTCCACAAGTTGCAGGTTTCTTTTATTCCTGATTTAATATTTTTACATGCAAGAATAAGCCAGTAAATGTTTGTTAAAATATAAATGATGACTATATCAATCTGTTTGGAGTGAGCGAGCTATGGAGCCACATCAATAAGATTAGCTTCACTTTTATGATTTTTCATCGATGGCCAACTTGGCTGATTCCCCAGGTTTTTATCTTCCCCTGTTTCCTATTCTCAGCTCTCTTTTATACCCAAATTCATGGCATCTCCCATTAACTTCTGGATAATCAGACTTGGGGACCATCAACTTCTACTTCCAGCATCATAAACTGAGCCTATCATCTTCTTGCTATGGGCCGATACTGACCATTAACCTTCCTTCAATTTTCACTCTCAGCCTTCTGTCTATGTTTCAAATTACAGTAAGCTCGGAGATAGACAAGTATTGCAAAGCAAGTCTTAAATAGATTGTGTTATTAGTGGTGACATAGTTTGTCATTGTAAAAGAATAGACAGTTTATAAATCATCTGTCCCAATCTTAACTCATTACAACCAAAACTATTCAACTCTGTTTTTTAAACTGCCTAGATGTTATAAAATTCAGTGGGGAAAGAAAACAACATATGAAAGTTAACTTTCAGTTTATTTTTTGTTAGTTTATTTAATTTATATTACAAAAAACTTTTAGTTTGGTTTTAGTATTTTTGATTCATACATAAAGGTGAATATTTCATTTAAAAAATCCTTTGGTGCCTCATATAATTAAGAATCTGTAAGTCTAAATACAGTTTAGAAATTATCACCCTACTGATTTCTATTAGTTTATATATTACCATATATTCATGTTACCATATAAAATGTTTCATGTTTGCAGTTCATAAAAATTAGCACTAGATCCAATTGTATTTACAGTCGACCCTTTAACAACACAGGTTTGAACTGTGCAGGTCCATTTATATGCAAATTTTTTTCAATAAATGATGTACATGAATTTTCTGTTCCCTATGACTTTCTTGATAATCTTTCTTTTCTCTAGCTTACTTAGTTGTAAGAATACCATATATAATATATATAGCACACAAAATGTGTTAAGTCACTGTTCATGTTATCAGTAAAGCTTCCGGTCAACAGTAGACCATTATTAGTTGTTAAGTTTTTGAGAAGTCAAAAGTTATTTGTGGCTTTTCAACTGTGTGGAGAGTTGGTGCAACTAACCCCCAAGTTGTTCAAGGGCCAACTGTATATATGGAGATTGAACTCTATATGCAGAGAAATCTTTTAAATTTGATCATTCATCATTACCCCCAGATCACTTCTTTCTAAACCAACATTCAGATCCTGGGATAGCTCCAGTGACCTCAAGAGAACTTGAAATACCATTGAAGACACTAGTGTACCATGTGAAAGAGCATGGTTTGAACTGCTTTCTTTTAGAAGACCTGCAGATATAAATTGCCAGCAAAAAGCAACCATTTTGTCCTAATATTAAATATTCCCTTTAGCATTAGTTTTGTTTTTTGTTTTTTGTCTTTTTCTTGAACTGGTCTCCAGAAAGAGATTTTTACTTTAAGAGTGAAATACAGCATCTAAAGCAGTGCCAGAAAAAAATATTTCACAGAGTTATTGCCATTGCTACTTGGCTCTCTTGTCAGCTACTCATTTTAAACTATCAGAATTTTATTAGCTAACTTCCCAGTCTTGCTCTATTTATCAAGCTGTGCTTGGTAAGGTGGGAGAAGCTTCCCAGTGTATAGAATTTCCATGACACAATCAATGGCTAATAGCTACATTGAATTAAAAATAACTATTGGATTGCTTACAAAACATCTGATAAGGTATAATAGGTTAATTTGATTTTACAAATACATTATCTTTAACCCACTTTCCAAGTTTACTTGTATACTGAACATATATTTTAGACTTGCTAGAGATCTGCAAAATGAATCTCAAATTTGACTTTTGTGTATCAAAACAAGGTTAGTTCGGATTTTCATGCTGAGCTATATTTTATGGGACACAGAAACGTGATCATATCAAAAAGTCACAATTAAAACTGTCTTAGACCCAAAAAAGGCTCAGTTATTGCCTTTCAAAGTGTTATTAAGGTAGAGAATGCAGAAAACAGAGTCTTTTTTTTTTTTTTTTTTTGCTTATTTCCCCCCTTACAATGCAAGTGATAAAGTGGAAACTTTGTCACATGCAAGTACACTAATAAGTTAACTAATTGCTTATTTTGGGCTCATTTCAAAATCACTGCTCAGCTGTTGGTGATCAAGAGAAAATGTAAAGCATGGACCTTGTGGTCAGTGAGCTCAAAATCTCAACAGAGATGAAAACCAGATCTTGAAAATCTAATGGTTGAAGCTAGGAACTAAATTAGATAGAAGGATGTGGGCAAGCAAAATTTTTATGCAGATCAGAGAGAGAGGTACTATATTAGGTTGGTGCAAGAGTAATTGCGGCTTTTGCAATTTTTAATCTTTTAAACCACAATTACTTTTGCAACAACCTAATATCAAGGGAAGGTTTCTTGAAAAAAGTTAGAACTTAGGGTAAGCTATGAAGACCAAATTAAAAGGAAAGCTTATTGAATGGCAATAAGTAGTAGGTGATTCCTAGTCTTAAAGTCAAACAGGCTCTTAGAATTTCTCAAGATTTTGTTATGTCATTATTATATCAGTTTAATGCACTGTGCTACATACTCAACTGTGAGAGAATTGAACTCTGGTTCTTGCTGCCTGTATGAACATGCGTCTTTAACAGTTTTAATAATGTAAATACAAGTATTTGTATTTATTTTTATGAGTTTCTCTTACACGAAACACACATACATAAACATTTTTAAAATATATACACATTTCTTTCCCTTTTAATTTTCTGTCATTTGGTTACCGGAGAACGGAATCATGGTACTATCACAGGAAATAATTCAAGGACGCACAAACAAAGCCAAGAAAGAGTGGATTTACTAAAGGAAAGAAAGAGAGTACACTCCCAAAATAGTGGGAGTGGGCAGGCCAGGAGGAGGGCAACTGCCTCAAAGAACAAAGAGGCTTAGGATTTTATTTGAATGAGGGTGCAAAATATTCAAGATTTAGGGGTGGTGTTATAGGCTTTGCCAAGGCGGGTCCTCACTGACTATTCCTTCCCATTGGGAAGCGGCATTCCCTTCCCTTTACTTGGCCCTTGTTGAAACTGTCATGGTGACACAGGAGGTGGAGATTTTTCCCTGCCTACAATGCTAATAGTATTATAATCCTTTACAATTAGCTAAAGTTCACCTCGAGGGGCAAGATGGCGTCCTGAGTCACCAAAATCTGGCTCTAGCCAGTCTGGTAGCTGCACCTGTTTTTAAGAATGATCTCATCTCCTCTTTCCTTTGTCTTCCTTCACCTCCTCCTTCCTTTCCTCCCCCTTTCTCCCTGCGGCCCCATTCTTTCTGCCTACGGTAACAATTTGTATTCAGATTTTATTTCTTTGGTTATTGTCTCAAGTTATTTGATTAGGGAGGATCCAGGAGTAATCTCATTACAGATGTGCTTTCTTTGTCCATTGATGTTTTTAGAAATTGGATTTAATCCCTGTAGATAGAACATTCTCTCTTCAGTTAGTGAAGTCCCCAATAGATCCTATTGTTTTATAGCAGTCGCTTTGTCTGCTGAAGACTTTATTCTCCTGCTATCAGTGTTTTTAAATTCTAACAGAAATTAATTTTAAGAGTTTGAAAATATTACGGACCTTATATTTATCTAGGTTTAAAATTAAAGATGAAATATCATTTAGCAAATTAATCCTCTGATAAATGACTACACAAAATTTCTTCATCCAGTTACCCTAATCTCTACCTGTAAGCTTTTGTTTTTTAAAATAATCTTGGAACTTTGGCTTAATGTATTGTTAAATTTTTACATAAAATACATTGTCATGGAGGAATTACTTATGCATTTTCTTATATCTATTAGGCAGAAGGTAGGCACGAAGGACAGAAGGGATGAGTAATAATATAACTGGCACTTTGCACTGCCCAGGTCCACTCCCCATAAACTGATTTTGCGGTTAGAACGTCCTGAAAAGAGGGAAGTAAAATCCATCTAGAATTATCTGTTTTTTTTGACAACTGTGCAAAATGGTAAAACTTACCCTTGGTTTAGCCTAGCCTCATTATAATATAGTTACAATAAATTGGCATTGCACTTTTAACCACCCCTGTGGGTTTTACTGAGTAAGGTCATGTGCAGAAAGAAATGGGTTATATAACCTAGACGTGTCAATGAAATGACCGAAGTGTGCACGTCACACGCAGAGCTAGCCCAGAGCTAACAATATAAAATTCAAAGCCCAACCCCTGCAGTGTCATTGTCTCTCTCAATTTGGCCTGTGCTTCCCTTATAACACATCTAATAAACTTTCCTTAGGCTATACCTTCATGTTTGCTGATCTGTAATTCTTTACTGCGTCGGCAGAAGGACCGAGCCATTACTCCGGTAACATATCCATATTTACAAATGATTTAGTCTATACTATGTTTAAGAATTTAGTGCCTCACTTTTCTATTAATGGATCACTTACATTTTTTAATCTATTGGTTTATGGTAGTACTTATTTAAGCATAAGTATAATTGTTTGCTTCTGTTCCTGTTGTCATTGTCTCTTAAAAATCACTATCTTCAATATATTTGATGTCTTTTGTCTGTCCCACTTGTCTATTCTATTTTGATGGTCCTTTTTCTCTTTGCTTTTTCTCCTTTTCTTTTATCTTCTGTAGAGAGTCTATAATTTGTCCTCCATGCTCCTGATTCAGTTATTTTCTCTGATTTTTTAAATTTAGCTTTAGTTCACTTAAAATCTGTCTTTACTCCACAAAATTCTTTTGTATCTTTTTTGCTTTTATTCACATCATGTGCTTTCCATGTTTGATCTCACATTTGTCTATTGCTTCATAGACTATGTTTCACTGAACTTTATTGTGAGTAAAAAATATTGTAAAAATGTGTCCTCTCTCTTTCAGGTGTTATATTTATCTCTTTCCTTTGGGTGGCAAAATATATTGTAGACTTTGGTTTTTTTGTGGGTTTTAGGTTCCAAAGACTTTTCTTCATTTGAGGGAGATCTATAATGGTCGTGTGTGTGTGTGTGTGTGTGTGTGTGTGTGTGTGTGTGTGTGTGTGCTGTAAAGCAGTACAGTATATTCTCCTTGATTTCTCCAGGTAATAATAGAACTCTCCTTACATATACTTAACCAGTGAGGTGGTTCATAGATCAATTAAGAATAAGAAAAATAAAATATTTCATGTGACCTTAATTTATTTCTTTTCTAATGCTCTCCTTTTCTTGATGTAGATCCAAGTTCCTGACCTGTGCCACTCTCTTTCTTCTTGAAGAATTTATTTTAACATTTCTTGGAAAGCAGTTCTGCTAGTGACATACTCTCTCAATTGTTGTTTTTCTGAGGAAGTTTTTATTTCTCCTTTTCTTTTTAAGGGTAATTTCACTGGATACAGAATTTTAAGTTGTTGAGTTTTTTTCTCTCAACACTTGAAGTATTTCAATCCACTCTCTTCTTGATTGCAGTTTCTGAAGAGAACTCTGATGTAATTCTTATCTATGCTCCTCCATTGGTAATCTTTTTCTTCTCCGGCTTCTTTGAAAATTTTCTTTGTCTTTTATTTTCTGCAGTTTGAATATCATAGGCCCAGGCTTAATTATTTATTTTTCCTTTATCTTGTTTAGTGTTCTCTGGCTTCCTAGATGTGTGCTTTGGAGTCTATCATTAGTTTAGGAAAGTCTCAATTATTATTGCTTCAAATACTTCTGCTTCTTTCTTTTTCCTCCTTGTGGAATTCTTATTATGCATGTTAGATGTTTTGTAGCTCTCCCATAGTACTTAAATCTTCCAGTTTTTTGTTTGTTTTTTGTCTTTTTTCGCTGTTTTTCAGTTTTTGAAGTTTTTATTGACATATCCTTAAACTCACTGATTTTTTTCCAGCAGTGTCCAGTCTATTAATGAGCCCATCAAAGGCATTTTATTGTTTTTGTCATAGTGTTTTTGATGTCTGGGATTTCCTTTTGATTCTTCCTAGAGTTTCCATCTGTCTGTGTATATTATCCATCTGTTCTTGCATGTTGTCCGCTTTTTATATTAGAGCCCTTTGTATATTAATCATAGTTGCTTTAAATTTCTGGTCTGATAATTTTAACATTTCTGCCATCTCTGTGTCAGGTTCTCATGGTTGCCTTGTCTCTTCAAACTGAGTTTTATTTTTGTTTTTACTGTTTTTTTTTTGTTTGTTTGTTTGTTTGTTTTCTTTCAGTATGCTTTGACAATTTTTGGTCAAAGCTGGACATGATGTCCTGTGTAAAATGATCTGAGGTTTTATGCTTATTTGGCTGGGGGTTTAGCTATGTTTACTATTGCTGTGGCTGTAGGTGTCAGAGGTTAAAATTTCCTCTGGTGACTTTATTTTTGTCTTCCCTATTGTCTTTGGGGTTCTATAGAGACTTATTGTTAACTGAAGTCCTAGATGTGTGCAGTTCTTTCATTTGTATTCCCCCGTTATTATACAGGACCCCTATTGGTAGGTAGTAAGAGGCGGGAAGGAGCTCATTATATAGTCCTATAAATTATTTCAGTCTTTTAGTGAGTCTGCACCCTTGGGCTGTGACTTTTACAAGTTCTTGTCAGCCCCTTACCCCCCAGTTGTGGCACAAAGACTAGAGAGGGCTGGAGTTCAGTGTTTCCCTTCCTTCACTTGAAAGGCTAGTAGGGGCTGGAGATGGCTATTTTTCTTTCTCCATATACAAGGCTAAAGCAGGATACAGGTGAGTATTTTCCTTCTCCTAGGCTGGTGAGGCTTGGGTAAAATCCCAGTCATTTAGGCTCTAGTGAAATAGTTAGGGTTTTGTTGTTGTTGTTGTTTTCTTTGTTTTTAAGGGTAGGCCTTCTTAAGAAGAACAGAATTTTCTCCTTCCCCATGCCAGAAGCAGGAAAGGATTTTTCTTCGGTCTTCACTGTGAGAGTCTGGTAGGACTATTGGAAGTAAAACTCATAAAAATATGGGGGCCACCCTAAAACTGGGCACCCCTCCTCTTAGAGTTGTAAACTCCTAAAGTTGTTCACATTCAGCCTGCAGCATTTTTCCAAGCACAGTTTAGGTTTTCCTACCCTGACACTGGTTCCCATGGAGGTGTCTACTCTTGTTAGTTATGAGTCTCTGAATCTGCCTAAGTGTCCCTCCAATTTTTAAAACAACAGTTGGACCTGTGACTTCAATTAAAAATTACATCAGGGACAACCTTCCCACTGGAGCCTTTTTTGTTTATTGGTATTCTTTTGCGTGTTTTTAGCATCCTAGGTCATGTGTTTCTGAATAATATTTAATCTCAGTCAACTTGGTGATAAGTTGGGTACTCCCTTTCTGTCCCCTTGGGCAATAATCCAAATGAGAATGTATGAGTGGTATTCTATCAGGATTTCTTGTAACTATTTTCTGTTAATTCTATACAGCTTTCTTGGTTAGGGATTTGTAAATCAACCTTCATATTTCCTCAATATCACTACACTAGTTCTCATCAAAACTATTCCATTCTGTGACATTCAATTAGCCCCCTTTCTGAATCTTCATTGCTAAGAAAACCACCTGTCAACACAGACCACACACACACACACACACACACACACATCCGTATTCACATATGCATATATATTTTCATAAATTGCAGTTATATAATGGAAAAGGGGGGTAGTTGGAGGGTAAACACCTGTGCTCAAGTCAGCATCTTTTCTAAGTGTCCTCAAATCTCTCCCATAATGTTAAGTAGCAGAATGGAAATCCCCAGAATACCTTGAGAAACTTAGTTATACAGAAGAGGAACTCCCAATTTGGCAGCTATTACTAGAGGACAGCTGAGTTCCATTGGGCCATGCCTTAGGGAAAATCAGAGAGTGGTGCACATTTTAAGATATGATGCCTCTGCCAAGTTTTAGGACAAAAGGCACCGTCAAGTAGATTCACTCACTTTGTCATCTAAGGGCACTCATCCACAGCACAATATGGCACATATTGGGAAAAATCATGTGGTAAATGTTGGCATGGGGCAGGGGTTTGTGAGGTGAGTTGCGTAGAGCCAAGTAGGTTTAAATAATAGTTTTGTATACAGAAGAAGAAAAGATAATGTTTACTTGGAATGTGATGGTAACCAGTAAATGCAAACCCAGGAATATAGGAAAAATTACACAGATTCTGAATGTAAGCCTGTAATCGCTTTTATTACCATAATCTCCTCAGAGGCTCAAAACTAACATAACAGGTTGCAAACACATTCTTTTCATTTGGCATGAGCATAAGCCCATGATCATAAAAGATGTAGCATGCTTTCAAACAGGTTGAAATAATATTTAACGGACATTTGTTAGCAGTTCAAACTCCTAAACACTAAAAGAAAAAGAGGATCATGGACAAGACTGGCAGTAAGCAGTTGAGTCCATGTTATATTTATTGGACTGCTCCTGAAGGCTTTAGCTGTGCATGTTGGTTATTATGTAAATAGTTGCTGCTGTTCTGACTGTAAACAGGTTTCACGTTTGTAAGTCTTTATTAAATATTATAATTATTGGGTCTGGTTGAGTAGTAGGTAAAAGTATATGGTTCTGAAACTTACCCCACCAGAATGAAGGAACTCATGGGTTAAGTTTTACAATGAGATATATATTCTTACCAATTATTTGAATCAAGTAATTAAGACAAGGCATTTGTTAGAAATAGAAAACACATTAGTTTGAGAGAGAAATTGTGTACGTCTACCTCTATCTGAAGCAACTACCCAGGGCAACCACCTCTACGTCTACCTCTATGAGACTCTGCTTAGTTGGGTCCTAAGTTTCCATTTAAAAGTAGGAGGTTGTACTATATAACCAGTTCAAAATTTTTTTCATTTGGTAGCTCATCAAAATATATGCCATGTTTTTGATAAAACAAGGGATTCTTGATTCCCATCTAGACCAACAAGAACAGACTATTCATCCAGGAATTAATCCATTCATATACATATATATTTTTTCTTTTCTCATTTTCTTTCTTTAATTTTCCTTTTATTTTTATTCTATAAGTGATTTTGATGCATAATCAACATTGAGAGCCCCTCCTATAAATATCTTCTAAGTCTTAAATGGATTAGTGTCCAACAGGACATTAGTATTCACCTGAGTTTCCTAGCTATATGGTATATCTCAAGAGAATAAAAACTAAACTTAGGAAGAATCTGAAGCAACTACCCAGGGCAAAGATGGTGACAAAGAGCAACAATGAAAATTTAAGTAGGAAAAGGGTTATGGAAAATTTGAGACAATTTCAGATATCTTAAATGCCCAACAGTGGTTCTGATTTGAAGAACTAGGATTGGGGGACATGCCAGAGTATTGAAACTAGATATTTTCAAGATCTGATGGAGTTTAGGTAATTAATAAAGATTATTAATTGATGGAAGACAAGGGAAGTCAATGGCAAGTGTACAACCTTAGGAGAGAGCTGTAAAGTCCAAAAAAATAGGACAGGGTCTAATGAGATGTCTGCTTAACCAGACATCCCTGGAGGACAGATAATAAATCTCCATTAGTGTTTCCCTACTCTGAAGCCACTGTAGTTGGGAAAACTCTGTGTGTGTGTCTGTGTGTGTGTGTATTGGGGGGCGGAGCACGGGGGGAGAAGGTGGCAGGGGAGCTATGTTAAGGAGGAGGAAGTGTTAGATTTAAGAAAACATTTTCTAAATTAGTTCTAAAATGCCAGAAGGAGGATCTTAATTAGGTTTTGGTATTTCAGCCCTAGATCAAGAAAGTTTCTAAACTCTCTTATCTAACACAACAATTTATTTCTTTTTAACCTCTCACATCAAGGAATCTAGTTAAATATTTCTCAATTATCTCCCCTCATCTCAAATCCTCATTTGCTCACCCCAGTTTAGATCCTTATTATCTGGAGCCTGAACCACTGCTCCAGCTTCACTCTTGCAGTCCAATTCATGCTCCATGCTCAATAGGGTATTTTTTAATGCAAATATGAGATATGGCTTAAAACTTTCAATTGTTGCCTATTACCAACAGGGCAAACATCCTGTTCAATGTGTGGCTGGTCCTTCATCATGTGCCTGCTTCTCAAGACTCTTTTGCCTATGCCCTCCATAAGGGCTCAGTACTATTCAGGCTCATCCACTTGACCAATTCCTCTGAAGACTCCATCTTGACATGGCAGGTGAAAGCTAAAGAAAGATAACCCCCCAAATTAGAATGAGGGAAGCCAGTCTTCCAGGTATTAGGATGGGAATGCTAAGTATAATTTGGTCAACCCCTCCCTGAGTCACAGAAGGCCCTCCCTAGTCATTCATGAATCCCCGTCAGGGCCAGAAAGGCAAATTGCCCTTTAGGCTCTTGTTTGGTTGGGTTTTAAAGACTAGCTGCAGCATCTCTGACTCAGCACATTACCTTAGAGATAAGGATATGAAGAGGGGGTATTGTTCAATTTACCCACCAGTAAGGAATGCCTAGCTGCATTCCAGGACTTACCCCAAACTTCTCTCCTGAAGAGAAAACTCTTATTCCAAACCCCATTTCATAAAAGGTTGACTATCTGCTGAAGATGTGCCTAAGGTCGTTGTAAATACCAATAGTCAAGGCAGGGTTCTCTGAGTTACTGAAGCCGAAGAGGTGAATATCTATTGAAAGGGACTCGTAAAGAACCCACAAAAAATTGTGCTGCCTTGCGTTAGGAGGCATTGAGTATCAGCCATGTTGCCTCAGGACAAAGTGATGATCCCAATTGCAGAGATATGAAGTTGTGAAAGGAAAATGTATGGAGAAATAGTAAACACATTTTTTTACATTAATTCCTACTCCATGCAATTGTGTGCTAATATTCTTTTTCCTCGTGGTGTTACTAGGCAAATAGAAATTGACAACTATGTCAATCATCTTTTTTTCTTTTATTGTATTCCTCTGTGATGTTCGTATGACCATATATTTGATACCACTGAATAGTTCTTATTTGATCAAAACTCAGAAGTGGGGAGAGAATTATAGGTTTTTGGTCCCCCATTCAGACATCTGATTACAAAGTATATCAGAATTTATACATTGACTTATATATTCTGTTTCTAAATAAAAATAGAAAACTTTTTTTTTTACTAAATCTCCTTTTTTTTCACCTTGTCTATGGAAAGGATACACTGACTGGGAGACCCTAGTATGTATTTTTATTCAGTAATTTTGAGATGATATTAACAAACTGGCACTCTGGTTGTAAGCATTACTTTCTACATCTATACTGTAGCTATCTTTCAGATTTCTCCTCAAATCCGTTTATATTTTGAATAGTTTTAAGAGAAGTTAAAAGTTTACTAAAGATAAAAAATAAATTAATATGATTTCTAAAGTCTAGGAGCTCCATTGTTTAACGGGTATACTCCTCCTATTATTTGAATATCACAGTACACGATCTGTGTTACTTTGCAATGATAATTGTTTATATAGTAATATGTGTAACACTCTTGCATATATTCCAAATTTTGATCCTTAAGAGGATGTTATAAATTCAGCAGGGCAGATGTTAGTCCCATTTTACAGATGAATAAATTAAGATGGGTTTGAAGATTGGCCTAAGGTCACTGTTCAGAGATGTTCCACTTAAAAGATAGCCTAGACAGAGTAAAATTATTCCAATTTATTGAAGAGCAAACCTGATTGGCCCCTCCTTAGTCACAAGTCTAAACCTTGACCAACTAGCTACAGCCAGAGAGTGGAATTGTGAGGCAGAAATATGGCCCAGCCCTTCAGGAGCGGTGAGTAATTAAATAGGCCACCCTGTAGGTGACCACAATATACAACTAAGAGATGTTTATAAGTGAGAGCTTAATATATTTCTGTGTTAGAAGAAACTTGAATGCAGCCAATTTTGACATGGTAGAGAGAAATATCTCTTAAAGGACTGTAGCTGCGTACAGACATATCCATTAACACTTATATAAAATAAATCAAGAAATGCAAGAAATATTGTACAGAAAATCCATTTAACTACCAATAATAATAGCACAGGCAAAACAGTATCCTGATAGAAGATGATTTGTTGTAACAAATTTTATAACCAAATTTATATTCAGATTTGATCTGTTGATAATACTGAGACTCATAAATGGTTGCTATATTCAAATTTCATAGCTAAGTAATGAGTCTCAATATTATCACCAGATCACTAAATTCTCATTACATGTTACCTAAAATCAATATCTGTTATACTGATAATAAATTATAGTTTTTTGTTTATTTCTCCCATACTCTACACTTATTACTTTTTTGTGTGTGATTTAGGGAAAAATGCATTTAACATTTGTAAATGATTAAAATGATAAATTACTGTGTGTAGAATTATTAAAATTCTTTACTTCCTTATTTTAAAGGCCTGAATATTCACTCCATGTTAATGATGACCAAGGTTAAGTATTACCATTGATATGAACAACTATTTTTTAGGTCATACCATAATTGATGAATACGGGAAGTCATTCCATAATTTATGAATAAAACCACTGGATGGTATTGGTAATCATCAAAGATCTAGATGGCTTAATGATAAGGTTTGTATTAAAGTATATATATATATATATATATATCATAGATAGATAGATAGATAGATAGATAGATAGATAGATTGATCTACTTATCTGTCTAGCTAATGCAGCTTATTAGAATGAATATTACAAACTATGTGTTAATACCCTCTGTCCCTTTTCAAAAGTGAACATAAAGATTTCTCTATAACATCTCTTTTTATAGTGTGGTCTCAACAATGTTCATGTACTAACAGAACATATTTCTCACCCCAGATTTCTGAGGTGAGAACTAGTGAGAAATTTGTATTTTTAACAAGCTCCCCAAGGTGACCTTTATGTGTACTATAGTTTAAAAGCTATTTGCTGACAGTCAATATAACTGAATTTATTTTCAAATTCAGTTAAGCAAAAAAAAAAAAATAGACTGGGGTGACAGGTTGTGTTTCACAACCTTAAATATTAGTGTGTAAAGAAGGACATGTGTTATGATAGGAGTGGGCAAAAAGCCAACCTCATTAAATTCTGACTGGCTCCCTGCCTGATTTCCCAGTGACCTGGTCATATTTTAAGCAATTCATCAATCAAGAATAAATATTTAGTGAGAATGTGAGGCATGCTCAAGGTGTGGTGTGATTTCTTCTGGTCCCTGGACATATGGACATATGTTATATTTGCATGATTGATTGTGCATGATATCTCAGTATTGCTCCACTCCTTTGGCAGGACAAAAACACTGTTACACCCAAATTGTCCTCAACAGGCTACTTAAGAAAGAAGAAAAAAAAATACCCCAACTAAATAAATGAGTCAGGTTTACATTAGGCAAATCCAGTAGGACTAGGTTGAATGTGGCTAAGGTTTCAAACCATTTCTGTGATGAACACAAAAAGCCTGGGTTTTAACAGCATTCTCTGAATATTTTTTTATCACATTGACTAAACCATCTATTTGAAATTATACTGATTTTTAAAAAATATTTACTATATAGACCAGCTCAAGTTTTAAAAGCAAAGGATTTGGAATCCAGTGGTCTGGGTTCAAGTTTGACTGAGCTTCTCTATATGTCCCTTTAACATGTGGATAATAATAGGTTCCGTATAGGATAATGAAGAACAAATGTGTTATTGTATCAAATAGTGAAAAAGTCTTGATATGGTAAAGGGCTATACAAATATTATTTGAAAAAATCAACTGTCCCCGTGACAAGACTAAATTTTAAAGCTTGTCACTTACATGAGGGTTTTAATAACATGCCATGTGAAAACCATGGGGAGTCAGAAATTGGCAGGCCTTTTGGCTCAATGTGTAGGAATTTTCTAAGGAGAGGCTAGGGCTAAGATCCAATTAGAGTAGAAAATACTCAGCAAACAACAGGCGAGTGTGATGCTAGAAATACCTTGTGGAGTTTCACTACCCTTGGCTATAATATGTCCACGATAATTTATTATAGTTATTTCTTTTGTCATTCCTGGTGTATTCCCTTGGTTTCCTTAAATGTATCCATTATTCACTACCAAGTAGTACTGCACTAAGCAATTTACCTACAATAATTTATTTAATCTTCATAGCACCAATCTGAGAAAAACACTAAACTGGCTCCATGTTCATTTATGAAGAAAGTGAACTTCAGTAACAAGAATTAGCTTGTCCATATGTATGGAATTAGCTTGTCTATGTAATAGAAAGGAAAAGATGAAACCTGAATTTTAAACAAGAGTATCTTTTCTCTAGAATTCACACTGTGAAGTACCTCATTATCATTCCTCCGAGGGTTTTTAATTATTTTAAATGACATATTAAAAAATGTTAATTGTGTTTTATTTACATTTTCGTAATTTTCATGTATTTTACATTTTTCTCTTTTTTTATTTTACATTTTTTCTAATGAAACACTTTTAACAATTTAAATCAGGTCCCTCATATATTGAGTTATAAGCTCTAAAACTGGTTCTCAGAAATAATTCATTTTGTCTTTAATATAGAATAAATGGATGACACAATTTACATTTAAAAATATTGATGCTTTTAACATTTTTTTAAAATGTCAATAATATATTTGCATTTACTTTCCGGGTTAAAGACTCCAAAGGTAATTTTCTTTCTGAGCCTTACTCCTGTCCCCCAAAATAGCCATATAGAAAGGATAAAGTTTCAAGAAATTTGCTTATCTGGCAAGTCAAGGGACATTAGAGATCCATGATGAGAAAAGGCCCAGGCAGAGAGGGACAAGGAAACAACTAGGTGAGCCCTGCCTATTACCGTGTTTCCCCGAAAATGACACCTAGCCGGACCATCAGCTCTAATGCATCTTTTGGAACAAAAATTAATATAAGACCCGGTCTTACTTTACTATAATATCTAACTGGGTCTTATATATAATATAGCATAATGTAATGTAATGTAATGTAATGTAATACAATAAAATACAATATAATATAACACTGGATATAATATAATATAATAAAATACAATATAATATCATATTATACTGGATATAATATAATATAATACCAGGTCTTATATGAATTTTTGCTCCAAAAGACGCATTAGAGCTGATGGTCCGGCTAGGTCTTATTTTCAGGGAAACATGGTACAGCCGTACGGACTACAAGGATTAGTAGGCAAAGGTAGACCTGGCCTCTTATAAGTAATCATGCATGCTGAGCCTACTGAGTCTCAGCCACTCCCTTACTGCAAGTGGGTAGCATGGCCAAATATGATCCAGTGTACTGGAAATAAATGATGTTATTGTCTAAATAAAACACAGAATATAGTCTAAATATGCTTTTTACACTATGACTGTTGATTCCAGTCCTAGTTCTATCATTTACTTACTGAATGATTTGAAGGAAGATACTTAAATCACCTATATCTAAGTTTCTTCATAAGTAAAATGGGGGCTCATAATAATATCTACTTCATTGGATTATTGAGAAGAGAGAATGAGTCAATACATGATAAATCGCTAGCTATTGTTTTTATGACATATTTTTGTCTATTCTACTACAGATCATACTACATGGAAAGATGAATTTGGCACAATGCTTGACACAAAGATGGTGCTCAGCAAATGTCATTGAATTAAATAATATATTTAAATGTCTTCCTGTGAAAATACTTAAGTATTGATAAAATATTGTTATTTTTATTATATGAAATTCATATGCAGTTAAAAACAATTCACATACAATCCCACCCTTATTGGATACGGGTAGGAATGTTTCTTTCATTAAAGACAAAGCTAAAACTGACTATTATATATTTTCAGGAAAATACCACATCTGATGAACTCCAAGATACATGAATCTTTAGATTTCCAAAGAAGAGCTTTGATGTGAAGGAGAGATTTGGCTCTGAACTGACTGCTGTCTTGTAAAGGAATTCTGAGCTACTTGTCTGACAAATCACTACTAACAGAAGTGCTTGGCTAAGACATGATTTGTTGTAAATAGTAGGACTGTCTTCCAAAGCAGGTCTTGTAGATTTTAAACCACAAAATCAAGTTCAAGAAAAACTTTGTGCTTTATTGTATTCTCTCTCTCTCTCTCTCTCTCTCTCTCTCTCTCTCTCTCTCTCTCTCTCTCTCTCCCCCCTACATTATATCCTTCTAGATTATAGTACTAGAGGGATACAGAATAAAATCTTTAAAAACTAAGAGTACAAGCAACCTTGATCGCATAATACCCACTCCATTTTTTCAGAAGTTTAGCCCAAACTGGTACATTTGGAGTAGTCCCTATCACACACTTCAAACCTTGAGAAATGGCCTCCAGCACTTCTCTTTGTTATGTAAATATCCTCCCCCTCTACCTGAAAGAGACAGCTTGAGTTTACTGGAATCCACCAGCTCTCCTCCAAGTGATAAGGAACAGTGCAAGGCTTGCATATGTTCAGTACCATCCTCTAGAGCTGAGAACGCTGAGGGGCTCCCCAGCCCCCTGCACAGCCTCAGTTGCCAGCAGAGTTGCTGCCAGTGTCTGTTGCTGTTTCACAAGTCTTCCTTATTGCTTGTTCTTTTTCCACAAAGGCATTGTATTTCATGAAAGAAGCCGGGTCTGGCAGCAAGGGACAAGAAAGTAGAAGGAGAAAATACAGTATTTTTGCTTTCTTAGAAACAAGCTAATAAGAACAGATGTGCAGCAGTTTTGGTGGAAGCATTCTCTAGCCCAGGACTGAATTATGCAATTTCCTCTGCTATCAAATTTACAGTCCCTTGGGCCAAGGAGAGACCTCATCCATTAGTTAGGATATTAGATTAGGTGACACCATAAGTCTTTTCCCATTCAAAACAACACTAATTTAGAAATTAAATCAAACACATTGGTGTTTTCAGCAAGAAAAGGAGTTTGATGTGTCCATAGTTCTACATGAAATTTACTAGATAGATTTGCATATGAAAAATTTAGTCAAATGACTTCATTTTACTAAAAATAAAACCAAAATCCAAAAGGTGAAGTGGCACAGATTTAGGATGAGAATTTAGATCATCAGATTTCCTGTTTAATGTTCCCTCTATAAAACTTCATCAAAATTTCAATGGACTATATTTGGTAGCTTGTGGAAGGGGTAATTTAAGATTTAAAAAAAAAAAGAGAGAGAGAGAGAGAGAGAGAGAGAGAGAGAGAGAGAGACCTTTCAGAAGTTACTGAAATCAGTTTCATTGACTTTCTGTTTGTGGAACTCATCCTGTATTCATCTTTAAATGCTCAATCCAAGGTACAGGCTTTTGTAGTGCTGGTTTATTCCACTCTACGCGGGGATGCTTATATGAGAGGGGATAGAGTAGAGATGTCCAATCCCACAGGTTACAAGTATAATACATGTCTCAAGATAATCTCTGGATAAATTTTATCTCTGGATGGTATTTTATTTATTTTTATTAAAATAAAGCTCACACACAATAGTATAACTTGTTTTATACTTGGAACTTTGAACCTCTTATTCTCCTTTCTCTCCTCCCACCCCTGCCACACACACTTTTTAAAATTTTCAATTGCAGTTGATCTTCAGTATTATTTATGTTATTTTCAGGTGTACAGCATATGGTTAGACACATATATAATTTAAGAAATGATGCCCCTAACTAGTCTAGTACCTATGTGGTACTATACATAGTTATTATCATATTAATTATATTCACTATACTGTACCTTAAATCCCATTGACTACTTTGTAACTTCCAACTTGGATTTTTTAACCCTTCAGGTTTTTCACCGTGCTCCCTCCCCCTTCCCATCTATCACCCTGATAGATCTAGTACCTGTCTGACACCATACATATTTGTTACAATATTGTTGACTATATTTTTTATGCTATACCCTACATCCCCATGACTACTATGTAGCAAACAATTTGTACTTCTTAATATTTTCCCCTTTTTCACCTGCCCCAAACCTCTTTCCATCTGGCAGCCATCAAAATGTTCTCTGTATCTGAATTTGTTTCTCTTTTGTTTGTTTATTTTGTTCTTAGAATTCTATACATAAGTGAAATCATATGACATTTCCCTTTCAATGTCTGACTTACTATACTCGGCACAATACCTTCTAGGTCCATCCATGTTGTCACAGATGGCAAGATTTCTTTCTCATTTTTTAGTTTTAGGTGTACAAAACAATGTAATACTTAGACATTTATTCCCTTCACAAAGTGGTAACCACCCCCCAGTCTACTATCCCTCTGACATCGTATACAGTTGTTACAATTCCATTGACTATATTCCTTATTGCTGTATCCCACGTCCTGTGACTGTGTATGCTCGTGTGTGTGTGTGTGTGTGTGTGTGTGTGTGTGTGTGTGTCTGCACGCATTTAATTATATTTGACATTCAATATTATTCAGTTTCAGCTTCAGGTGTACAGCACATTGGTCAGGCATCTACACAGTTCATGAAGTGGTCTTCCTAACAAGATAAATGCCCATCTGACACCCTACAAAATCTTTATAACATTATTGATTATATCTCTCAAACTATAGAGTGAATATATTGTGATATAAAATCATGTAGAATAAATATCTTGAACAGGTTCTTAAAAATTTGGAAGCAAAAGAACAATAAAACCGTTTCAAAATATAATCCTCAGCTGCTTATCATTACCTAAAATACCATCCAGAAATGTCTGGTCAAGATGGCCAGGTAGGTAAACACTGTGCTTACCTTTTCTCAGGACCACATCAAAATTACAATTCAACTACAAAACAACCATCATTGAGAATTGCCTGAAGTCTTGCTGAACTGAAGCCCTATAACTAAGGACATAGAGAAGAAGCCACCTTGAGACTGGTAGGAGGGACAGAGACATGGAACAAGCTGATCCCACACCCGAGTATGAAAATTAAAAACTGGGAGGGATATCTTGGCTATGGAGTTCCTTCCCCTGGAGGAGTGAGGGGGTTCTAGTGCTACACCAGTTTCCACAGCCCAGGATTCCAGTGCTAAAGAGAGAAATCTCTTTCAGAGATTTTTCTCTAGTGTCTCAAATTTAGGAAATCTAAAATGAAAGTTTCCTTCCAGACTTCTTTTTAGGCATCTGGACTGATCTAAAATGCCTGATAAAAATAGAATCAATGGAGACAATCATTATAGTGTCCCCAGGAAGTTAAGACGTAATTGTCCAAGTTTTCCTATGTATAAATCATGAAGTTCAGACAGAAAATCAGTCTTTATGAACTGTAGCCAGTTTAGAGCACCAGATCTTTATCAGATAGGACATTTTATCCTTAGCTGAGCATATATACAGAATGAATATGGGATACATAATTTAAATAGGTCTGGTCAAGAGTAATAAGATATAAATTGTCAAATAAATTGTCAAATAAGGCATTACACACCAACCTAGTTTTATTCTCCTAGCATGGGGTAAACAATTCCCCGAGAAGACCAACTTTATCTGTCAATTTAGTTTAAGTTACAGTGCAGTAACTGACAACACCAAAATCTCAGATGCACAACAGAGCTTTTCTCTTTTTTCTCTGAAATTATATGTCTATGATGAGCTGGCTCTGATTCTGTTTCATGTTGTCTTACTCCAGTATGCAGGCTTACAGAGGAATTCTTATCAAGGACATGACCAACCTCATATAGAACATATATAAGCTCTGACAATTAAGATCACAAACTCATCTTAGAAAAATTGCTACCTACATCATTGCTGAATATCACTACAGTCTCTTTCGAAGGACTCCCTTTGGGAAGCTATGCACTGATGCTAGTGCCTAGTCCACCTTTCAAAGCAATTTTGGAACTCTTTTTCCGGAATGGCCATCAGAGCTGTCGTCGTATTACACTTGATGTCCTGAATGTCATCAAAATGTCTTCCTTGCAGCATTTCCTTTATCTTTGGGTAAAGAAAGAAGTCATTGCGGGCCAGATTAGGTGAGTAGAGAGGGTGTTCCAATACAGTTATTTGTTTACTGGCTAAAAGCTCCCTCACAGACAGTGCCCTGTGAGCTGGTGCATTGTCATGATGCAAGAGCCATGAATTGTTGGCAAAAAGTTCAGATCCTAATTTTTTTCATGCAACATTTTTAGCACTTCCAAATAATAAAGTTGGTTAACTGTTTGTCCAGTTGGTACAAATTTATAATGAATAATCCCTCTGATATCAAAAAAAGTTAGCAATATCGTTGCAACAAGTTTGTGAACTTAATTGTCAGAACTCATAAGTTGGAGTTAATACAGTAAGTATTTGTAGGAAATGAGAATCAACATTTTTTCTTAAATCTCACTACTAATTGATAGGCCAAAGTAAGTTTTTTGTTCATGCTGGAGACCAAGAGACCTGGGATTATACTCTAAAGGGATGGTCACCACAATAAAGGACACCCAAGAAGAAGTAACAAGCATGTTGAGGCATAATTCAAATTAGCACATTGACCTATGTCAGAAGAGGGATGACTTACTATTGGAAATATCATGTAGCCTCACTTCCCCTCCCAACAGAAATAACTATGAAACTAATCCCTGCCCCCACCTCACCTCCCCCAAAAAAGTCAAGACTGACTGCCAACTGAATTCCAGACTCTTGACTAATGGAACTAGACTTAGAAAACAGATAACCAACTAATAATTTGTGTAGCATGACAATGTGTTCCAATTTTCCAGGGATAATCTTCTACTTTCAAATGTATCCTGGGATTGAATGTTTAATTTTTTTTTTTTTTTTAATTTTTTTTTTAAATAATAAGATGTTGTCGAAAAAACATGTCCCAGATTGCTGGTCAATTATATGCTCATTCCTAGGGATATGTAATACCTCTCTCTCTCCATGTTTATGTCTCAGAAATACAGGTTCTAAAACCATCAGGAATTAGAGAGCCACTGACTTACCCTGGGGTGATATCTATGAGGGTCTAGAAGGGCTCTTTTCCCCATACATCCATGGTCTAGTATCTTTCTGCATTTGGGTAGAAACAACTAAACAAAACTGAACTGTCACTATTAAGCCAAGCAGAAGGAGGGGAGAAGTGGTCTAAAATGACACTCTAAGTCCAAGTGAATAAAGGAACATTCTGTGAAGATCATCTCTTTGTCTTTCTTTAAGTGTGAGTGCAACAAAGCCATGTGGTAAGAGAGCAGAAAATGATACCTTTTCACAAAATATGAGTAAAGTGGATAAACCCTTTTCAAAGGAGAATGCGTTGATGTTACTTTAAAATTTTTTTAAAAAATGTACATATTATTTATTTCAGCAATTTTCCTTCTAGAAACTCATGCTAAGTAAATAAGCTATAAGCCAAGACTTACAGAGGCAGTTACTTTCTATGCCATTTTTAGAACACTTGAAATGCACTAAACACAGTACTAAGCACTTTGTACACATTTTTTATTTAATATCGACAACAACGTTAAGAAGTCTGAATGACCATCTCCTTTTTTCAGGAACAAAGTCTGTAATCTAAAGATATTTAGTAACTTATTCCATAAGAAGTGGGAGAGTAAACATTTCAATCCAGGTATGTCAATCTGGATATATCACAACAGATTCCCTATGTTGCTCTCAGAAAATTACATATTCTCTAAAAGGGGAAAAATAACCACCTATTACCTACATTATAGTTCATATACTCTACAAACAGATAATTACTGTCATTAAAAACAATATTTTAGAAGAGGACAACAGCAAAAATGGCAGAGTAAGTAGCTCTAAGAATTTATCCATCCACAAAATAATGAAAAATTAAGCAAAAACTTTTTGAGTCACCTACGTGAGAGCTCTGGAAAAATAGTTAAAGGCTTACAGCAATCAAGTCAACACTGAATGAAGAAAAGGGTAACTTGGAAACTGTAGAAATGCCTTGTGGTATTTTTGCTTGTATTTGTCCTAATACTTCTTGGCTTGACCGCAGGGTTGAAGATGGCAAGCCTACGTCCCAGCACAGAACCCATGTCTCTGGTTCCACAGGAACAGAATAGACATTATTCTCAAAGAATTATTTTTATCTGTTCTAACATGCCTGGGGGTTACTGACATAAGATGCTTGATTCCATTTTGCCTGACATAGAATTTATACAGTGTGGAAAAGTGACAGGCATTACACACACGTGCGCGCGCGCGCACATACACACACACACACACACACAGACAAAAAGAAAAATTGTAAGGCAAATGAACAACTTAATAAGGCCTGTGGCTAAAGATTACAATTTATAGCAAGCAATAAAATGTCTAAACCCTGGGAATAAAAGGAGGGGGAGAATGTTTGTTTGTTTGTTTGTTTGTTTTCAAAAGTACCCATGTATACTAGAAAATTGTGAGAGCTATATGCATTCCCAAGGCAGAGTACATACTTATAAAAGACCGGATAATAAGACTAAGCTTTCACATTTTATTGATCTGAGGTGAGAAAGTATGAATATAAGTTTCACAACAATATTACAGAAAAATCACTAAACAAATAGCTACAGAACACAACAAACAAGAAAAACAAAGCTTGGATAGAGGATAATCTAATTTCCAGAGTTATCATATTATATCACTTAAATGTCCAGTGTTTTACACACACACACACAAAAAATTACAAACTGTGAAAAGAAACAAGGTCATATAGCCCATTTATAGAAGAAATCATCAGAAACTATTTCCAAAGAAACATAGGCATTGGATTTACTAGGCAAAGACTTTGAATCAAATATGTTAAAATAATTTAAATAATACAATAAACCAAGTATATCTATCAGACACATACAGAACACTTCACCCCCAAACACTTTTCAAGTGCACATGGAACATTTTCCAGGATAGACCATAAGTGAGGCAACAAATTAAGTGTCAATAGATTTAAAAAGATACATATTATACAAAGTATCTTCTCTGACCACAACAGGTTAAAGTTAGAAATCAATAACAGAAGTAAAACTGGAAAATTCACAAAACTGTAAAATTGAAAACACATTCCTAAACACTCAATGGACCAAAAGTAAATCACAAGAGACATTAGGAAATACTTAGAAATAAATGAAAATAAAAACACAATATACCAAAACTATGGGATGCAGCAAATACAGTGCTGAGAAGGAAATTTATAGCTATGAATGTTTATATATTAAAACAAGAAAGAGCTCAAATCAGTAACCTAATTTTATAACTTAAGAACCTAGATAAAAAGAAGAAAAAAGTAAACCCAAATGTAGCAGAGGAAGGAAATTATTTATAAAGATTAGAGCAGAGATTAACAAAATAGAAAAACAATAGAGAATATCAATAAAACCAAAAGTTGGTTCTTTAAAAAGATTAACAGAATTAACAGAATTAACAGAAAAGACAAACCTTTATCGAGATAAACTAAGAAAAAAAGAGGAAAGATTCAGATTAATAAAATCAGAAATGAAACTGGGGACATTACTACTGGTTCTTTGAAAAGATTAACAGAATTAACAAAAAAGACAAAGCTTTTTCAAGATAAACTAAGAAAAAAAGAGGAAAGATTCAAATTACTAAAATCAGAAGTGAAACTGGGGATATTATTAAGACCATGTTTCCCTGAAAATAAGACCTAGCCAGATAATCAGCTCTAATGCGTCTTTTGGAGCAAAAAATCATATAAGACCCAGTCTTATTTTACTATAATATAAAACCTGGTCTTAATATAATATAATATTATGTAATGTAATGTAATATGATATAATACCGGGTTTTATATTAATTTTTGCTTCAAAAGACGCATTAGAGCTGATTGTCTGGCTAGGTCTTATTTTCAGGGAAACACAGCAATTCTACAGATATAAAAAGGATTATCCAAAAGTATTCTAAACAATTGTATGGCAAAAAGTTCAATGGACATTCTCCTAAAACAATAAAACCAAACAAGACAAAAATCACAAAGAAATTTTAATGGACCTATAACTAGTAAGGGGATTGAATCAGTAATCAAAATTCTCTCAACAATGAAATGCACCATACCTAATGGCTTCACTGATGAATTATACCAAGCATTTTATAAAGAACTAACATCAATCCTTCTCAAACTTTTTCAAAAAACTGAAGAAAAGTGAATATGTCCTAATTCATTCTATTAGGCCAGTGACAAACAATAGAGAATAGCAATAAAACCAAATATCAAATACTCTGATATCAAAGCATGATAAAGACATGGCAAGAACAGAAAATGACAAAGCAATATCTCCTATAAATATTGATGCTGAAGTCGCAACAAAATATTAGTAAACCAAAATCAGAAGCATATTAAAAGGATTTGTACCATGACCAAGTGACATTTATTCCTTGAAAGCAAGGATGGTTCAACACACAAATATCAATCAATATACACCACCTTAACAGACTGAAGGAAAAAACATCACATGATTATCTCAATTGATGAAGAAAAAGCACTTGACAAAATTCAACACCATTTCACAATATAAATACTCAACAAACTAGGAATAGAAGGAAACTACCTCAACGTAATAAAATTCATACACAAAAAACTCACAGTGGACATCGCATTAAATGGTGAAAGACTGAAAACTTTTCATATATGACCAAGAACAAAGCAATGATGCCCATTTTCACCATTTTTATTCAACATAGTACTAGAAGTTCTAACCAGCACAATTAGGCAACAACAACAACAATAAATAAATAAACAAAAAAATAAACAAATAAAATATAATCTAAATTGGAAAGGAAGAGTAATATTTTCTCTGTTTTCAGATTATATGATCTTATATGTAGAAAACCCTAGAAATTCTACAAAAAAACTGTAGAACTAATAAAAACATTCAGCAAAATATCAGGATAAAAAGTCAACACAAACTCAGAATGTTAGCTATACACTAACAATGAGCAATCTGAAAAGTAAATTACAAAAATCATTCTATTTACAATAGCATCAAAAAGAATAAAATACTTTCAAAGAAAAACAAGAATAAACTTGAATTCCTATCTTATGCCATATACAAAAAAACTATTTCAAAATGGATCAAATACCTAAATGTAAGAGACAAAACTACAAAATTATTA
This sequence comes from Rhinolophus sinicus, assembly GCF_057876585.1. Classification (NCBI taxonomy): domain Eukaryota; kingdom Metazoa; phylum Chordata; class Mammalia; order Chiroptera; family Rhinolophidae; genus Rhinolophus; species Rhinolophus sinicus. The sequence goes on along the minus strand of NC_142502.1, from coordinate 135,408,611 downwards.
AAAGAGAACAGAGAGGTAAATCTTCATGTCCTTGGATTTTGCATTGGATTCTTAGATATGACACCAAAACATAAGCAACAAAATAAAAAAATAAATTGGGCGGCATCAAAATTAAAAAGTTTTATGCATCAAAAGACATCATCTATAAAGTGAAAAGACAACCAAGAGAATAGGAGGAAATACTTCCAAATCACATACCTGATAAAGGTCTAGTATCTGGAATGCACAAAGAATTCATAACTCAACAACAGAAGACAGTTCAATTAAGAAATGCGCAGAAGACTTAAGCAGATGTTTGTCCAGAGAAGATATACAAATAGACAATAGCACATGAAAAAATACTCAATATTAGTAGTCAATATGAGAATACATATCAGAAACACAATGAGATATCATTTCATGCCCGCTATAGTTTTAAAAATTAAAAGAAATAAGTGTTCACAAGGATGCAGAAACATTAAAACCTTTGTATATTGCTGGTGGGTATGTAAAATAGTGTAGCCACTAACAAAGAAGTTTGGTAGTTCATAAAAAAGTTAGATATAGAATTACTATATAGCCCAGCTATTCTACTCCTAAATATATATCCCTAAAAATTTAAAACAAGTACTTAAACAATTACTAGCACATGCATGTACATAGCAGCATTATTCACAATAGCTAAAAGGTAGAAACAACCCAAATTTCCATCATTTGTTGAATAGATACTCAATATACAAAATGTGGTTTATACATACAATGGAATATTTTCAACCAGAAAGATAATGAAGTAGTGCTTTATTTTAATATATGGATGTACATCAAAAGCATTATTCTAAGTGAAAGAAAAAGAAGTCAGACACAAAATCTCACATATTATATCATTCCATGTATATGAAATATAAATATGAAGAAATATTCAGAGACAGAAAATAGATTGGTGTTATCCAAGAGCAAATAGGTGGGGTAATATGAAATGAGTGCTTAATTGATATAAGGGATTTTATTTGAGGGGATGAAAAAGTTTTGAAACTAAGTAGATGTGGTCGTTGCAAAACAATGTGAGTGTACCAAGTGACACTGAATTGTACACTTTAAAAGGGTTGATTTAAAAAAAAAAAGGTTGATTTTATGCTATTGTAGTTCACTTCAATTTAAAAAACACAATGTTTTAAATATTTTGACACAAAAATGCTTAACATGCATATTTTTAACAACATGTGTACTAGGATAGTTTGTGTGTGTGTGCATTTGTATATCTTTGTCTCAATTATTAGGCTGGTGTAAAAGTAATTGTGGCTTTTGTAATTATTTTTAACCTTTTAAACCGCAATTACTTTTGCACCAACCGAATAGATTATACACCTTATAAGGGCAGCATTTTTAAAATACCTGTTTTGTTCCCTACTATGTTACCAGAACCTGAACCTGGCATTAGTATGCACTCAAAAAACATCTGTTAAATGAAACGATAGATCTATGAATAGATGGAGGATAGAGAGACACACTGTAGAGGTAAGCACCAAAATTTTACCTCTTGCTATCACTTAGGGAATTATGGATAATTTTTATTTGCTTATTTGTACTTTTCTAAGATTTAGTTCTTTTAAATAAACATGCAAAAGTATTTTAAAAGGAATGTGATGGTTTTTAAATTAGTGATCCACAGATTTGACTCCCTTCACACTCCAGTTAAGAAAAATGACAGGCAGATTCCAAGAAAATATCTGAGCATGATACACACCAGCCACTAAATCTTTGGGGAAAGACATTGAAAATAAATGTCTTAGTGCTCCAAATATGAAGCAGGCATTTCTTTTTAGATGAATGTAAAAAAATCTCATAATCTCATAATGAATAGCAAACATGTTCTAATAAAAAAAACCTTTGATATAAAAACAATAATAGAATTTGATGACTATGTCATCATCATGGGTCAAATTGCTGAAAATATACAACAGGAAAAGCAAGGTCAGTAGAAATTAGCATATAATTTTTCAGAGCCCCAGGCAGGTAGATTAATGGGCTACTTAATAAAGTGAAAGCCTCTCAAAGGTGGCTGTTTAATGAGCAAGTATAGTAGCACTCTGGATGTTAGAGAAAGAGCTGAAGACAGAATAGTATGTTGGAACTCATAATGAGTCTGGATATAGTGGAATCTACTTCAATAATGAGACAACAATGGACCTGAAACATGGATTCCTGGAGCAGTGATGAGTTAACCTTTAAAAAATCATTGTGAGGTCTAGTTATGAGACAGAAGTAAAAAAATATTATTTAATTTCATTAATCGGAAACTTTCACTACACACACTGAAAATTAGGTTCATTATAACTGGAGGCCTCAACTATATAGGAAAAAAAATTGTTTTCACCAGGATATCCTTTGAAACTAAACTAGGGAATTTAAATTAAGCGGGAAAGAGCCTTAAACATGTGTGGTCACTGGGGGAAAAAATAGAATAAAGCAACAGTCTGGACTGGTTTCTTTTTATCAGAATTGACTTTTCAACTTTAGCTGGAGGCTGTCGTATTTCTCTAGAGAATTCATTAATGATGTAGTTGGAGTTCCAATAAATATTCAAAGAGAAAATAAAAGGAACTCCCTGTCCATAATGAAAATCAGACTCTGTGTGTTTAATATGACATCATCTTGCCACATCTGCACTGAAATGACCAAATATAATATGGACTTCTCATGCATCATCTACATTTTTAAATCGCAAACAATAGAAAAACCTGGGATATATTGAAAGGATGATAAGACACACACAGAATCACCAGGTATTCTTGAGATTACACTTGGAAAACAGTTGGAATCAAAGACTATGAGATCTACCCACTGCCACTGTCTTTGAAAGCTGCAGTGTTCTAGCTTGTTCCATTGATGCTGATGTACAGAAGCAGGATTTTACCATGTGTACTGTTGCATCAGGAAACCTCATATTGCTGCCACCACCACCATCATCAAAACTGAGTCTACAATGTTCCCACTTCTTTGTATTACTCACTCTCAATTCAAGGTCAACGTGTGTGTCTAAATGTTAAGGCTTAAATCCTTTGTCTGCCCTTTTGCTGTGACGGAGTCTGGCTTCTTAGTTTCTATAGGGGATAGAAAATTCTGGTTCCTGTGAAGACTTAAGCACAGAGGAATTTTCCAAATGTACAAGGATATTTCAGTGATGGGTTGATAAAAATGATTAATATTACCTACAACCTAAAACTTTGGTTGTTCAACATCAATATGTATGGTCCTTATACTTCAAAACAATGATCTAGCTTACCATGATGAAGCTATTGCAAATTGCAACAAAACATCTCACTTTGTCACCGAAAGTTGACATCCAAAGCCGTGTACCGTGTCATCATGATCTATGGTTATTAGTGTTCCCTTACTTCTGCCTGAACACCAACTGTATATAGACAAACTACTGACTAAGTCATAAAGCTAGTCAAACTCATTATATTTAACAATTGGTAAAATAAGAGAAAATAAAATGAAATGGTTTCTGTCTCCCAATATACATACACATCCATAAAGCCACACACACACGCACACACACACACACACACACACACACACACACACATACACACATACACACACACACACACGGGAAGGAAGAAAACACATGTATATAGTACATGAATTCTGTGACTAGTCACAAGAGATGGCTTTATGATTTCTCGTCTATAGCAGCTAAGGCTTCCTTTAGATAAAAGGTTACTTTTATCTTTACCCAGCACCTCAACTAGTCGATGGTCTATCCACAGTGGGATGGCACAGCTATCAGTCCTAACACATCTGAACCCTCAGTTGTTCTGCCTGTGTAGGGTTACAGTGGTCTTGTATTACTTGTTTATTTATTAACTGGTATTAGAAGAACAAAGTGGCCTGGTAACAGTAATAGCCAGCTTCCAACGCAGGGAAAATAACGTTGTATCCTTAATGGAAATACTTCTCCAGTAAGTACTAAAATCTCTAAGCAGAGTTCAGAATGGAAGCAAATATTCTGTCAATAGACATTGAGGGTTAATCATGAAATGTTCTCCTCTGCAGATATCCGCCTTCCCCAGTAAGTCTCTCCCAAATCCAGTAGATTTCAGTCTGGTAAAAATATTTTGTTTTCCCTTTTATCTCAGATGAAAAAAGATACACACATGCACCAAAGGTCTTCACATAACTTCTAATACCAGAGAAACATGAAGCTGTAGTTGACAACATATGTATTCAAGTTAGACAGTCCTGGGTTAATTTTAGCCAAGCCAGTTCCTCGCTGTGTGATCTTAGGCAAATCACTTAAGGTCCTTTGAGCCTCCATTTTCCTGTCTGTAAAATGGAAATAACACTAATTACGCAAGGTTTTGTTTGTTTTTTTCTTGTAATAAGATTATATAGTTAAAGTACTTAGCACATTGCCTACTAATTAATGTTAGTGTTTGATTCATAGAAGCAGGGGTGATATTTAAAATATTTTGCAACTAGCACATCACAGTTACTGGTAAGTCAGAGCAGATTCAGGCTTTGCTGCTAGAGCAAGGTCTTTGAAGCTAGGCATCATCTCTTATAACCATGGATACTGAGGGGGTTCAGAGGAGGGGCCGGGGCATGAGGAGCCAGGGAGAGCTCCAGGGCAGCCATCTTTTACCAAACCAGGTAAGAATATTTCAGCAGTACAACTGCCACAGCTAAAGTAATAACTGATTACCAGTTCATCATAAAAAGAAGTAGTAGTGATGGGGATAGTGAGGGTCCTGATGATAGTTGTGAAAAAACATTCTCTTAGTAAGGATAAGCAGAAAGAAATAAACCATTCAACACGGGAAAAGACTCATTCTATGATAACTTAAACAAACAAACAAACAAAAATCCCTATCCATAGTGAGAGTAGGGTAAAAAAGAGGCAAGTCATAAATTGAATGCAAATGACGTTCTTGAAATTTCAAAGCATGACAGTTGCTCAATAGCTTTTAACAGAATAAAAATGTGACTCATTATTCTTGGAAATAGAAACTTTCCATAATGTTTGAGTTTTTCTTTATGAAACAATTAATTTTTTAAGGAAAATTTAACTTTGTTTGTCAGTGTTTTCTTCCAGCCAAATGGAAAGCTCTCATTGAGAGTTAATCATATTTCATTTTCTAGAATTTGTGAGGAAAGAAAAGATGAAAAAAGTCAGCTTCCAAGCCATACGTTTTGCTACACAGAAGAAACTAATACTCACAATCGACTTTGACTTTTAGTTTTTGTATGCTGATATTTTAAAACAATAGCTATAATTAAAGATATAGTCTCTGTTTGAGAGACTATACTTATTTCAAGTCACCTTTATTGAGCATTTACTATGATGGATAGCACACGGTATTTGTGAGGGAAACCTAACATTTAAGCTTAATGCTATGTTATATGATAGATAAGACCCATGGCTGTCTCTCGGAGCTCATGTCAGTTCTTCCCTGTTCACTATGCTCCAGAAAGACAGGTTTCTTTTCCAGTCTTTTCTAGAGGGGGCCAAACTTACAGCTGCCTTAGGTTCTTTGCAGGTACTCTGTCCTATCTCTGGAATACCCTTGACATGACTGTCTTCTTCTCAACATTTACCGTAAAGGCCACCTCCTCAGAGAGGTCTCCCAATGACTGTCTGAGACAATAGCAGCAATAGCCTACCTGTCACTCTCTAATTCATCGCCTTGCTTTGTTGTTTGAGAGACACTTAACATTATCTAAAATATCTATGTATATATGTACTTATGATTGACCCTTCAAATATAAACTCCACTAGGCCAAGGTTTTAGGGTGATCACCAGAATGTCCTTAGTAATATAAACCGTTATTGGCACATAGAGAGGATACAAAAATTTTTTTTTTTAATAAAGTAATGACACAAAGCAAAGTTTCACTTGATTTCCAACTCCACAGATTTTGAAATTGCTAGAGTATTACACAACATTTGAAAAAGGGTAACTGCCATTAAATACATCACATACTTGAAGAATCAGACAAATATGGAGCTATCATTGGAAATGGTATGTCAGCCTATTTCATGTGAGTGAGTTCTTTGGCTATAGTACTACATACATCTCAGTAGTAGATGGGGCTTGTGTTAACACAATAAAATTTAAGCCTCAATTATGTTTCTTAAAATTTTCAACATTTTGGGATCCTGTTCCTGAGGCCTTGAACTAATTTATACTCATTTGTGAAATATGGTGCCAGTCCATCCAGTCCCATGCTGTGAGGTTGTGCTAATAATGGTTTATTTAATTTTTAAATACAGTGTTCAAAGGCAAAATGAAAATATTTTCTCTGGCTCCTTGTGGAGAGAGAAAATAGCTCTAGGGATGAAAGAATAATAGATCAAATGTGAAACCACACATCTAACGCTAAGGAAAAAGGCAGAAAATGAGAAAGACAGATACCAACTTTTAAGAGAAGAGGTGTTCATGTTGGAGAGAGATAAAAGGAAGAAAAGGAGGAGAAAGTGTTCTGCTATGCAAATTTTCCCAGAGGTTATAAAAATATGAAAATCTACTCAATTTGATATTTAACTAGCATATCATTGCTGACATAATATAAAAGATCGTGCACACAATAACAACAGACACTTACATAACAGATAACTGACAGAAGATAAATATCCTAAACAAAACAACAAGAAATGTCAAATACATAAGAATGTCATAATTACAAACATGAAGCACATATAGAAAGAGTAACAATACTTTGTTGATTTCAGTATAGTAGAGGGATGTTGTTTCATCTTACTGTTGAATAGAAAAATTGGATAATACAAATTTGAAAATAATTACCAAATTAGTTGAGTTTAGTTCAGTTCAAGTTAAAATCCTAATTATATATTTTTAATAAAATTTTCCAAAATTATTCTAAAATTTCTCTAAATTCAGTATATAAACATATGGAAATTCTCTCTCAAATGATTTTTATGCAATTTATTCCAGGAAAAATATTCATATTTCAATTTGAAAAAAAATGATTGAAAATTTTAAAATGGAAGAGAAATATAAATACATTGACATTAATATTAAAGTGTATAAAAATTATCTATACAGTCAAGATAATTTAAATAATATGATACTGGTCATTGATTGGATAAATAGATAAGTAAATTGAAAAGAATGCCTAGAAATAAACTAGAGTATGTAACTATTTAGTGTATCAATGAGATGACATTTTATGGTAGCATTAAACACCCAAGTTACAGTATAAATACTTTGGAAATAATTAACAAACGCTTTGGGGGAGGAAAGAAGATGCTTACATTTATATATCAAAATAAATTGAGGTCCCTTTACCTCTATTAGCATTTGTATAATAATGTGTGTAATTGTGTGTGTGTGTGTGTGTGTGTGTGTGACAATTTTTTCCCTTGCGATGTAGTGAATGCCCTGATAGCAGAGATGGTCTCAGCTATTTTTCCCACTGTAATCGCAGTGTTCAATTTGAGACCCAGCTTATACTGTGTTCTTTACAAGTACTTATCGGGTAAAAGCTAGAGGTGGACTAGATGCTTAAAGATATCTAATTATGAAAACAAAATAGAGACTATATATAGCCTTTGAGGCTAGTAGCAGGATTTGAAACCCAGATTTGCTAACAATTTGAGTGGTAAAGATAATAGGTAACACAGAATTGATGGGAACTCCTTCTCATTAAACTATGTGACCACGAACCCAACAGTATTATGCCCTTGATGAAACTTAAGAACCTCCAGGTTTTGTGAATTACTAATACGAACCACCTGAATTTTGTTCATTACTATTACTAATAAGAGAAATTACATATTGGATTTTCAACTGGGGTCAATCATGTAGGTAAGAAAACTTATACACAAGAAAGAACTCCACATTTTTGACAAAATAATCTCCTTTTTTACGTTTCCCAGGATAGAACTGGTTAAGAAGGAGAAGGGGCTCATACTGGAGTCACTGGTCTACCCAAACACCATTTCTCCACAGAAAATTCAAGGTAGCCAAACTTTAATGTACAAATATTATAGAACAGAGTCATCACTACTAGAAAGATGATAGGCAAATACTACAGGAACAGTGATAAAAAATTGATTAATTAAGTCTGTGATTGATTAGCAATGTCAAATCATGAGAAGATGAGGAAATGATGACCAGACTGCTATCTCTAGAGCAGGTGCTCTTCAAACTATACGTGGCATACAGATTTAGTTTTTCAATTTCCAATCTTTTTGGACTGATAGTTTATAAAATAGCATAAAATTTTTTCAGTAATATTAAATTGCTATAAATTTTCTAAGCATGTCCCCTGTTTTCTGTGTTTATCTTTTGTGGACCAATTACAAACAGTTCAGAAACTGGCATCAGCCCATGGACCATACTTTGGGTAGCAGTTTTGCACAACTTTGATAAACAGGCTCATTAATTCAAAATTGAAATGTCTTTTAAAAAATTGAAAACCCAAATATGCCAAAAAATCTTCTCAGAGCAAAATGTTTGTGTGCAATACTGACTACACTGCAGAATACAGAGTTATTTGTCATCAACTGGTTTAGTGCCACAACTACCAAAACTGGAAACTTTGTTGTTACTCTAGGTTTTCTACAGCAGACACTAAGTTGATAGTACATTTATAATATACCATAATTATAACTGTTCTTCAGACAAAAATATCTTGACTTTTACAGCACTTTTATCCGACATGTCCCCTCTAAATAAAACTATCATTCAAGTCCATTGTTGGGAAAATGTGAGCTAGAGATCATGTACATCAGGAAACAAATAACTAATAATTCCAGCCAGGAATCCTTTCCAAAGAGCTAATTAACTCTAAGAATTTGAAGCCAACAGAATTGCCTACCCTCACCCTAGAGAGGGCAAATAGGCCTTATTTCCCTGTAATATACTCACAGTCTCTGTTAATAGTTAAAGTCTGGCAGTAGAAACCCAGAGGTTGAGTTTTTACTGCTGTTAGATTATCCCAGTGCAGCATCAATTTCTGGCAGTGATAACACATGCAATGGCTTTCCGGCAGGACACGACCACAGGGTTCCTGGCAGAGCCACTGAGCAAGGTTTTTGTAAGCAGATCCGTATCATTTTTGACAGGACTAACATATGGCTTTGAATTTCTGGCCAAAGTCTCCTTCGTGGTTCCTATCAGAAGAGACCCTATACGGTCTCTGGCAACACTGCCATGCGATGTAAAGGATTTAATTCCTGGAAGTATATTGCCACAGTGATTTGCTACAGAACAAATTTCAAAGTTGGTTTCCTGCCAACATAAAATTCTATAGGTCATGTCAAGGCCAACACTGCGGTGAGTTTTCAGCAAGAAGATATTGAACTGATCTTTTAATAGCCTTTATACTCACATTTTGCCATATTGTTAAGTGTTTCCATGTACATTGAGTATAAGTAAAATATTTTCTACATGAAAGAATAATTCAGTCATATAATGTGTTTTGTGCATGGGCATATACAGTGTTCTCCAACACCTCTCACTTGTCCATCTAATGAATTGCAATTATTTCAAAATGTCACTTAAACTTGTAAAAGAGGCAACAAATGTCCTTGTTATCAGTGAGGATGGGAAAAACAATAATATCCCATAGCTCAAAATGCAATTTGATTCTTTCTTTTTATTCCTACCAAAGACTAACTCAGCAGCTTAACTGACTGCAAATATGTGAGGCGAAGAAGCCTTGTCCTTTGAAGGGTGATTACTTGTAAAGTTCAATATATAGGACAGGAAATAGCAATATTTCCTTCAGTGGGGGTGATGCATCATTGTATTTCCCTAAAACAGCATTATGCACAGAGCATATATTTAAAACACTGTTCTAAAACTGCTCTCATAACACTGAAATTGACAATGTCACATCACATTTTCTTAATACTTCCATCACAAATGGCATCACGCTGACCAGGATTAACTCAGTAAATACTGATTCGGATAAGAGAGCTCCCAAATTCAAGATCCCAGAATTACTACATTTTATTTGATTTATATGAAATATTAAACAAACAAAAGAAAGCGATCATTCTTTGGCTTAAAATAAAGCAAAATGTATTTTAAAAATGCTTAATATTCAACAAAAGCAAACAAAAAATTATTCTAGGTCACTTCTTATCTGTTTTATGGAGCCTCTGGGTTCTTATTATAATAATTAATTCAGTGTAACTTTTTAAATTTATTATCGTCCTCACAAAAACACTTTCCCTAAACTGAAGGACATTCACACGTAAGTAACCCTTGAGATATCGGCAGATTAACTGTAATGTGTAAAATGATTTGGGGAAAAAAATGTCTTGGTGAAATGCAAAGCTACAAAACTTACTGGCAAATGAAGATTATATGTGTGAGACTTGTTTCTTTGTTGTTCATTTTGATATGCCTAAGAGATAGCAAGTAAAGTGAAGCTTAGAAACAATCAGTAAGAACATTTTCTGAATGCCCTTTGAGATTGGAGCACTGCATTGATGGATGTACTATCCTTGCAATTCCAAATCAGCTCATACCTCACTAGAGCCCCTTCTTCAAAGCCTGAAAAAGAGCCCTGAAGCTGATTTTTGTACTTTTTATTCTTTAGCAGTTGCAGAAACATCCTGAGCTAGTAAAACTCTGGTTGTTCTTCCATAATCATTCTAATCATTTTGAAATTGACCTACTATATTTGATGCAAAATTAAAGACATGATTGTCACAGACTTTCAATATTTAATTCATTTATTTGTTCAATCTGTAAATAGTAGTTGAGTAGCAAGTATGTGCCAGAGACCTAGATGGAATGTTAGGGTGTGGAGTGTCTTACACAGTTTAGAAACCCTGAACTTCATCTTTGAATCATAATAAAAGAAGGCTTGTCAGTTATAATTTTTGACTTGACCTCCCCTCCCCCCCAAAAAAAAGAAAAGTACATAAAAGAAGAGTGATGGAAAGATAAGACTTACAGTTCAATGAAGCTGAAAGATCTCAAAATTTTAGTTTAATTTGAAAAAGAGCATGTCATACTACTCTACTAAATACATGTATAATGTAATTTAGTGCAGTTAAGATATAAGAATATAGCACCAGGATAAAACAAAAGCTTATAATTTAACTAACCAATGTTAGGTAGAAGGTAGGCATGAGTGAGAGGAAGCGTAGGACATAATGTAGGTGGTGCTTTGCACTGCCTAGGTTCACTCCCCAGGGACCACCCACGTCCAATTACCCTAACTATTGGCGACTAATTTTGTGGTTAGAACATCCTGATAAGAGGGATATAAAATCAACCAGAATGATCTGGTTTTTGACACCTGCACAGAATGTTAACGCTTACTCTTGACTTAATCTTAGCCTCATTATAGTAGTTTCAATGAATTAGCATTGTATTTAACCCCACCTCCACATCTGGGGGTTTTCTGTGTGCATTATGGGTAAGGGCATGCACAGAGAGAAATGGGTTGTGTAACCTACACACATCAATCAAATGACCCAAGTCTGTACGTCACATATAGAGCTGGCCCGGAGCAAACAATATAAAGCTCAAACCCCTAACCCTTCGGCGACACTGTCTCTCTTGACTTGGCCCATTCTTGCCTCAGAATGTATCCTGATGAACTTTCCTGACTCCATACCTTCATGTTTGCTGATCTGTAATTCTTTACTGCACCAGAAAAAGGACCAAGCAGTTACTCTGTTATCACCAACACTCTGTTTTGCAATTCTGTGATAATGCAGGACCATCTCACATTAACTTACTAAATGCCAGTGTTTCAAGCCAAAGAGTTTGAGAGTCACTGATCTGGCTGGTCCAAGAAACCAATGGCTCAAACTGAAGAGACAGTTAAAATGCAGAGAAGAAATAATCCTGGTTTGGTAGAATCACTAAGAATGACACCTGCTCTCAGACGATAGGAAAAACTCTTGGTCTTTGGCCTTTCTTTGACTTTGTATGTTGTAACTTGGGATGCTTGGGTTTCTTGGTTGGTAATTATAGCAGAAGCATGTCAATATGGTACAGGTTCACCCTTCAGAAGACAGATATCAACAGAGAAGTCAGGCTTTCTCCCAACTTAGGGCAATAGGAAGAGACCAAGTAAATTGATCAGAATTAAGTGAACTAACTCCAAGCATAATGGATATGTTTCTAAACAAGAGCAATGAAAGAGCTTTGGAGGTATCAAATGGATATATTCCTTCTTCTCCCCTGAGAAAAGGTAACCACTACAGTTTTCAAAGCATATCTGGCACTAAAAAATGTTTTCTGATAATATTGTTATGTTATTATTTTAAGAATGAAGAAAACGGTCTGTAGAAATTAATAGCTCAAGAGTGCAGAGCCAGCACTTGGCAGAGGCAGCATTGGCAGGCAGCAGGGTGGTCTCCCCTACAGTCTGCTGCACCCCCCCACCCTTTCATTAGATCAGACTCCCTCTGAGCCTGCGGTTCCTTTTTTACCACTGGGGGTAAATGGCAAAGACATCATTTTCACAGTCATTTTAGAGCACAGATTTTCCCAACTACATTTCTCATTTCCATTCTCACCAAGCACCCATCTTTATATGGAATCAGGAATATCCAATTTCAACATGAAACTGAGCTCTTAAATTCATGATAGTTTTTTTCTTCTTTCTACATAATTTTTAAAAACAATGGACCTTGGAGAAAAAATGTTAGCAAATTCATTAATTAGGGCATTTTTCCTCCCTTAGAAAATAATTTTAGATCAACTGTTCAGCCTTCATTAAAGCCATTACCATTCCATTGAATAGAAAATATGTTTGAGCTTCCCATTGCTGTGTTTATAGCTGGATTGTCCCCTACTCCACATATTATGAAACTATGGTGTAATCAATGTACAGGTTAAGGCAACATTATTAGGCTTCCCAAGAGAAGTATAAATAAGCCCTGACTTATAAATTGGCTAATTATTTTTTTGCTACATCATTAGCTATAGCAAGCCTTCAGATTTCAATGTATTATTGACAGAAAAATTCAAGGCTATCATTTATAAAAGGTGCAATAGCATTATTCAAGGACATGTTATAGCTGAGCCATGAAAGAAGGATTTCTTCAATTCTTCTTTTTATAATTATTTCTGACTATAAATGTAATAATTGTTCAGTGCAGAAAATGTAGAAAGATATAAAGCACACGCACACAAAACAAAATTTGCTTGAATCCCACAACCCAGAGATAACTACTATTAACATATCCAATCTTTAAACATATATATATATATATAAATATGCAAATATATTTATATAGTCACAAAATTGGGACAGTAGTATACTACTTGTTTATAGCCTAATATTTTTTCACCTCACAGTAAACCAGAAGCAGATCTCTCTGTTATTAAAATATTTTATATAAAGTTATATACATGAGTATAAAATTCATAACGTACCAATATTTATTTAGTCAATAGTGTATTACCACTTATTTTGTTTATTTCAAGTTTTTAAACTGTTATAAACAATCTCAATAGGAATACATTTATAGCAAAAATGCTATCAATCTCTATGATGATTTCCTCACAATAAATTAATGTAAGGAGTCAAAGAATATATATTTAAATTATTTTTGCTAAAACGTTATACCAATTTAATACCTACCAGGAGTGAGATAACATTATTCACGTCTCTATCATTTCTGAGAGTGGCTATTCTGAAGACTTTTGAACACTTATGTATTTAATAAATCAAAGATTTCATCCCATTTTTGTTTAACTGAAAGTCATTGGTTAATACTTAAGTGGAAAAACATTCAATGTAGCCATTGGTCACTTGTAATGAATTATAATTTACTTTTTTATTGTAGTCATTCATTCATTCATTCATTCATTCATTCATTCATTCATTCAGTACTTACTGTGCTGCAGGCACCATCATTGAAGTCCCTGGAAAGGCAGTGGCTAAGAAGACAAATGTCTGTTCTCCTGTGGTTCACATGCTCCTGAAGGGATATATAATAAGGAAAGCATCAAAAATGAACAAGTGAATTTTAGACCATGTGTATCAGTTTCCTCGGTCTGCTGTAACAAATTACCACAAACTGGATGGCTCAAACAACAGAAACCTACTCTGTCACAGTTCTGAAGGCTGGAAGATTGAAATCAAGGCATCCACAGGACCATCTCTTTCTAAGGCTCTAGAATAGAAAAACCTTCCTTGCCTCTTCCACTTCTAGTGGACCTAGACATCCTTGACTTGTGGCCTCATCACACCAATCTCTGCCTCCATCTTCTTTTCTCTGTGTGTATCCTCTATGCCTCTGTGTCCAAATATCTCTCTTCTTTCTCTTATAAACACATTAGTCATTGGGTTTAGAGCCCACCCTATGCCAGTATAGCCTCACTTTAATTTGATTACATCTGCAAAGATCCTATTTCCAAATAAAGTTACATTCACAGGTATTGGGGCTTAGGACTCGATCATATCTTCGGTGGGTGGCGGGCATGGTGTGTGCACAAGTCAACTGACCACATTCTGAAAAACTCTAGGAGGAAAACAAAGACGACTCATGCAGGGTCCCCAGGGGTGGAGTGTTACAGGGTAGATAGGGGCTGGATCATATAGGACTATATAGACCACAGTAAGGAGAGTATAATTAATTGGGTTATAAAATAATATTTTAAAATGACTTATTGCATGGTTACTATATACCAGGATCTATTGAAACAAGTTTTATATACCTTAACTTATGTCATACATAGAGAAAAACATAGTTTTATTACCCTCTTCTAAAATTAAGCAAATAAAGGCTCAGGAATTCTAAAATAGTGTTAAAGATTATAAAGATAATTATGAGCACTTTAAATTGTTTTGTAAGAGCTTTTTAAATATTAAATATGTTTATACACTCTGTATATTTCTGAAATGTACTTTTAAAAACAATTAGTCTTTGTGTTTTTCAGCCAACAGGAACTAATATAGTTTTACCTTTGGTGTACTTACCAATCATTTTAATCTATATACCTGCATGTCTATTATTTTATTTTGTATAATTCTGCCTTGCTTTGTGTGATTTTTAAAACCACACACAAAAAAAAACTTCACCATCAGGAATTAAAATAAACAATGGCCTATGTTTTACTCTAACAATCTCACACTTTCTTTTCTTTCTTAATGTTTTTTCTTTGATTTTTCATCTACTTCTTTCATCCATCAGGAAAATATTTTTTTAACTAAAACTCATTTTGGTTCTTCTGGCCATTATATCAGAAAAAAGTGATGTCGAGATAAAGGCCTTCTCTCTGGTACAACATTTGTTCTAAGCCCGTGCACACAACTGCAACCCGAAACCTAAATTCACAGTGGCAAAATCATTTTCTGTACCAGGCCATCATTTGACCTGGTCTTAGTCAATTCAGGCTGCTATAGTGAAAACATCACAGGCTGAGTGGCTTAAACAACAAACATTTCTTTTCCACAGTTCTGGAGCCTGGGAAGTCCAAGGTCAAGATTTTGGCACATCGTATATCTGTTGAGAATCCTCTTACTGGTTTGATGATGGCTATCTTTGCTTTGTATACTCACTCGGCACAAAGGAGAGTAAGGAACATATGATGTCTCTTCCTTTTCTTATAAGAGCACTAATGCCATCAAGTTAGCTCCACCCTTGTGACTTCATCTAAAACTAATTACTTCCCAAAGGTCCTATCTCTAAATGCCATCATGAAAGTTAGGGTTTCAACATGGGCATTTGTGAATGGGTGGAGGGACGCAAACATTAACTCCACAGCAAATCTCTAGTTCTTAATGTTTCAAATCACAGAGCATTAATGTGGCTTTATAACAGTCTTCTCTACTAGCTTCCTGCAATGCCAGGTTTCTTTCACAGAGGGAAAGTTATGAGTCAGCTTTTGGTGTTTCCTTTTGTTTGTCTGTATTTTTGTTCCAAGATTGCCCTATGTATCATATTTACTCTAAATCAAATTATTTCTTTCCTGGATTCCAAAAATGACTCAGGCCATTTCCCTCTTTTCGTTTGGTCATTTCAGTAAGTTCAAGGAAAGGATGGGGGAAGGTGCATTCTTGTATTGATTTTATTAGATGTTTAACATTTAAAAATATTTCAATATTTAGGTCTACATAAAACATACTTTCTAGTGGAGTTCTGATTTCCATCAAAGCAATTTCACATACTTTTCAGAGTTAAACTTTTACCATGTATGCCACTGGTTTCAATGAAGTATCTTATGTGTTTTTCCAGATCAGTCATTCAATATATATTCAAGATTTCAGATCTCCTAGTTGTTTGCTAGTTCTTAGTCAGATTGCTAGGCCTTTTATCAGGATCAAATATAAGGTAATATCAGAAAGAAGGGCCAATGAAATTAAAGTAACTTTATTAGTCTGGTGATGGATTTGGCAGAGAAGTATTTTTAAACATCTGGGTGCTATAAATTATTTTAAAATATCTGATGACATGTAAATTGTCCACACGACATAGTCAATAAGAACATCAAAAAGTACAGAAGTTTAAAACAGAAAATGGCATGTTCTCTTCAGATAATGGATTCTTAGTCCTCGTGTGTGACAAATGTGTATGTGACAAAGTAGCTGTATCTCAGTTTAGTATATTTCAAGCACTGTATCAACTTTAGTCCCAAAAGAAAAAAAAAGGAAGATGTGGATTATTGGTATAAAACTCAATATGAAAATTATATAGAGAAATAAGAAATCCTACCAATTTTCTCACATAGAAGCAACTCTAAGCAGTTACAACAGATTCCTTTATACAATTGTAAAATATGGATGGTTCACTTTAAGTTAGAGATTCTGAAAACTGTGCTCAGAATCTTCTAGGGTCTCAATTATTTATTTTATGCTGTGATTTATGTTGTGATTCTATTTTTTCCTAAATAGTAAACCGTACACACAAATTCCTTAAAACATGATAAAAATCACCCTATTGTACCCACCAATGTAAGCAGGGAATTTAAATGATGTATTCTTGTGTGGGTTATTCCTATTCTTTTTCTTGATTAGAACACTTTAGAAGCTAGAACTTTTTTTTTTTCTTTTTCTTTTTCTTTTCTCCCCCTTCTGTGCCATCTGGGTAGGCAAACCCAATTAGCACATGTTGAAAGCTAGCAACACCTTTTCCAATATTTCAACATTTTGGCAAGCTTTAAAAGTTACTGTGTCACATAAGAGCTCATTTGGCATGCTACAAGGGTTTGCAGTACGAATTTATCATATGGAATGATCATTTTCCAAGTGCATCGAGAACATACAGCACAATTAGATTTGGAAAGATCAGTTGAAATAAACTTCATCATTGAGGTTCTAGGATTAGTACTCGCAATCTCTTTAATTATCCTTCACCTTCTTTACTTATACAAACGAGAAAAGGCTATGGTCCAGAACAGTGCTGGCCTTGGTCTGAGACAGTTTTTTTTTCTGTCAACCAGTCAACTCACTAACGGAATCTTGGAAAGGATGAAGGCTGCAAGTTTACACTACAGGTTTTATAAAAGTCCCCAATCTCGATGTCGTTCTCATCATGCTAATGGTTTCTAAGGCTGCTTAAAGGTCAGCAATCATTGCTTTCCTCAATAATTACATACCTGAAACTGGCTGCCAATTGCCCACCAGTTTCTCCCTTCTACCTCAGTAACGTGCATTAGAGAAATTCTCTGGTGTATTATGCTTGTTTGTTGTGGTGTATATGCTATATTGCCTTCTTCGCCATCTGTTTCAAACTCCTTTAAGGGCACCTTCCTTTATTGAAGAGGCTGGACAACAAAATATTACATCTCCCAGACTCTCTTGCATTTGGAGTTCCAGATGTAATTTAGAACTCACGTTTTAAATACACTTGCCTGAGTGTTGAATTTATGTTGGGAGACAGGCAAGAACCCTTGAGACATTCATTTCACTGTTGCACATCATGTAGGCATAATAGGGCTCGGGGGCCAACAGTTCTGATATCAGCTCCCTACCCCCAGGTAAGGACTCAAACAGCTGAGTCAGCAGCTACCCTACTTTTCAGATTCTGGATTGTGGCAAAATTGGCACTTCTTCTAGTGTGCAAGTTCTATGGCATTTCTATGTGGTGTCCTGCTATGAATCTCAACCCAGATCCTGCTCTGCCAGCCCTTCCAGTGATTTGTGTGATCCTCTACTTCCCAGGATTAACTACCTTAATGTTCAACAAAACTTGTTTTCATCTGTACTAAATCCTGACTCATTCAACCATACTGTACTACAATGAGATTACTATGTCCTTGATATCAAATTACTTAAGCTGCACCACATATTCTTTTATCTCCTTCATGCTCACACAGAGATGGGAACATGATGAATTATTATGGAATTAAATATATCATGGTAATTCAAGAAGACAGTTTATTCTCAAACTCTTGGCATCAGAGCAGATTAATCTAAAACTAATTTTTAGGTTCCTATCAGTATAAAGAACTTTATTACGAGCATGCAGCACATACTCCCATTCATGCATATCCACATTTTAACTGCCCAATGTATACGATACATCTGTTTGAATGTTGCATTGTAAACCAGCCCGTTTCCCCCAATCCAAATCCAAAAGCCTGACCAATACACTGTACACCTGAAACTGATGTAGAATAATATTGAATGTCAACTATAATTAAATATACAGAAGGTGCCAAGAAAATATATACACATTTTAAGGAAGGAAAAAACTGTATTAAAATTGTAACACTCAATATATACCAGTAACAAAAGATGAATACAAGTCATGTGCATACAATTTTTGGGGAGCACCCCCAGTATACAAATGGTCATGGGATATAAAATATAGCATAGGGAATATAGTCAATTGTACAGTAACAGCTATATACGGTGGCAGAGGGGTAGCAGACTGGTAGGAGGGTTATCACTTTGTGAGGGGTATAAATGTCTAATCATTATGTTGTTTTGTACACCTGAAGCTAATAAAAAGAAAAATTAGAAAAGAAAAAAAACACACTGAAAAAACAAAAAACCTTGCTAAAAACAAAAACAAAACTGACAGAAAATATTACCATCACTTTATTTATGGTCATGTGTTATTCTTATTTTAAAGCATTCATAATATCTAGACAGATTCTATGTCTTATTTATTCTTTTATCACAGCTATACTTCATCAAGGGAATCACGACGATACAATAGGACCCAATGGGTACTATTCTGCCACAGTCAAGCTCTCTGTGAATGACAATCTCTCGTTGTCCTTAGTTTTGTCCTCTAAAAATGTGCACAGTACTCTCTTCTCTCTGATGATGGTAGGCAATTAAGTGAGAACACTTATTCATTAGTAGTGACTGGTATAGTAGGTGCTCAATAAATTGTTGCTTCCCATCTGCTTGTCATTATTCTCGTTCCAGCTATTGTCATTTCATATCCTTGTATTGTAATGACCCCCTAAAGGTTTTGGCTGGGGCAGAAGATATTTAGGTTGAAAGACCATGATATAAGAGGACTATGGGGGAAGACCATGGTTTATTTTAGGAACACTTGTAATCATCAGTTTCCTTCATAAACTCCTCCTATGATGCCATCAAAGAAGTGTTCAGACTTTACTGATAAGAGAACCATTGGCAACCTCTTCTTCTGTCATATGCTTATAATCTTTAACTGTATGCAATTCCTACATTTTCACCTATTTATGTTTTTTCTAATTATATTATAAGCTGGGCCTATGGTTTATGCCAGGGCCCCAAGGATTATTCTCCATTCTTTGCTTCTTATCACATTACCTTAAAAAAGTTTTGATTGATCTAACCTCTTGCCTAGAGTTTTTAGAATAAGCTACATTCTTGAATCACTGTATTGTTAAGTTCCAAACTAATTCTTCATGTCCTTATATCTTTTTCTCTGTCTTATTTATTTTATTTTCAGTACACTCTTAAAATACTACTTTTTTCTTTTCTTTTTTTTTTTTTATTTTTACAAACAGCTAACGTGTTACTCTGACCTTTTACTACCAGAATTGAAATCTGTCTAGTCTTATAAAAATAGCTGTTTCTAAAATTACACTCCATCTCAAAAATTCTGATTTACGGGTACTAAAAAACACTCCAACTTATCACCTTGTCAGAGGTGACCAAAAGCCATACTGAATGGAATTGGCTTATCATGAGCAGACATCAAGATTGTTCCAAAGTGATCTTTTAAGTGGCTCACACATCTCAAGTGTCATAATAATTTTTTTTTTTAAATAAACAAGATAAAGATCCTTAAAAGCATGATGTTTGCAACAGAGAAAATTTTGTATTGTTCTTTAAAAATAAATTAGAACCAATGATGGTTCAATATTTGTTAAGTAAACATCACTTCTTATAATGTTTACTGTGTTGTCCTATAAGGTTATTTATAAATATTACTGTTTACTGTTAGAGCTTAATAAAATATTATACTTTCATGTTTTCTATATTGCTCTGAAATAGCACATATGTAGGCAACTCTGATGTGTAAAAAATACCTAAATGATTGGTTTGAATTAGCCAGTTGTTGGCAGAAATGACAACTTACCAATTCACACTAGTGGCCTAAGTACCTAGCAGAGCATGTCAACTGGACTATTGCCTTAAAAAGAGTCCCTGTTTTCTTAAGTACCTTGTAAATACTTATGTAATATGCACCCTGTGCAAAAGGCTCATTCCTACAGGATAAAGAAGAAAGCCAAAATCTGAGTTCCCAAACTGAATGAAAATGTGTTCATTCCTCCCACTTCATGAAGGTGTCAAAGAAGACTGTCAGATTCAAAATTATGCCTCTTGAGCAGATGGATGGTAAGACATTCTATGACATTTGAGAAGAAAATAATTTTAAAAACCTAAAAATAATAATAAAGGAAATTCTAAATAAAGTGCATGCTCCAACACACAAGTGAAATATCTTAAAGTAGTATTTTTTTTTTTTAAATGACTAGAGACCCATTTGTTAGCTAGACCTTCCTATGTTTACAGTACATACACCATCAGGTTTTACAGCAGGTCATAACAAAAGACAACCCTGCAGAATGTTCTGGAATAGCTGCATAAGTTTTGAGCGGATGAATTTATGTAGTATGAATCCACATTTTGCTCCTGCTTTGAATCAACTACAGGAAATAGCTGATGCAGCGAAGAAGGTTAAATTTACAATATGAAGTGGGACTTGGGGAAGAGGTGCTTAATTCCATTAAGCTTTTGTTGCATTCATTCAAAAGAAAGTAAAACAACATAGGGAGAGAACTTACAGCTCAAATTCCTATCATAACCTGGCTACCTGGCTTTCTGAACCGCCAGACTATTTATAGATGATACAGATTCCCATTCCCTGAAATATCTCACCCATTCTGAACACTGTATTTTCCTGACAGTGTTTCTTTGGGTCCACTGGGTAGATAAACACTACAGCTTTAGGTGTGGACAGGCTATCTGGAGAAGTCATTTGTTCCTTCTGTGTCTTGTGTCAGATTCAGAAAACCAAGGAAGAGAAAAATAAAAACAAAAACAAAGAAACAAAAAAAAAGTCAAAAAGATTTCTAAAACCACATAAAATTTTGGTTGATTTAGCAAAACAGCCACAGTCCTGCAACTACCAGGACTATTCTAATAAGGAGATGGCCCTCAATTTTTAAATATATTTTTATATTATACAAGTAGTACATGCTTATTGTAGAACAAGTAGAAAATAAAGATAAGCAAAAATAAATAATATTAAAAATTGTCCATAATTCCACTACCTAAAGGTCAATACTATAAATATTTGGTGATAGTTCTACCTGATATTTTTTTTATACACACTTAACCATATTTGTGAAAATAACATCATTTTTTTATTCACTCTTTCATAGGCTGCTTTTCCATGTACATTTGTTGACAACTGGCAGTGTCACCAGACTCCTATAATTTTAATGGCTGTGTATTGCTTATATGCATATATCATATATAGACAAATATAGATATAGGTAGTTTCTACATTATATATATAAAATCAATGTTCTTACTATGTTCCAAATAGCATTAGGTATTTCACTTGGGTTATTTCTAATGTTTTGATACAAACACTGCTGTGATGAATTTCTGACATACACAATTTTTAAAAATACATTTTCTAAATAGTTGAAATTGTTTCCTTAAAATTCTTAGAAGTGGATTGCTTGATCAAAGAGGATATATATGTATGTTTTTAAAGATTTTGATATATATTACCAAGTTTTCTTCCAGAAAAGCCATACCAATTTAAACTACCCCTAGCAATTACTAGAATGCTCAGTTCTCTACACTTTGTCAAATCTGAACTTCATCTTTTCTAACCTGTCCTAATTATATAGGGAAAATGTCATTCATCAGTTTTCCTCTAATTTACACTATTGGGTTACCAGTGAGGCCATACAACTATTAATAATTTTGTCAGCCAGTTCTAATTCTTATTTCATGAATCCTTATTCATGACTTTCTTAATCAGGATTTAGTTGCACGTAACAGAAACCACGACAGCTCTTTCAAGCAATTGAAGTATAACACAGGTCATTACATGCTTATAAAATCATTGAAAGATCTGGAAACACAGACTGGAAACTGAACATGAATAATAGAGCAGATGCTATTGTTGCCCCACTAGATTCCTCTCATCATCCAGGGCACCCTGCCCCACCTGCACTGAGAGTTGGCTCACAACTGCGTATTTCTCCCTAGAATTTTCTTTGGCTGAATGGGAGCCACCTCACCCTAGAAGTTAGGCCAACCTTCTCCCCACAAGAAGCTAGTAGCCAGTAACTGACTGACATGAGGTTCAAAAGGCCAGATGCTTTGCCTCAAGGTGGTGGATTTTTAATGCCCCAGAGTTCCCTCGCAAGTTAGAGATACCCTTAGGTACAGGCCACTACCATGCCAAGTCTCTCACAGCCTCATCCTGCTTCCCTAAGTCCCTTTTTTTCCTAAGAGCATTCCATCAATATATCACTCACACAAAATTCCCATCTTGGTTCTGCTTCTAGGTATCCTAACTAAACACAATAACCATGAGAACAATACTACATACAGCAAAACTGGCCCTCCATGGAGGCTGATGGACCGATTGGAAAGCTTGGGAGTCAGGAAGGCTGCTACCCTAGTGCTGCTCATGTTCCAATACATACTCACATAACAGATCCCCTAGATGCTGCATCTTAATGTCTATAAAGCTACGGACTGTCCACTGGGGCCGTCACGACCACGGCAGCCACGAAACCAGTCACCTCCGCAAATAAACTTGCCTGCAGAAGCAGCAGGAACAGCAAAAGCAGAAAAGAAAAACAACAAAAGCATGGCTTCAACTAAACTGGTCTCTTTTACTCTTCTTACTATTCCATCTTTGTATGGCGTTAGGGAGTCGATGAAGGTGGTCTCTGACTTTACAGCCCCTAATCCAGCTTTAAAGTTAACTGCAAATTGTGGACAATTTGAATGGTCAGTGTGCCATAGTCATCACAAGGACTTTTGTGCATTTTCTGTGATGGATTTTGCTCCCCTTTCCCACCCCCTCCCCATAATTCTCAGCTTGCTATTTTTGTCTTAATATTGCTTATGATGGTTTTTGACATTCAGAATACATTTTTTTTTAACTGACTTCTTATAGTTTCTCTCTGATATTATGCTTCGAATGGCTTTCCTCAGGAAGGTTAGAAACAAAAATACTTCCTATATTCTCTTCTACTAGTTCTTTCACAGTTTTATTGTGTACATTTAACTATGCTTTGAAATTAGATTGCCATAGGTGGGTGGTGAGGTAAAGATTGTATTTATTATTTTTTCCAATGTATGCAGCTAAATACATGAGCACAGATTATTGAATAATTAATTCTTTAAAGCCTAACTTGAATGTAATCCTTTTGGATACTTTAAGGTTTGCACTCTGCCCTCTGTGTGGTACCACTGCTGTTTTGTTTAAATTGCCATTGCTGTAGATTGGATTAGACTAGCTAGGAGGTAGTATAAAGCAACATTGGACCCTCTTTTTCAAAGTTTACTACAGTATTCCTCAAGATGAACTCAAGAACCACATTGTCAAGTCATAGAACAAATTATTTGGGCATTTTAAATGTAATTGCATTAAATTTATAAATTAAATATAAGAAGTAACACACTAATAATATTGGATCTTGTTGTTCAAGATGATTGGATATCATTTCAGTAAGGTTTTTCTTGTTGTTGTGTTGTTTTTTCTGGAATAGTGGGTAAGTATTTGATTTTTTCTTCACATAAGTACAAAATGTTTTTGCTTCTGTAAATCTTAGCAAAATAAATTGCCTTTTGGTTACTCTTTAGGATAGAATATTTATTTCCCCATTTATTTTAGTAAATTGATATTCTTGGAATAGGGAAAAGCTTTACATTTTTGTATCTATATCTTTATCTTGTTTTTTTGTCCTGTCAAGGATCTAGAGTTACATTTAGGTCTCCTACATTCTGTCTGTTTTCTTTCACGTGGTTCTTAAAGGCTTTAGTTTTATATTTCATGTTATCGTTGTTGTTTTTTTAACTAAGCTTAATGAGAATTCTATCTGTTGCATGAAGATTATAAATCTCATAAGAGACCTTTTCTGTTTCAAATATTGACTTTAAACTTCAATTCTATTTTTTATTTTAATATTGTATTCACTACTTTGATTTTGCTTGCGTATGCCTTTTGTAATTTTTGTTTTATTTTTAAAAAATCATTTTATTGAGGTGTGATTGACCTACAAAAAGCTGTATATATTCAATATATACAACTTGATGAATTTGCAGATAAATATACATTCATGAAAACACCACCACAATCTATGGCACAAATATATCCATTACCTCCAAAAGTTTTGTATTTTGGTACAGGCCTTTTATTCCTTGATTTTTAAGTTTTCTCAGTTACTTCATTTAAAATGACGGCATATAGTGGGATTTATTTTTTTTAACATACTCTGAGATATTCAGTAAAAAGCTAGCACACTCACATAATATGGACAAACCAAAAAGGAGGGAGGAACAAGGACACAGCAGTTTGACAGCTGAAGGGAACAAAGTCCTCATTTTGCATAGAAGGAAGTCCATAGATAGATTGTGAATAAAGGTAGAGCATTAAGAAATAACAGCATAGACTCATATTATCTAGAAATTCAGAAATGAATTACCAGAAAAATCGGATAAAGTTTTGAAAGAGAGTACCTCTGGAGAAAACAAGGACAGACAGCATACTGCTGCTTTTCATTATAATTTGACATAATATATGTATATGTATATATATATGCATTACTTTGATAAAAATAAATGTAAACCAAAGAAAAATAAATTAATTAAAATATAAATAAAATTATCACATTATTGAAGATCATAATGGAGGCTTGAAGACAGAAAGATACAAATTGTTAAGTGTTTGCCTCTAAGGAATGGCACCCGGAGAGGGGGTAGAAATTTTGTGTTTTACAACTTCCCCAACTCTGATTTTTTTATACCATGCACACACATACCTTTCGTATTAAAGACTTTAGATATTTGCTTTTTAAAACATTTTTTTATGGGGGGTGGGAGATGAGGGTAAGGGGGATCGAATATATGGTGATGGAAGGAGAACTGACTCTGGGTGATGAACACACAATGGGATTTATAGATGATGTAATACAGAATTGTACACCTGAAATCTATGTAATTTTACTAACAATTGTCACCCCAATAAATTTAATAAAATAAAATTAAAAAGAAAAAAAAAAAGAAAAAAGAAAAGAAAATATAGGGCATATTTTTAAGTAGAATAAAGGAATTTTATTGAATTAGAGCAAATAAAGCCTGATTCATTTTATGCTGTGGTATGACTAAAATTTATTCATAAGTTGAATCATTATAAATAAAAATTAAGGGATTTAAATACTTTTTAAAAATCTTGTGATAAAATCAAATAGGAAATACATATCTCCTTATTTGTGTGATATACTGTGACTAAAATTATAGATGAAAACTATATTAGTTATATATGTATTTACACACAAACATGATACCCATATGTAATACATATACTAGTATAAAGAGATCTAAATCTTACCTTAATTCTAGTTAGGACATTATTTCTTTGTCCTTGAATATCTTAGGATCTTCTTTTACAGTGATGTTGAGTCTAGCTATTACGCTTCTTCAAATAGTAGTAAGAGGTTACATAGTGGGAAATATCCCTATGGTGTGCATACTTCTGGTTTTTTTTTTCGTTTGTTTGTTTGTTTGTTTGTTTGTTTGTTTTGTTACAAACTAAATTAAAAGCTCGGTCTTCAGAATCTGTCCCTCAGCACTTCACTGAAAGGAAGGGAAGATGGGGATGGTTTCTAGTTACCAGATCTGCCAGCACTTTGAGAATGGTGGGAAAGGGCAAAGGTCATTCATCAGGATAACCTCATAGCTGGAAAATTAAGTTTGTGTATTTACAAAACTCATTGTGACTGCCTCCTTTTCTGGTGCTGCAACAGACTTACATTCTCAGGAAGCACCTTGGGCTTTGCCCCTCTCACCCACCGTGTTTCCCGGAAAATAAGACCTAGCCGGACCATCAGCTCTAATGTGTCTTTTGGAGCAAAAATTAATATAAGACCTGGTCTTATTTTACTATAATATAAGACCAGGTCTTATATAATATAATGTAACGTAACATAACGTAATGTAACGTAACATAATAATATAATGTAATGTAATGTAATGTAATGTAATGTAATGTAATGTAATGTAATGTAATGTAATGTAATATAATACCAGGTCTAATATAATATAAAACCGGGTCTTATATTAATTTTTGCTCCAAAAGATGCATTAGAGCTGATTGTCCAACTAGGTCTTATTTTGGGGGAAACAGGGCATTTCCTTAGCTGTAGGCTTAAGCTTTGTGAGGCTCCAGCTGCCTGAACTTCCTCACATCCAGAAGGCAGAGGTCCTCCAAATGGAATGCTGACCATGGGTCTCCCTCACCATGAGTCACCATTCTTGTCTGCCGTCCCTGTGTCTTGTTTATGGTCCTATTCTAAACTAGGAGCTTGGGGTGGGGGGAATCCATCACCATATTATTTTCTATTGAATCGTGCTGTGTCGTGATGCATTTTAGGAATGGTGAGTTTCATGTTCACTCTGAGTTCTCTTCATATCCTATGCCATCTATACTGCATTTGGCAGAAATTTTTAGTGTTTGGCATATAGATAAAACTAATTTGGACACCAATACAGGGTTTTTATTTTTATCTATTAATATCTATCTATCTATTTATTTTAGTGGTTTATGTTAAAATTAATAGAATTAACTTCTCCAAAAATGCCCAAGAAATATTTAAGAGCTACAGTTGATACATCTATGGGGAAATTTCTTCTGCAATCCCATCAATTAGAAGAAAATTTATCAGCTTTTACTAATTACTTAGGTAAGCAGTCCTTTTCATTCATTAGTTATTAGATTATTTTACCATCCTATAGAAGTTTTACTTAATATAAATTGGGCAAAATCTCCATGTAGGGTATATAGATGAGTTTATGAGATAGTTGAAAAAGGACTCTTGAATAACGTAATTGTTCACTTAAAAGTTTTTTTTATCTAAATAAATGGCTAGACTGTTGTATTTATTAGTTGTCTATCACTACTGTTAACATGTTATTAGAGACATAACAGCTTAAACAACACGTATTTACCATCTTACAGGTCTGTAGGTCAGAAGTCCAATGTGGTTCTCACTGGGTTAAAATCAAGGGGCTGTCAAGGTTAGGTTCTTTTCTGGAGACTCCAGACAAGAATCTGTTTCTTTACCTTTTCTAGTTCCTAGAGGCTACCCACATTCTCTGGCTCATGGATCCTTCTTCCTCCAGTGTCAAAGCCAGCGATACAGCATCTCTCTGATCCTGCTTTCACCATCACAGCTCTTTCTCTGAGCACAGCCAGGAAGGATTCATCAATTTTAAGGATCCATATGGTTAGACTGGGCACACTTGGATAATCCAGGAAAACCTCTTTGTATGGAGATCCTTGAATTAATCATGTCTTCAAAGTCCTTTTTGTCAGGTAAAGTAAGATATACACAGGTTTCAGGGATTAGGGTATTGATAAGCATGAAATTCAGCAAATAACTTTTAAAGGTAAAACATATATCTCTTGATCAATCTGTCATTAGGCCTTAGTATGAATGGATTTCAGATCACTTCAAAACCAAGTTTTAACTTGGAGTTTATGGGATTTTATAGTCTCCCCAGCAGGAGAAGGCAGGGGCCTTGGTCACAGATAACAGGTTGTCCAGGAAACCTATAGTAATATTCCAGGGTCATTTTGTAGGTAATCCTGCTCTTGGACAAAGTCCCTCCCCCCAAATCTATTGATATTTAAAATGGTGCATTGCTTAGTATGAGAAACACTGGTATTTAGAATTCCATATCAATGTTTGCCTCTCCATGCAACATAAGATGGCAGCCATGTTGTGTGGACTCGGATGGGGTTGAGCATGTCATGGTTCTTCAGACAGACTTAACTCTCTTAGGCAAAAGAAGCCTGGGAGCTTCACCTGCTCCCATGTTGAATGCAGTGGTTTCTGCACATATGATGATCAACTGATTGTCATCTGTTCTCTGTTTCAGCGGCTGTGTTTTATCTATACAGGCACCTTTCCATTTAATAGCCAGATAGTGAGAAGGTCTTCCTATATTGAAGCACTCTCTGGATGATTAACTCTTCTTCAATTCCTTCCTCCAAAGCTCTGGGGAAATCTGTAGGATGCACGTTACCTTGAAGCCCTTCCTCATTGTGCTGCTCTCTTCTTTGCTGCTCTCTTCCTACAACCTCACTACACATGCTGAACGTTGGGCAGATGTGATCTTTCTGCTGCCTGCTTATTTTCCTTGAAGAGGTTTGCACAGCAGATGTTCCAGTAAGTGTTTTCTCTTTCATCTCTTTACAATTCTGTTACAAGATAGGAACTGTACACATGCTATTGCCCTTCAGATTTTCAAAGAGAAAACCCTTCACAGTCCCCTTTCTACCTCCGTGGAAACTGCCACCCTCCACCCCTACCCGGCACATACGTAATTTATGAGGAGTGTGTGTCCCATCATTCTTTTTCCATTGGTTTGTTTCTCCACTTCCAGATGCCTTTTTTTACAGCCTGAAGACTGCATCATTCTTTTTAAATTTCAGATATTTCTGCTTCTTCTAACCCAGCAGCATGGCTAAAAGAACAGTTTTGTCATACCTGTCCTTTTTATCCCTCTACTATTTCTTAGTCCTGGAAGCTTATCGTCCAGCTTTTGAAAATGGTATTACAAGGTCAGATACCATTGAAAAAGAAAAGCTCATCACATTAAGTGAGCATCTCTATTAATTATATTATAGTAATATCTTCAATAATTGTGGTTTAAATGATTATGTATGCAAATTTTATAAACCTAATACACTATTTCAGTAATATCAAATCCATTAAATGTTAAGTTATTGAAATGCATTTATTCTATTATTTTACCAATATTTCATGAACACCTAATACATGCTAGCGTTGTGCTAGGCTTGGAGGGCATACTCCATCCACGGAGTCTTATTTATCTTGTGTTCACAGAGCTTAACACCTTGCCCAGCATACGAACAACGTCCATTAAATGTGTGTGGAATATTCTTAGAGGACCAAAGCAGCAGCTAAATATGATAGGTCTTCTCCTTGTCACTGAAGGGCAATATACTACAGCAGTCTACACTATGACTCCCCGATTCAGACAAAGCTGAGATCACACTGAGACTCTGACACTCAATGGCTGCGTGCCCTGAGATAAATTATTTAAAATTTTCAAGCCTCAGTTTAGTCATCTATTAGCCTTTGTAAGATCAAATGAGACAATGTAAAAGCCTCCTGATACTGCCTGGCATATATTTTACTCCTCAAGTTGCTAGTTTGTTATCACTCCCGTGGCAGGCATGAGGTTAGAGTGCTGAGGGTCAGTGGAAGCATGCTCTACAGAGAAGGAACAATTACAGAAGCTTCCCAATATGAAAATCCAGAAAATGACCGTTAGAAAATTCAGAAAACGATCCTTCCTTACAAAGAGTGGGTAAAGTTCGCAAATTGGAGAGTAGAGAGAGCTGAGGATGTAACATTCATGTCAAGCATGGCTCGTGTTAAAGTTAGACAGAGATGTGTTTGGTAAGACACTGAGGTAAAGCCATCAACCAACCACCCACCCAATCAACCAGCCAACCAAAATAAACAAAGCCATTGCTCATATGGCTGTTCTTTTGCGTAGCGCCACCTGGCGTTTGCTGAGATGGTGTATGGAAACCTCTATGGCTAGTTTGCTGTGTTCAGGATCAGGGCCAAAATGAATGCTAGATTCCACCGGTACTCTATTAAACCTCTTTTGACTCATACCGTATTGAATAGAGAAAACCAGCAACTACTTTTACTGTAATGCTAGTGGCAGCCCACTTACTCAAGTGGACACATCGGACCCTTTTTCTCAAACGTTATTTTTTTCTTACACTGAGGCAGGACGTTGCCCAATAAAATATAGGACTCCCAGGTAAATTTGTATTTCATCTAAACAATGAGTAATGTTTTAGTAGTCCCAAATTTATCTCAAATATTGCATAGAACATATTTATTGTTTATCTGAAATTCAAATTTAATTGGACATCCAATTTCCTGTTTTCATTTTGTTTTTTGCTAAATATGGCGATCCTGAGTGAGGAGCATTTTCCTTTGTTCATTCGTTTCTTACCACTACCGTGTTTCTCTGAAAATAAGACTGGGTCTTACATTAATTTTTGCTCCAAAAGACGCATTAGGGCTTATGTTCAGGGGACGTCATCCTGAAAAATCATGCTAGGAATTATTTTCCAGTTAGGTTTTATTTTCGGGCAAACACGGTATAAAAAACATTAATGAAATATCTTCGGAACTATGCTCACTAACAGAAAACAAGTACCTGGACCAGTGTGGCCTTAAAAATGCCTCAGGAAAACCATTTGGTTAATCTGTTAGTTTTAAAAAGAAAACTCCAGAAGTGATTTTTGTACACACAAACTTTGGGAAACTATTTTGCATATGAATAAATGAATTACTATTTTAAAGTTTATTATTTCCATTAAATACACTTGTTATTTCTATTTTACAGGTGATAAAATTTAGGTGGAGATATTTTAAATCACTGCAGTGCACACATGCCTTGGAAAACTATCTCGTACGAGAATAAATGAGTTAATATTTTAAAGTATATTATCTCCATTAAATACAATTGTTATTCCCACTCTATAGATGGGAAAATTGAGGTTGAGATACTTTAAATCACTTAATTTCCTGAGAGCTGGAATTCAAACCCAGGTTTTACTAATCGGCGTATGTACTCATAAACACCATGTTATTCTGTCTTTAATGTAACTTAAGATATACTATCCAAAATTAATGGAAAGACAAGAAATCACAACTCTTTTCTCCCATCTCAAAAAAATGCTTGACTAAATTATCTAAGCTCATCAACTGATATGAGGCAGATGACATGAAAATCCCAAATATTATTATAAACAGAGTAGAAAATGTTTCAAATTGGCCTTCACTTTATCAAGTGAATCTTTTGTTTCCATAGGTAAATTAAGGATAACATATGTCTAAATTAACTTCCTACCTTCACTTAATTTATATTGCCCATGTCCAGGGGGCCTGTACTCAGTCTTGTTTGGTGTCTATCCAATATAATCACTGTCACTCTATCAGTAATGAGTGATCACTCTAATACCAAATCATTTATTTCACCCACACTTCTGAAGTTCCAATGAACCAATAAGACACGTCTCATATACAAATATCAGAGCATCCTCCCTGTGCTCACGGATATTCTAAAATATAATAAAATTTCTGGTTAGTTTCCTAAGGAGTCTCTTGAGAATCTATCATGCACTAACCTCTTCATCTCTTTTATTTAAAAACTTTTATTTTCTTTTGTGTTCTGTCTTCTTGACATTTTAGTGCTGGATTGATATGGGCTCTGTATAAAGGAAACAGTCTTAATTCTATTATTATCAAAGATCCCAATGATTTGAATAGGCTACTTCCCTGCCCGCACATTCTAGCCCGGGATAGTCATCAAGACTTTTGTATCCCAGGGCTGTTTATGATGGTTTTTCCTCAAGCTGTGACCTTTAACAAGTACTCTTCTAAAAACCATGCCTATCCTTGGTTTTGGAAATTTGCTACTTCAAAAATGGTACAAGTGTATTATTACACTCTTACTTTTCTATCTTGCATACCTCTCTCTCTTTTTTTTTTTTTTTTTCTGGGTTAATATGTCAGTCAATCATCCCAAGGAGAAAAGAGAACTTTGAATTTTAAATAGAGTGCCACTCACTAGTGTCTGGACCCATGCCAGATCCTGACAGTGAAGTTCTGCAAGGGAGAGCTTCTCTGTTACAGGAAATAAAGCCCTAGCTCCATCAAGACTTTCTCTGCACATAGGACTCTACCTGAATGGATTCAGCTGCCTTGCAATTTGAAACCCTATATAAGTTTGTTTCAAATCCTAAAATTAAATTTTCTTCCTGCCCAGACCAGATTCTATCTTATAATTTCTTGCAGTCCATATGAGATTGTGTCTGCAAGAAATGCAGTTAGTTGCAATAGCAGTTTGAATTCTCAGAGGAATGTTTCCAGCCTCAAAGCAAATATCTCATCCTCATCAAAGCAAGATCCTCTTAGAGACATATAGTACATTTCCCAAGGGAAATGCTGTATCAGCATATTGAGACGTTGTTATCATTTGTTCAGGTAGGGCTTACTCACCAGTCCACTGCATATACTGTTAATTTGTGGAGCCATGCAAGACTGTATTTGGTGGGAGAGATAATTGTATTACAAGTGAAGCTGAAAATACAATCACTGAAAATATTATAGCCTATTATATTTAATACTATTAATATTCCATTATGAAACATGGAATATTAAAAATTATGAAAAAGTTATTGCAGAATTATGAAGAATTTTTATACTTGTTTATAAAAATGATAGATGAAACATTCATATTAACTTTGAGATTTACTGGAATCCCCATATAGTAAAGGGATTTTTTTTTAAAGGCATAATATCATAAAGGAACAGGAAAGGAATTAGTAACAACATCTTGGAAGCTAAAAGAAGAGAGATGAGTAGTGTCTGACTTAGCATATAGAGACAAAGTGGCAAAAGCTTAGAAATCACCAAAAAGCCTCAGAAATTGTCAGCAGCACATCGTCTGGAAGTTAGAGTAAAGATGGGGCTAAAAACAGAAATATCTCAATCTGGAGCAAAATTGGGGGGGGAGGGGGAAACCAAGATATTAGGCCAGGTAACAGAAGTTGGCTATTATAAATATGGCATACTCTGATAACAAAAGATCCCCACCCATGTCTTATACAGCTGGGGATGTCCCCTTCCTCCTACAGGCAGAATTGGGTATAGAGCATGACTATAGAACTCAAATTTGGAGCTTAAGAATATTACAGAACCTTTCAAGAAGCATGAAGTTTTTTTGTTTTGTTTTGTTTTTGTTTTGTTTTGTTTTGGTTTTTTTTTGGGGGGGGAGGGAATAAAAATCCTTAAATTACTGTTAATATTCCAGGGGGAGGGATTTTTAAGAGTATTGTGATGACTTTCCATTTTAAGCTGAGAAATGAACAGCACAAATGTGAAAAAAATTGAATTCTTGTGCTCTTAATATTATCTGCAGACACATGTAGAGAAAGCACAGTTGACAGCAGGTATACGTAAATAAAAGAAAGGAATTAAGTGAGTATATATCAAATGGTGAAACCAGCCCTCTTCTCTCTCTCAAGTCCACAGTATTCTCAGGCAAGTAAATACCTTCCTCTCAGAATATTGTAAGGTCCTCTCTGAGGAATCTGATTAGCCCCAGAGAAAGACCTAAGGAAAGGCCTCTGCTAACCAGCCCAGAGAGATGATCTTTCAGAGAAACTCATATCTCACTCCATATTTATAGCACTTCAAGAGCTTTCTAGATAGGAACATAGCAACCAAGGATCAACAAACATATGAAAAACACCTCTAACGTGAAATTTGGAGGCCAAAACAGTCAAAAACAAAATAAATAAAAACTGGAGGAAACTCTGAGGGGAGAAGAAAATTTCAAAATATATTCGAATATAAATATAATATACCTTAAATATAAATATATTGGTATTTATATACCTATATAGCTAATGTAAATGTATATAAATATATAAAACTAAATGTGTGAAATGTTTTTATAAAAGAAGAAGCTTGGCAAATGGAAGATTGCTTGGAAGAATGGTTGTCTAGAACTCAAATTTGGAGCTTAAGAGTATTACAGAGCCTTTCAAGAAGCATGAAGTTCAACTTTCTTCTCCTCTTAACCATTGTTTGACATTGGGAGAGTTCATTTCTTCCTGTGTGTTACTCATTTGTAACACAGGAATCATGGAATAAAGCCCTCATCATTGTTTTGTAAATTAAATGAGAAATGAACACAAAGTTCTGAGTATAGCTTTGTCACTTATGAGATATTCATTATCTGTAGCTATTATTAGTAGTAATAGTAGTAATAGTATTTGTTATGTAAAGCAAAAGTAAAAACAATCAACTTGTCATTACAAGTATAAAAATCCATGCTGTTTACACGTGGATGTACATTTCTGATGATAAATGTAAACTCACGGACTCTTCTAGAACAGAGGTGCATGTCTTCTATCTGAGACCACCAGAGGTCATAGTCACTGTCCTCTCTCCATTGCTCAATGAATGGTGTTGGATTGAGTTCATAAATCCTCAAAGTGGGAAAGACTGGAGAACTTTGAGAGTGTATGTGCAAGGTGTGAAAACCCATAGGGAATATAGGAGGACTTCATCACACTGCAGAGCACCCCAGTTTGTCCTCACTGACCTGGCTTTCACTTTACACTCATCTCCAGAGCACAGTGGACTTATGGAAGTATATGTTCACAGGATATTCAAGTCCTTACTGGAGTCTGTTTCCTAGTAAGGGGGCTTCCTAAAGGGCTTGGCGGTACAGTCACAGATAAACTGAATGAGATAATGTGGATAAAGCACAATTGATTTTACCAGTATTGCAGATAAAAACAAAACACACAAACAAACAAAAAACTAAAACCCAAAGGAAATGTTCCAATGCAGCAGAATCAGAAATTATTACCTATAGAACAGCTATAGCTACAGACAAATGAATTCTCCTTGAGTTGAGGTGATTATTTTCCCTGCTGGCACTGTTACTAGGTTTGGCTGACCCTACGCTTATCCCATGCTGTTTTGGTGCATTGGCCTGCTGCTACTCTCTCCTACGCACCAGAGGTAGCAGCCTTTGAGAAGTGAAACGACTTGACACAATTTGATAAGACAAAGCAAACCGTTCCCTTTCTCAGTGTTTCAGGATGTGAAACCTGGCAGTTTTTAAACAGACTGTTCTATTATGTGTTCCCATTTCTATTCTTTCTGTCCATATTGTAAAAAAAAAATGTATACATCACTCAAGCATTTTCACAAGTATACTGATATCAACCCATTCAAACACAGGAAAGCACTCCTGCTACAGGATACAGTTAAAATGGATTCAAGTTTGCCAGTTCTGTTGCAAAGAAAGAAATAGAATTCGGAGTGGGTGTTTAACATTTCAAACATAAGCAACAGGTTTTTTGGTTTTTCCTCAAATAGCTATGTCCACACAAGAATTTGCTGTTTTGTCAAATGATAAGCTTTTTATCACTGCAGGTAAAGACAGAGCTATTATGGAGGGGAAAAGGTGAATTAGAAGAGAATTTAGACACTACTGAGAGGTTCTTGTTTTGTAAATAAACCCCAAGTTAAGAAATAAAAGGTACATCGTAATTTTAAATGTGATTAATATTCATGTAAGGACACCAGCCTCAGTACTTTCATAATCTGTTTTCAAGATGAATTATATTTGAAGTTTACATAATTCTGTCTTCCACTGCTGTCAGTAGCAAATGTAATTCTACATTCCTGTATTCCAAAGAAGAAAAAACAATGGGCTTTATTCCCTCTGAATTGCCAGCTCATTCTTCCCAAGGCACTGGTTTGCTCTTGTCACTCCCAAATTAAAGTAAGAGTTCCAAACTCTTTAGCCACAGGTACTTTCCACCATCTGTTCATGTCTTCTCTTCCAGCCACGTCTGCCCCTCTTCCCCATGCTCCTGCGCTGTCTCTTTATCTTGTCTTGCTTCTGTTTGTTTTAACCAGAGAGGCATTTTATGTAGATTATCATTAATACAAAGTCTAACAAAGTACACATTTTATTCTTAAACAAAATGTCTACATTTTTGTATGTACTATCGTGTGTCTCTTACATAGTTCACATCTTGTAAGATATCCTGGCAAATTTAGATTTTCTGCTTTTATGTGGTTAGCATATAGGGGATATGAAAAGTAAAAAAAAAATTATAGAAAATCACAGTTATTGCAGTTATTGGCAAGCATTTAATATAATAGAAGTTGATTCAGAAATGAAGAAGAAAAGCCACAGACTAATTTAAAGGCTATTAGTAATCTGATCCCAAGAAACATCACCATAGTCACATGGCAGCCCCTAATGATGTAGATTTTTAAAAGCTCTCTGCTCAGCCTTTATAGGTCACTCAGAATCCCAGAACCAAGGCCATCAAGGTTTTGTATTAATGGACAAGTGTCATTCAGTGTTAAGATAAAGTTAGAACTATTGAAGCTAATGGAGTATTTTCAGGAATAAACCTGCCTTGGTCATACATCTTTGCATCGCTCCAGGGTCTACACACAGAGAGAGAAAAACAACCAGGGCGCAGGCCCAGAGGCATTCTACAGTTATGCCCATTAACTCTTGGAGAGAATACAGACATGCCACCTAATGATAGCAATTTACAGTCAATCTAGCAAAAGACATGACCTGTTCTGGGTTTCCTGGAGGTTATAAGAACATTGACTAATTTAGTGAGCCACTATAATAAGATAACCAGATGGAGAAGCTAATGGGCTGAGACAACGACAGTTAAACATTATTTGCTAACATCAGTATAGTGGAGAGTGGAGTATATTATAGGCCAGTGCTTACCTTTTAATTAAAATAATACTGCTTTCAGCATTATTTTAACATAGCAGTTGGGTAGTATGGATTCAGACTACCAGTCTTACTTTTTATTTTTATTTTTTTTTAGCTTCTTTTGGGATGACTGCTTGAGCAAAGTCAGATAAACTGAATATTACAGTATTTTGATCCAGCTATTTAAAGGCTATCTGATTGCTTGTTTGACCCTACCATGTTAATACTTAAAATAATAAGAAGCAGAATAGCAATAGTCACACACACACACACACACACACACACACACACACACACACACCAGAATTGAGAAGAAAATCTTTAAAGATCATTCAGTACAATCCCTGCACCCAGTCTTTGAACACCTTCTAAGAGTTATACTATAAATCAT
Organism: Rhinolophus sinicus; assembly: GCF_057876585.1. NCBI lineage: Eukaryota > Metazoa > Chordata > Mammalia > Chiroptera > Rhinolophidae > Rhinolophus > Rhinolophus sinicus. Next base: position 135,371,251 of record NC_142502.1, on the reverse strand, counting down.
TAAAATTTAAAATATCCCCTCCAAGTTTCTGTTTTAAGTACTTCTCAGTTATTTATTATAGCAAGACATGAAGACATTGCTTAAAGCAAATCCATTTCAGTGGCCAATGCCCTTCTACACCCAATTCTATGATGAATATTACAAACAATCTTGAAAAAAACATTCTTATCATCTTATACTCAGAGTTTGATCAAATATCACTGACCACAGGTGTCTTTGGGCTCCTCCTATACCACAAAGCCTTGAAGGTATCTATGTCTCTTCCCTTTATATAGTTTTTTTCTTTAATCTTTGCCTATGATCTGGTTTCAACTTTTAATTTGAACAAATGAAACACATTATCCCAATTTTCCTTTTGCCCATCCACCATTAATTTTCCTCTGTGTGCTCCACTCACTCTTATTTTAACTCATTCTGTCTCTTTGCCCCTTTCACTACTTTACCCCTTTCTCTACCCCTCAGTTATCCCTTGATTTCTCCCTTATCTTATCTTTCTTTCTTCTTTTCATCTTTAAAATTGTTTTCTCACCATTCAGTCCTCTGAATTTACTATTTGGTCACTCTTATTTCAGTGCTTCTATATAGGTTGAGTCATAGGGTTGGTTTTTATTTTAATTTTCTCTTTTTAAGCTTTGAAAGACACACACTAGCAAAACCAGTGACAATAAATACACACACACACACCAAAAAAGATTAAAAAAACCTCCTGTTCCTTCTTTCCTTTCTTTTTTTTTTTTTTTTTTTTTTAAGATTTTATTGGGGAAGGGGAACAGGACTTTATTGAGGAACAGTGTGTACTTCCAGGACTTTTTTCCAAGTCAAGTTGTTGTCCTTTCAGTCTTAGCTGTGGGAGGGCACAGCTCAGCTCCAAGTCCAGTTGCCTTTGCGAGTTGCAGGGGGCGCTGCCCACCATCCATTGTGGGACTCGAGGAATCGAACTGGCAACCTTGTGGTTGAGAGCCCACTGGCCCGTGTGGGAATCAAACTGGCAGCCTTTGGAGTTAGGAGCATGGAGCTCCAACCGCCTGAGCCACCCAGCCGGCCCCTGTTCCTTCTTTCTTCCCTCCTTCTTCACAGAAGTAGATAGAAAGTGGTGATAGCCAGTCTGAATTAACTAAAAGTTTGGCCCACCGAATAGTTTTATAAAAATAAAATTATATTTGAAGAAAAGTGTTTTAGAGATATTTGAATGAACTATTTTCTCTTTTTATTCAGCCAGCATGGGAGATAATATTCCATTACAGGTATTTTAAATAACAAAACTATATCCACCTCTTGTGTCTGGTCTATGCTACCACTACATTTGTCCCCCTTATCCGTAGGAGATATGTTACAAGACCCCCAGTCGATGTCTGAACCTGTGGATAGTAGCAAACCATATATATATGTAGCAAACCATATATATATATATATATATATATATATATATATATATATATATATATATATAGTAGCAAACCACATATATATAGTAGCAAACCATATATATATATATATATATATCAATCAACATATATACTATGTTTTTTCTATACATACATTTCTATGATAAAGTTTAGTTTATAAATTAGGCACAGTGATTAACAAAAATAGCTACTAATAAAATAATTATAACAATATACTGAGATAAAAGTTATGTGACAACATGGATGGATCTTGAGATTATCATGCTAAGTGAAATAAGTCAGACAGAAAAAGTAGAGAGCCATATGATTTCACTCATATGTGGGATATAAAACTGAAAGCATCAAAGGAACAAGACAATCAAACAAAACTGATAGACACAGACAACCAGAGGGTAAGGGGGTAGAGGGTGTGATAGAAGAGGTTAAAGGAGGTCAAATATATGGGGACTGAAGGAGATTTGACTGTGGGTAGTGAACACATAATGTAATATATAGATGATGTATCATAGAAGTGTACACTTGAAACCGATATAATTTTATTAACTAATGTCACCCCAATAAATTTAATAAAATGAATAGTTATGTGAATGTGCTCACTTATTTCAGGGTACCCTTGTGTTCATATTGACTCAATGCCTTCTGGAGCAACATGTTTCCATCGTCAATGGGAACATGTTTTCTGTTCCTGTCTTCCATCCACATTTTTCATTTTAACTAATCACTTATTATGCACTGGGGCCATAACTTTTGCAGTTTGAGGTGAAACAGCGAAACTAGCTCAAATTTCTTTTTTCTTCTTGACAATTTCATGGATACAAGATTCATTTTTTTTTTTTTTTTTACCATAGATCTTAGCATCCTCAGCATACAATTTTTCCTTTCTTTATTAAGAACTTTCACTTAGTTTCTTCACCTGAAAATGGAGAAAATACTAGTACTTACCTTATAGGCATATTGAATAGGACTTAATGGCAGAATAGATCATTTTTACCACAATTTCTGATGAGGACAACTATAATGTTATGCAAAATATTTTTAAAATCTACATGAGGACACCATGAAACTAACAATTTGGTGGATTATTTTTAAGGCAGATCCAGGAGCGGTAGACAGAAGCTTAGGGAATGGATCCCAATAGGCTAGCTCTTCTCTTTGGAGATAGTTGCTGATAACCCGGGGAGATTGTTAAGAGAGTTGGCAGCTTCTAATCACTTTTGAGAACCTCATGTAGCAAAGGAGGCAGGAATTGGAATTTAGAGTCCACCTAAGTGGGGATGTGGTCCTGGAGAAAACTCCTTCATTTAGTTTGGGTTCTGCAGGGGCTCACACGCGTCTTTTCCCGGCAATCCAGATTTTCTTTGTTTTTACTTAATGTCCTTCTACTCCAACATCCCATCCAGTATAGCACATTATATTTAGACATCATGTCTTTAAAGCAAGCCTCTGCCTGGCTATGACAATTTCTCTAATTTTCCTTGATTTTAATGACCTTAATAGTTTTGAAGATGACTGGTCAGATATTTTATAAAATGCTCCATTATTGGCATATATCTAATGAATATTTTTCTTGTGCTTAGACTGAGTTGTAGGTTTTGGGGAGGAACATCAAAGAAATGAAGTGCCATTTTTATCACATCTTATTACTAATTTATGACTTGTTGATGTTGATTTGACCACCTAGCTGAGGGAGCGTTGGTGAAGTTCCCCATCGTAAAGTTACTGTTTTTCCCTCTTTTCATACCATAATCTTTGAAAGGAGGTCACTATACTTAGGCCACATATAAAGTGGGAGGAGTTATGTTCCACCTCCTTGAGAAAGGAGTAGCTACACAATTTACTTAGAATTCTTCTGCATAGGAAATTTGCCTCCTCTCCCGCATGCATATTTTACTCAATAATTTGTTTATATCAGTATAGACTTATAAATATTTATTTTATACTTTGGGTTAAATACAATACTATTTGTTTCTCAAATTTTTCCAACTTTGGCATTTGGGAGCTCTTTCAGCTGGCTTCTGAATTCTTTGACGTACTCCATCATTGTGTGAGTGTGTGAGTGTGTGTGTGTGTGTGTGTATGTGTGTGTACACTTCCTTAGTTTTTGGTACTACAAGATACCCAGGCTTATTTTGTATATTCTCAGTCCCAGTCGTAAAATAATCCATTTCTCCAAAGAGCTCCAGTTTTTTTAATTTGAAAATGTTATTAAAAATCAAGACCTGGTAGCTAGGTGTGCTTATTGCAACAGGGATGATATTTTTACACCCTCTCAGCAGGCAAAACAAGAACATATGTGTGTATACTAATGTATATATATTTCTATATGTAACCATCTGAATCTATATAAGATCAGCATGAATTTATACTGATGCCTCCAACTCTAAACCATTACTACATGGATCATTTTAGTCTCTTCCTCTTGCTTATCTGTGAACTCCCACTGCAACCGGAAGAAATGTGGCTTCCACAATCACCATTGGTTTACTTAATTGTTCAATTCAGAATACATGTACAGTACTATTAGAATTGTCACCCACACCCCTGTGGGAAATAACTTTATCAACTAATTGTAGGGCTTATGTTCAGTTTCTTTTGCCTTTAGTCTTACTGACTTCACTCATTTACAAAGTTACTTAGGTCAGCATCTTTCCCCTTCCCCCTTTTCAGTGACTTTTTTTTCATACATTTGTAATACACTAAAATTGTTTTATACATTCTTCATTTTATTCTGGTGCCCCAAATCCATGACTACCACAAATCTGTTTACTATGTCTATAGTTTTGCGTTTTTCAGAATTCATATAGTATGTTGTCTCTTCAGAATGAATTCTTTTACTTAGCAGTATGTATTTAAGATTTATCATGTTTGTTCATAGCTGCATCACTCATTTCTTTTTATTGCTGAATAATATTCCATTGTATGGGAGTGCCCCAATTTGTTTACACATTTGCCTATTAAAGGACATCTTTGTTGATTTCAGTTTTTGGTGATTATGAATAAAGTTGTTATAAACATTCTTGTGAAGGTTTTTATGGGAAGATAACTTTTCATATAAGTTGGATAAGTACCTAGGAGCACATTTGCTAGATTGTATGATAAGACTATATTTCGTTTTGTTAGAAACTGTGAAACTGTCTTCCAAAGTGCCCATACCATTTTGCATTCCCACCAGCAATTAGTAAGAATTTATCTGTATACTTGCCAAAACTGGTATCATTAGGTTTTTGGATTTTAGCCATTTAGTAAGTGTATAGTGGTATCTCACTGTTGTTTTCATTTTCAATTCCCTGATACACAAAATGTTAAGTGTATTTTTCATATGCTTATTTACCATCAATATATGTTCTTTGCCAGGGTATCTGTGGAGATCTCTTGCTCATTTGTTAGTTAGATTATTCATTTAATTATTGTTTAGTTTTTAGAGTTCTTTGGATATTTTGGAGACCAGATGTTCATCAGATGTATGTTTTACAAACATTTTCTCCCACTATGTTACTTGTCTTTTCATCCTCTTAAACATGTTTTTTGTAGACCGAAGTTTTAATTTTAATGAAATCCAACTAATCATTTTTTTTTTATGGATCATGTTTGGTGTTTAATCTAACTCATTGCCAAACCTGAGTTCACCTAGATTTTCTTCTATAATTTCTTCTAGAACTTTTACAGGTAATTTTGCACGTTACATTTAGGTCTATGATCCATTTTTAGTTACTTTTTGTAAAAAAGTTTGTAAGATCAGCTTCTAGGTTTTCTGTTTGTTTTTCATATAGACATTGAATTTTTCCAGCACCACTTCTGAAAAAAGAGAATCCTTTTCCACTGATTTGCTTTGACTCCTTTGTCAAAGATAAATTGACTATATTTGTGTGGATTTATTTCTGGCTGTCTATTTTGTCCCATGATTCTGGTCTGTATGTGTAATATTTGCCAATACTACCCTGTCTTAACTACTGTAGCTTTCTAGTAGTTAAGAAAGTCTTGAAATTGGGTTGTGTGGGTCTTCCAATTTTGTTCTTATTCAGTGTTATGTTGGCTATTCTAGGTTGTGTAACTTTCTAAATACACTTTAGAATCAGTTTGTCGATGTTTACAAAATAATTTAAGACTTTGATTCAATTATATTAAATCCAAGATCCAATTGAGTAGAATTGACATCTTAACAAGATCTCTCCTTTTACTTAGATTCTCTTTGCATTCTTTCACCAGTATTTTATAGTTTTCCACATGTAGATCCTGTACATATTTTGCTAAATTTATACCTAAATATATAATTTGTGTGTGTTTGTGTGTTAATGTAAATGATATTGTTTTTAATCACATATTCCAGTTGTTCATTATTGACATATAATACAGCAATTGATTTTGTACATTAACCTTGTATCCTGCAACATTGCTATACTAGCTTGTCAGTTCTAGAAGTTATTTGTTGATTCTTTGAGATCTTCTATGTAGCAACCATATCTTCTATGAATAAAGATAGGTATAGTTCTTCCTTCACAATCTGTATACCTTTCATTTTCTTTTCTTGTCTTACTTTACTATCTAAGAATTCTAGTGTCATGTAGAATAGAATTGTGAGAAAGGACAGCTTTGCTTTTTCTTGATCTTACGGTTAACACTTTTCACTTTAGTTAGTGAATCGTGATTTTTATATGCTAAACAAACGCTTAAATGGCATCAAAAATAAAGCCCAAAATCTGTAGTTTAAAAGATGTAAACTTAAAAATAAAACTTTAGAAAGATTAAATATAGAATAATGATTTTTAGGGAGCAAATGTTAGGTTATTAAGAAATACTCTTATCTTCTAAACAGAAAAAGACATCAATGCCACTCTCACATCTTGCAGAGACTAGCTGATCCCTCTATTGCCTCTCCTGGGGTCTCATGTTTACTATAAAAGCAGAAGAAAAAAAATCTATAAAATGATTGAAAGCTGCCTCCAGCTCTCAAAAACACCCTTTGGTCTCTCTCTGATTGAGCTTTCTCTGTGGCCTGGTTCTATGAGAAAATTTCTAGAAAACTTGATGAGAACTTCTGTTGGAATAAGTGAGTCACAGTAGAGAAGTAGACATATTAAAATAATATTTTATACTTAAAAATAAAATCAAGACAAGTACACTTATTTCAAAAGTAAATTTCCCGTATTTCATTCCTGTAACCATTCATGATTCACTTACTAGAAAAACTATGATTCACTTACTAGAAAAACCTTAAAAAGGAGTATTTCGTTATATTTAGGCTGAAATGTCCATACTATACTCATACTAAACTAAAAAATTATCCCTCCTTTCCCCAATTTTGCATTTGTTGATCAAGAAAGGAAGTGCAAGATTTAAAAGAAAAATTGTATTAATTAAATAAAATTTTATCTAAATGACTATATTAAGCATTTTATGATTAACATTAAACATAGGAGCTGCTTATTAGTTAGTTTGTTTTGGAGCACTAATGTGCTATTATCCCAATGCATGAAACAGATAGTAATCTCTGTGCTCTTAATTTTTAAGTTTCTTCTTGTACTGAAAACATTTTGTTTTTAAGAAGTGAAAGATTAATAAGAATTTTATAAAGATTAAATCAAAACCATCGAAATGTTTTTAAACCATTGAAACAAACGATTTCTCTGTTTAAGGGTTTTAATATTTGCATAAATAAATAAATAAAACTCTGATTAAAAAATTTTTGTTTGTCAAGTTTTGGGTGTTGTCTAATAATTGTTAGGGGGTTGGAATGAAACTGCCTTTTGCTATAAAAGGACCAGACTTGGAATGAGCCTTCGGTTTAAAATGGTACTTAACCTGGACTCTTTCTGCCCACACCCCTGACTGCTCATGAAATTACCAATGGAGGTGGGAGAAGGGGCAGCAGCAACACCAAGGACTAAGCCTAACAGACATCCCAATTTCCACTTCTGGGAAGAAAGTAGCAGGAATTACAAAACTGATGAATTTATATTGGGATTATCCTTACCGGAATGACATATACTGAATCTTTTTATGAAACAAAGAGACAGGCATTTGTCATCTTCCCCACCACCTGCTGTCAGTCTCAGAGATATAGTCTCATCAAGAAAAAGAAAAAAACAGAGGCAGCTGCCTCTCTATTTGATATGGCCCAGATGTTTTGTGATGAAGGGGTCAGAATATTATTTCTACACACAGTCTTAATCCTGCTTTCTCTTATCTACCCATAAACCAGCAGGAACATGAAATTCTACATAGCATTGGGTAGGACGTTGGTTAACAGAAAGGTGGAGTTGGGAGCAGGGTTGTGGGAGGACAAGACTACAACACAACCAATGTTTAGTCTGCAAGAGTACTACGAACTGGATAGAAAAAAAAGCGTCTGCTTTCGCAATACATCCCAGTGCTACAATTGTTAACATGTACATTTGTTTAGGATATTAGACAATAAGGTAGTGTATAGAAGGAACATTTGATCTGTGTACAGTGAGTATATATAGTGAGCTGTGAATGTTAGAAACTAGAATTTGAACATAGAATTGTGGATTCCCTATTACAAATCCCATCAGACAAAGAAGTATACACTGATTTTATCTGTAAAGTTCACAAGTTCATGAAAGCAATGTCTTCAAAAGAATTTAAGAATTAATGTTCTTCAAATAAAAAAAGACTAGCTTTTTTTTGAAACATGGAAAAGATGGTTATGAAACTTATTTTGAAGAATAGTGTGATAATACCTATGAACACATCAGCACAGTGCTCAATCCTAAGGATGCCTTTGGCAATTTAAGAAAAATTTGAAGTTGAATGTCACCAAGTGTCCCATTTTGATTTTCTTATTGAATCTTGAAACACTTGTTTTCAAAATCAAACTAATTTTATGAATGATTTGACCTAGCTACTTTATCGTCAGTCATGTTTTTTATGACTTATTAAAATATTTTCTACATTTGTCCTGCCTGTTAATTGGCCATAATATTTGAACTTAGGAAATGTCAAGGTTAACTCCCTCACCCAGATATAGAAAGAAAATGACAAAGTACGACAGCAGGAATTGTATATGATATGCCCTTCTACTCAATCATATGTAGCATGTCACTTCTTGTCCAACTTATCATGAGAGCCATTGAATGTATCTGACAGGACATATATTTGACTGCTGGAATGATGGACGTCTCTGAATGTGTAGACCTGGCTTGATGGGAGAAGATTATGAATGTGTGGCATCGAGGGCAGGTTCCCAGCAGTGAAAACTGAATTTCTACCTGACGCTGCACCAAGCTTCTGGGATATTTGCCCTATTATGATGGCTGACAGTTTGCATGTGTTTTAACTCTGGCAATCAGTCAACCTGCTCTTGATGGGTAATTGCCAGCAGGAACCTAATTTTTCCACATCAACTGTCACACATGTCTCTAATATTCTTATTCACCATTAACTAGATTGACGATGTTGTTTCAGACAAGAATGGGAGAAGGAAGGCAAGGTTTGATTTTCTCCCTAGAAAGAAACAACAGTTCAGCTAGATTATATAAGAAAAAGCTAACAAATGGAGCTAACTTTGGAGCAGATACTTAAGACGAAAATAAATGACAGTTTCTAATGTCACTTTCATGTATTGATCAGTATGATGCTGATAACATTATGTTGATGCACAGGATGTAAGCAAAATTATTTTAGCTTGTGGAACAGGGAGCCATGAATGCATTTTGAAAGTAGGAACTTTCAGTAACCACTTGATGTAGATATGTTCTTTCTTTAAATTTTAAATACATTTAAACTAAAGTAAATTATTTGTTTTTCTAATTATGAAAAGAATATATATATATGTATATATATATATATATATATATATATATATGTCATTAACAAATTCTGGAAGCAAGATAAGAAATGATATAATAAAGAAAATACAACTATTAATAAGTCTATCACCAAATAACAACTTTTGATATATGTTTTTTTCTGATATAGACATACACACATTTATATTATGCATTATCACTCTAATGAATGTTTAATAGTCACTCCAATAATTGTCTATTATTGAATTTTTGTTTTTTTGTGATTTTTAACTTGTAAATTACACTTTGATAAAACCTGATTATTGGGCATTTTTACTTCTTGAGGGTGTATTTGTATGTGAATGTATGTAATGAAAACTTTTTTGGACAAAATCTTGACCATTTTTCTCATATTTTTCTACATAATTTACTTTTAAAGTTTTTATTTTGAGATAGTTATAGATTTATGAGAGGCTGCAAAAAAAATTTTCAGCACTCTTGTGTAAACTTCACTTTGTTTTCCCAATATTTACATCTTACATAATTATAATAATATCAACACCAGGAAAATGACATTGGTCCAAGGTGTGTTTATAGTTAAATGTCATTTTTATCATTTTGTGTAACCACCATTACAATAAAAGTACAGAACTATTTCATTACCACCAAGATTTATCTTGTACTATTATACCCACCTCTCTCTTCCCAAAATTGCTGACCCCTATACTCCACTAATCTTTTCTCCATTCCTATAATTTTGCCATTTCAGTAATGTTACATAAATAGAACCACTGTTATCTTTTTAGTACTCTTTGTATATTAAAGACATTACACACTTTTAATTGTTCCTTTATGTTGCAAATTCTTTTAAAGGACAATTTTACTTTTCAATTTTGTATGAGGTATTCCTTTTATAGAGTTTTATATTTTATTTATTAAATATATCATGTTTAATGGCTCCTGCCTTTAGTGTTTCCCTAATATCATCCATTTAATCTATATTATTCTTGTGCACTTTATGCGTATTTTTACATTTGTTAAATTATTTAAAATTTTACATTTAAATATTTCCACTTTCGTTTTATTTTGAGGCATGTAGTAAAGTAAAAACTCTAATTTTATTTTGTTTTTAGAGCAATTTCCCAATATAAGTAGTTGAAAATATTTCTCCAATATGTATATAATTCTCCAAATATGTATATATGTGTGTACATATATATATGCACATATATATATATATATATATATATATATATATATCCAATTTGAAAAAGCTAAGTTTATAATAAATTATACATGCACACACATATACAATTATATACACTTATACTCTCCTTAGTCTCTTTCTGGAATTTTTAAGTTTTATATGAACTATTTTTGTATTCTTTCAACAGTGTAGCCTTCTCTCAACTATTGTTGCTTAACTACATTTTTAATTTCTAAAGACATAATATTTCTGTTCATTATGCTTCTTTTTAAATATTATTGCTATTCTCAGATTTTTAATCCTTGTGTGATGTTAAAAAACAGAAAAATCCCATTGGGATTGTACATACAATTAATATTAAATTTACAATCTGGTTTGTAAGAGAATTGGCACATTATTGATTCCTCTTACTTACTAACCTCAATGCTTTTTTCTTTTTTTTATTCAAGTCTCCTGTCCAGCAAGATATGTGTGGACCAGTGTTTATACAAGATTTGTACATTTATTACCAGATAAATTCCTAGGTATTTTATAAGTTGCATCCTCTTACCTCACCCTAACAGTCTTGCCAGGTAGTACCACATGAAGGCTCCCTAATCGCTTGCACCGAAGCAAATCTGACTCCAAGGAGTGTTTCCCAGTCATCCTGGAGGGAATTGGACAGCCCTCCCCAGGCAGCAGGTATTAGAGGAGCTCATCAAACTCGTCTTGCTGCCTCTGCAGAGCTGCTGACTCTCAGGGGAATTTGCCTGGGGTAAGCTTGCAAAAACACTGGTCCAGTGGGTAGTCTGGCTCTTAGACAACACAGGAATTGCTTCATCTGCTTCTCCTGTCACTGTCCAGCAATTAGGTGGTGTTTCTCTAAGGAGCCCTTGATCCAAACTATTCCCAATAGCTATTTATAATCTCCACCTCTTTTCTCAAACCTCAGATCCTGCAAATTCCATGCTCACTCTCAGCGAATGGCCTGGTATCTACTTCACAGAGAAAAAAGAAGCTCTCTTACATTCTTAATTCCCTTAACTTCCCACCTCATCACTTACCACCTACCAATTTACCCGTATCCGCACCCACCGACTTTTTCTTTCGAACTATTACCTTAAAAGAGTTGTGCCTCTCTTTTATAGCTGATTTTTCAGCCTGTGCTTCTGCCTTCTTGGAGGCTTTGCCCTACTGATCTCCCTTCTTGTATTTCTTCAGTACATTTCTATCTACGGTCCTCTTTCCCTGAAATTTAGAAATTTTCAAGCTTCTCCCATCTTTAAAAAAAAAAATCCAATTTTCACGTAATCTCAAGTTGCAATTTTCTTTGGTCGTGTAACATTTTTAATTATTCATCCTGTATATTGGTGTTTTCTGACTAGCCTTGGCAGAAGACTGTCTATTATTTTTATCTTTTTCAAATAACCAATGCCAGTGTTTCTTCAACTCTTAATTGTTTATATTTTCCAGTTTGTTGATTTTTGTTTTTATTTTTCCTCCTATTTTAAAAACTTTTCCCCTATATTTTCAGTTATAGTTTTTAGGAATATAGATCTTGTTCTTTTTTCTCACTTATTTAATGAAATGTGGAATTCATTAGTTAGTGCTTCTTTTTTTCATAATGAAAGTATTTGTTGCTACTATTTTTCATCTGATATTAGCTTTAGTTTCATCTCCTAAGCTTTGATATATAGCCTCGTCATCGTCATCTTTTTTCTTTAAGGCCTGTAATTGCAGTTTTCATTTCTCTTTGACCCAAAGTCATTAAAGATAGTGCTTTTGGTTTTCAAGTAGTTTGATTATTTTAGTTTATTTAATTATGACTTTCTGGAATCATCTAGTGGAAGTGAGATGATGTGATCTCCATAAGATATTCTTTGTTACCTTACTTTAAAAAGAATATTTGTGGACATTTAAAAACAGTATATATTCTCTGTAAGAAGCAATATTTAATATGAAATTATTAAAGCAACATTATTATTACAGATAAGATTTTACCCCTGTTTTTTCATATATACTTTTTCTCTTTTTAATTTGTTAAGCCTAACAGAGCTAAGTCAAAATTTTCCATTAAAATTGGGCTTGGGCAATATTTTCATGCATTTGGATGCTATGTATCTATCTAATTGTATAACTGTTTATGGCAAAATGTCTTCACCTGAAGTGAAATTTTAATCAAAATAATATAATCTTCTTTATCTAATTTCTTCACCTAGATTACTCTCTTGCCCATTAATATTGATTTGCTAATATGGTTTACCTGATATGGTTTTGCTAATCCCTTTATGGTTATTTATTTATTTTTTATGGATTGCCTCATAATTACTTTACAGATGCGTTTTGTGTTCTGACTTTTTTTGGAAATTATGTTTTAATAAAATTTACTTACCCATGTATTAATTAAATAGCTAACTCTTTTGGAATATTGCAAAATTCAAAACTTACACAATGGTGTAGGTGAAAAAAGAAATCTGTCTCTTTCCCCTGTATTCCCATTGCCCATTCACTGTTCTCAGAGGTGACACTATTACCTCACAACAATATGTCAGATCTGAGATGATTCACACATTTATACACACTTGTTCATGTATTGTTTTGTCAAACAAATTGTAACATATTTTCACACTTTTTTTTAGCCTGATATATTGTACTGGTTATATGACTATACACAATCCCGATCTGTTACTATACAACTATGTTATTCTTTTCAGTGACTAGAAAATACACTACTGGTTTCCTGTTATCATAATTTCTGCCAGTCTTCGTTCTTTTAGTTCACACATCTAGCTTCCACTAAGATTCTTCTTTTTCAGTGTAGATGAATTTGGGTATGGTTAATGAATCTGAAGATAGTTATAATTAGTCTAAAACTCATACCTGCACAGTACTAATCCAAATGCATTTTTAAATTGGCACTCTGTTGTATTGAGCTATGTAATTGTGTAATCAAATTACTCTTATACTACACACATTGGCTGTATTGACTTATTGGTGAAGGGGCATAGGGATTTCTCACAGCAACAAGTGTTCTTCTGGCTTTTTTGCTACACAGGTAGAACCCTAGCATTCATCAGGTAAAGATGCATGAGAGATGTAATCTAACATCAATTGCATATAAACATATGCCTCTCCACATTCAGACACACTCACTATTTGTATTCCTACCATAGAATTGTGCTCCATAGATTAAAATATATATATATATATATATATATATATATATATATATATATATATGATCAATTTTATTTTGGTTAATTCCAATACAGAAGAAATTAAAGTGTATCTATAATTACAGATACTTCATTTTCAAGTACATTCTGATAGAAGAAAACTTGTTTCAATTAGGCTCCATGAGACTTGAATCTTGATGATTAGAAGAATTTTGCACAGATTAGCTTCTGATTCCATATATTTCAAAACTTATTTCTCCTCCACCATCCACATGTTTCTAAAACATGTCCACTTTGTGATATAACCACTGGCCCTATACCTTCCTTCATCTGTGAGGAGTCAGCAGAGTGAGTGGCAGGTATATTCTTACAAACAATTCCTACTCTGGGGCAGGGTGTTATAATTTAATTACACAGAGAAGTGACTGAGAAACACACACACATATATATATATATATATATATATATATATATATATGCAAAATTTCCTCTTTGCTTAATAATTCTGAAGCTTTTTGGCAATCTGAATCCAATGGAGTCTCAGAATAATAAGTGCATAAGATAATATAACAATATTATAAAATAAATTGATTATATTAAAACTCATAAAATAATAAAGTTATAATATATTAATATGTGTGTCTTTATTATTACATTGAATAACAAAAATCTAACCCCTGTGTTTTCAAAGTAGTGATAAACAAATGATATTCTGAGTTAGCTATTATAACTTTATGATGATATAAAATATGTAACATCAATTAGGAAAATATGATCATAAGTATTGCTAATTTACTGCAGTTAAATGCCTCTATTCATAAATAAGGGAAATGCCAAGTCACTGAACATAAAGGTTTACTTTTTACCCAAGTTCACACCCACACATCCTGAGTTGTATTCATTGATCTATATATCAAGATCCCACAATGGATCCAAGTTGCTCATGGCCACTCCCATGCCATTAGCAGGCAAGAAAGGGTAGTAATTCATCAACCTGGTTCTTAAAGTAAAAACAACATGTAACCACCAACAATTAGGAAAGCTCTGAGATTTTATCATACTTGCAAGCTAATGATTTTAACCTCCCACTGTTTTAGAAAAGAAGGCACAATGACAGTCTTAGGTCAGAGAAAAGCAAAGTGTTTCATGTCAGTTCACCTTGTCTCCCAATTTCCCTGAGAGTCACAGGAGGAGGTCAGTTTGCAGAACACACGTACAGGAATCTCGAGTTAGGGAACCCAAATCTTTTATAATGGATTGAAACAAACCTGCACTACCTTTGCCCTGGAGGGAGAAGTTACCTTTAATAGGCTGGACAGTAAACAAGCCCTCCCTTTTCTTCAGAGGGAACACTGTCTCTGTCTTCCAAGGTTTTTCTCTATACAACTTGTCTGAAAAGATAGTCCAGAGCAAAGTCCAACAGACCTGCTCAGGAGATAGATTCATAAATGTGAGAGAACCATGGAAAATTGTCTCTGCAAAGACGAACCCTGCATTGAAAGCTGCACTGAATCTACAGCAGGGGCTAGAAATAAACTGGTAATGTTGTAAACCGCTGTGATTTGGGCCACTCACCCCCTTTTCTGGAAATCGTATGACTTCTTACTCTTGGTTCATTTACCAAATTGTCACCAGCTATTTGTGACAAATTAATGATCCTTCTACAGTCCAAGTGTATAACAGTTGTACTCAGTCTTCAACAGGGAAATGAAGAAAGAAGATCTTCTAAGGGGATTCCCTCATATTCTCTTACATGATATTTGTATCAAACCATAAAGCCTCATCTGCCTGGATGACAATGAACTTGTAAATCACTTACCAATTACTTGAAGTAATGAGTAGACTAATGAATATTAGTGGAACTGATACATTGTAAATATTTTACAAGGGATTTATTTGTTACCTGTCATAGTTTTATGTATTCTGTTACATGCTAAGTCATTTCAATGGGTTAGTGTGCCTTGTGAATAGTTTTCCAAATATTTGCAAACAATTTACCCCATATAATGACCCATAAATAATTTGTGATTCATACATTATCACATACTTATGATCTTCTGTTTGCCATAAATATTTGAATTCCTAGAAATTCATTTAAAGCTATTGAGCTCCAAAATTGTCTATTGTAGTTTGCTGTGACTGGGAAGAATAGTTATAGGCTTTGTGGGTTTTTTTTTGTTTGTTTGTTTTCATTTTAGCAATCCTGTACATGTTTATGCCCCTAAGTATTTAGATGATGTAATTATTAATGGTGAGATACCTAATTTTTAACAATAATGAATATTTACCAAACTAAATGAATATCAATTTTCAAAATGTTCCTGTTTCAAAAATCACTTCTGAATTCTCTTTTGCATTTGGATTCCTCATGAACTTGAACTTTTTCTGGATTTAGTCTATAAACTATAAAGTTTATTTAAAAACACAAATAAAAAATTTCTCTAGTTTTTCCCTCCATGTGCTATTTCCTTCCCTTTCAACCAACTTACTTTGTTATTACATCATTCATTCTTGAACCCGCTAAGACATGTTTTTCCATCACTCTTCCATCAGAAATAGTTATTTTAAATGATAGCAAGATTTTTCGTATGTATGTATGTGTGCATTTTTTTAATTAGAAATGTAACACAAATTCTCAATAGACTTTTGAAGAGTGCAGAAAAATAAAAATAAGCAAATGTTGCCATCAGAAATATATATCATTATTACTTGGACAGATATCCTATGTTCTTGTGATCTTTCTGCTTTTTCTCAGTATATACTCTTAAATAAAGTTGCAGATGGCACCAATTTTATTTTTATTTGCAGGCTATGAAGACTAGGTCTTTGAGGAAAAATATTATTCATAAACTGGGAATGCTGAGGAAACCAGCAAATCTTGAACAGTGTTTTTTGAGTATTTGTAGCTATGATCCACATTAAGAAATATATTGTTCATTGTGATCAATTATACAAGTATATTCTTAAAATTCTCAAAAAACAATCCCCATAGCATGACATCACTTTTATCATTGTCTACTCTTTTCTATTTCATCTGTTTAGTGTGATAACTGGTGTCCTTAGTGGGTCATAGACAATGGGTCATGATCTGAAGTTTGGAAAACGATGTTCTATGAAGTGTCTTTATTGTCAGATGTGATAACTGACCCCTGAAACTAACTCAGTTACCTCTGAGAGCTCACGGCTTCCCTCAGTTTATTGGCTATAGGAGTCTCCGGACCTCAGTGGCCATGTGGAGTGAATTACCGCTGATTCAATCTTTGTCCCAGAGCAGAGTTTCTCAGTATTTGTTTCAGTTTTAGTCAGTTTATGGACTGACCTCACTAATCCATCCATGTTTGATCAAGTCAAAACACTATATGTTAAAGTTTCTCAACTGTGCAATACTGACATTTTGGGCTGAATAGTTCTTTGTTATGGAGGGGTGTAGCAGCATTGTTATGGGTTTGTTATGTTTAGCGGCATTCTTGACTACCCACTAGAAGCCATTAATAACCCTCTACATAGAATATGTAGGGCAATCAAAAATGTTCCATGGTGGAGTGGGGGGGCAAAGTCATTCCACTTGAGAACCATGGATCTATATGATCAGGCATTTAATTAGGAAAAACATATAAGGAGACAGAAAATGAAATTCAAAGTGACCCATAGAAGGTCATTCTGTCGTCTCCCCCACTGTAACCCCAAACCCCTACCGCCTTTTGCTCAGGTCACCAGTGCCAGGAAATGAAACAATATGATCACTGTACTTCTGGTATGGAAGAGAATAATAAGAAGAACTTGCACTTATTCTGTATAGCTTCTACTCTAAGTGCTTTTCGAAAGGCGAGGACACTTGAAAGTCTTGGTTGGTAGGGCCACAGAGTTCTACTAAGGCATAAAGCCTCCATTTGAACCTAAGCAGTGTGGCTGCAGAGTTTATACATTTAGCCACCCTGCCATAATTATTCTGAAGAATTCAGCACCTGTAATTTGATATTTAACAGATTTGAACACACATATCTGTGCTCTCAAAGCATCAATCTGTGCTGAAGAGGACTCCTGCAAAAGAGAGACACCATTCTTCCACTATCATCTGACTATATATCAGATGTCCGTTTAGCATAATTCTTAACTAAGGCCTTAGGGAGTAATTAATTTAAGCCACTGTATCCATATTTTACTTAAGATTTTCTCCTCAGTGGATCTGGTTCTCCAAAAAATATTTGCAATGTTAAGTTATCTCCTGGGATGGTGGAATTATTCTGCCCAACCCTCACAGCTCACAAGCAAACCACTGATTGTGATCTGTGATCTTAAGAGAAACGTCAGATGATTCTTGGCTAATGAGTGGACTGGTTGATCTTGGATGATGGTATTTTATGTTTTATTAATTAAGCCTTGGCATGGGGGATGGGTTGGTGTACGAGGGCTCAAACGAGCTGTGATGCATCTTTTCTAGTGTCTCTGTGTAAGGCTGTTATATTGAAAGAACTGGAGTTGTTTGGAACATTGATTGTCATGTGCGATTCAGACATCCATCCCTTTTTCTCTAGTGTCCATATTTTCCAATGCTTCCTTCTGAATTACATTAAAATTGAATCTCTTGAATCTGAAAAATTAATTTTTCTAGCCTTAGAGAATAATATAGTCATAGTTTGGCTAGAAGGCAAACATGTTTGAGCATCTATGCTGCAATCCATTCCTTTTTCCTTTACCCTAGGCCATATTCAAACTGCTTTCACCTTCACAGGCATGTCTTTTACGTGCAGGACTGAACTTTTATTTTTTCTCAGTGTGATGAGAATACAACTCTATTTTAGAGTCTTCTGTTTTATGAATCTTTCAGAAACAGACCCACTTTCAAGCACTGAGAATTTCATGTGTTTTAGATTCCTACATATTGTTACAGCATATTTTTCAAAAAGATAAATTGTGATTCTAAAGCAAGTATCAAATGAATACATGAAAATAAGTTACTTAACTAATTAATTAATAAGGAAGCTAACAAAATGTTATAGCCAGTTCAAAAAAGCAGGTTATTTATAGTCAATTTAACAAAGAAATGTCAAATTCACCTGTAAGTTAATAGCTAACTTCACTAAGGCTGGGCCTTTAACTGCTAATAAACAATGAGAAGAACTATATACATTCCTCCAGTCAATTTTCAGTGGCCTTTTCTCCCATGTAATATTGACAGATTGTGTCAACCACTTTTTCCACCTTATATCCAGTATTTGGATAATTCTTTCATAGTATTAAAATCCTCTCTATCATGAAGTTTCCTATCAAATTAAAATTTTTTGGAAATAAAATGCAAGGAATTCAAGATTCACTTCCACTATATGGAATCAAAGATCTGAGTATAATTTTTTTTACTCCTTCCTTCTAATTTGCCCTTCACAAGTGGTTCATGTAGGGTACGTTTTCTTTTAAGCATATACCTTGCCTTTGAGTGTGTTACTGGACTCATCATCATTTCCCCAGCTCAACACAGTCTCTGAAATGCAATTTTTATTTACTACATTGTCCAGACAAGAAACTCAAAAGATAATTGCAATGACAATTATTGAACTTGGACCAGCTACCACAATAGAATATTTGGAGTATTTGTGTGTGTGCATGTGTGTGTGTGTGTGTGTGTGTGTGTGTATTTGGATTACTTATTCACTTGAAGGAATTATCAGATAAAGTCAAACTGTTGTATGTAATACTCACCACATCTTTTGATCCTGGGTCAGAGAGTTTTACATCACATTAGAAGCGGATGCCAAATGGATCTGAGGCTACTAAGGATTCGATAGATAGCCAAGTCTTGGCCATTTCATCTATATTGGCAGGGATGATCTAAAGACCACTAGTTACTAATCCTTCTGTAGTAGCATGTCTATAAATGTACATGCTGCAAAACTGGAAATATGGTTAAATGTGAATTTCAGGGCCCAAAGCAGTAAATCTGTCATAACACTTCTT
Source organism: Rhinolophus sinicus (assembly GCF_057876585.1). Taxonomy (NCBI): domain Eukaryota; kingdom Metazoa; phylum Chordata; class Mammalia; order Chiroptera; family Rhinolophidae; genus Rhinolophus; species Rhinolophus sinicus. The sequence continues at coordinate 135,351,783 of NC_142502.1, read as the reverse complement.
TTTGAGAGTCATGATGCCACGCTGATGAATGTGTGATAAACAAGACTTGGAAGCATAATACTATATTGGGTTTCTATAGAGATTTATACATGTTGAACAGAAGGTTGTTCTGAGCTGTACTCCAAGTTGAAAGGCAGGCACGTTATTTGCTCTGAGAGTTCTACTCTCAGGGAGACCTGCTGCTTCATATTTATGACTCCCTGATCACCTTCCATCCTAGGAAGTTACTGAAGGTTTTGGATTTTAGTTCTGGCAAGACAACCAGCAATGCCAGAGATGATGTCTGTTCCATCATACTGGGTCTCTTAGAACCTAATGATCAGCAGAGTCCCCTGCCATTCTTCAATGAGCATAAATGAGCATAAACAAGAAATAAACCTCTGCTATTTTAAGCCACTGATATTTGAAGGTTATTGGTTATTGCCACATAATCTAGCCTCTCTTAGGACAATACAAGATGATGTTGTCATTCATGTGGTGGTGAATGAATAAACAAGTAGAAAATAGCCCAAACAAGCAGAATATTCCAAACAAGCCCAAAGAGCCTAGAACAGTTTCTTGTGCCTGAGTGTGCATCAGAGAGCCATAGATGGGGGAGTCATACCACTATATTCTCGACGGTGGCTGGTCGAGACACAAAAGAAAACATATGACAGTACCCCAACAAGGGATTTTCCTGTACCCAAGTCTCGCTGGCAGCCCGACGAGACTCAAGAAGTAGGATCCACACGACCCACAATCCGCCATCTGTGCTTGCTAACCCCACTTGCTAGTCACAATCTGCCATCCAGTTCTCTGCCAACCAACCAACCCTGCTTGCTAGCTGCAATCGCGCTTGCTAGCTTAGCCATGGCAGTTATATTAGTGACTAATGGCTAACTGGTAACAGCTGATGCCCAACTAGTCACAGCTGATGGCCACCTACTACCCGACCAGCACCTTTCCACATGAGGCCAAGAGCCTGGAAAGTGCTCTCTGGGACTCTGTCCCCATAACCCCACTCCAAGAATTTCTGATTCAGCAGGTTTGGGAGATAGGATTCAAGCATTTGTCTTCCCAGCACATTCCCAGGTGATACTCATCCTACTGATATGGGTCCCACACTTTGAGGACCTCCAGCCTGAAATGTTTCAAAAGAATGTTAATGATGGTGAGGGTGAGAATGTATATATATATATATATATATATATATATATATATATATATATGTATGTATATATATGTATATATATGTGTATATATGTGTATATATATGTATATATGTATATATATGTATATATATGTATATATGTATATATATGATATATATAATATCATACAATGATTTAAGTAGGCTGGTTCTCTGATACCAGTGAAGACATAACTTAATGAAATTAATTCGAAGGTCCAGGAGCAGATATAATAATCCATATATATGGTTTAGACCACTATTGTGGCCTAAACATGAAATGATGTTAACTTTCCAAAACTACTAACAACTGTAAGCATGTTTCCTCTTGAACAGCTGAACCCTTTAATAATATCTCGGCCCAATTGCATGATTATACTGTGGGGACAGAGTCCCAGAGAGCAGTTTCCAGGCTCTCAACCTACGTGGAAAGGTGCTGGCTTGGGTAGTAGATGGCCATCAGCTGTGACTAGTTGGCCATCAGCTGTAACCAGTTAGCTATTAGTCACTAATATAACTGCTGTGGTTAGGCTAGGGATGGTTGGTTGGCAGAGAAACGGTGGGCGGATTGGGGTTAGCAAGTGCAGTTAGTAAGCAGACGGCAGATAGCGGATCATGTGAATCCTGCTTCCTGTGTCTCACCCGGCTGCCAACGAGAATATAGCGGTATGACTCCCCTATCTATGTCTCCGTGGGTGTTCCTTTTTGGCCTCACCATATCCTGCGTTCTTGTCTGGGGAGTGGGAGCTGAGTCCCTGCATGACAATACTATAGTTATTAAAGTCCAGTCCACTACAAAATTTCAATTTCACATATAATGCAAAGTTTTCCATTTCCCCTACAACTTTCTTATCCCCAACCTCAGGCTGAAATTGGGGAAGGGACGTCAGAAGAGGAGTATGTCATCTCCCCATCAGCAGTCACCAACCTGCTTCTTAGTGTCTGCTTCTTAAGAGTTACATAGGATGGGAAATGGGGTACGTTTTTGTGACTGTTGGAAATGTCTGCTAACTGCTTCTTGTTTGTTTGTAATTGCTATGGTGTGAGCAATTGCACATTTGTGGTGGCAATCATTCTGATCTAGATGGTTATCCGGAAGGCAATATGTTTTGAATATTGATGGAGGCCTCACGAGGGGTGGCTATTAATGGGGAATTGAATTCCAAGCTGCTCAGCTGCCATTTGTGGCCCTTTGCAGGACTCAGCCATCTTCATACTCACACATTCACCTTTTGAATGGCACTCCTCCCCACACATGCTACTCTGTATGAGTCCACCATGCCCGTAGGGCCAGGTTCCACTGTGTGGTGCTTTCTTAGCTGATATCAGGGTAACTTTTGGGGTCCACTTTGATGTTTTCTTAGGGTCCAAGTGAAGAGATAATTCTTGTTCACCTTTATTCAGAGTCTTATTTAAACTTCTTTAGAAATCTCATAAAATCATGTAGGAAAAAGCAGCAATTTTGCCCTTATGGGGGTTGCTACCCCAGGCATACACTGCATGGAGCTTCACGCCTTCAGAAATATTCAGACCACTCAAGAGCACTAACTTCTATGTTTAAGAATAGCCAACATTCAGTGGATATACATTCAGCATCGATGTTCATCATTTTGACCTGGAGAGAAGTGGGGGCGCTATGGAGGATAAAAAAGCAGCACCCAGTATGAAACTTCGAGGCTCATAGAATGTCCTTTCTGGTTCTGCCCTGCTCTCTCCATGTCTCCCTTTGACTTTTCCTAAGGCCCTCTACTGTGTCTGAGGTGTCCTGGGAGTCATTTGCCAAGAACCAGACATGCTTTGAACTCAGAGAATCTGATCATTTTATTTTTCAGTGGGCTGATTTTCTCCAGAATGATCCCTATTATATTTTGTAAACTCCCAGGGCAAGAAAGTACTTAGTCAGGACTTCATACTACCATGTTGCGTAGTGCATTACATGATAAATGTGGTGTTTTTAATCAGTAAGGAAATAATCGATTGTTTCATATTGGGTCTGTAAGTATTTGGTGAAAAAAAATTTCTAGTCATTTCTAGAGAGAAAACAAGAAAGATCTTAGTAAGGAAAATAACATTTCAAAGTCTTCTCTGTTACTTGGAAGAAAATCAATAAAATTTATTTTAATCTCAAATGTAAAAATGTATAAAGCTGTCCTTTCTAAATGCTAATCAGTCAGCCAATCACCTCTAGCACACAAAGAACAACTTTATCATAAGTACCATGGAAAGTTGTCTTTCTCTCATTATGACATTTACTATTTCACCAGCCAATTGATAGCTAATGGGCCATTGCAGTTTACTGATTCCCTTTTATTTAGACAATGTGAACCAAACAATGTAGGATAAGATAGCCTGCTCCCCTCTGTGGCTAGCTTCTCTTGAAATAATTGCTGTCTCTTAGGTAATTTGACCTGCTTCTATACTTACAAAAATTCTTAAAACCCATTAAATTAATTGATATTTAAATATTTAGATATTGTTTGCATAATTGAAACAAGGGGTAATTTTAAATGCTGCCATCATGCCCTGCCTTTGTTCAACAAACTCTACGATTTTAGTTAATATTCTTGACATCACAACTTACTTATGATCAATATGTACATGGGTAGGAACATTCCGGGTGTTCCATACATTCTGAGTGCAAGCATCTATATAGGTTTATAGAATTATATAAAATAGACAGGTATTACTAGCTATATATTTTATGAGATAATTTTTAGGGACATTTTGCTATGCAAAAGGCTTTATATGGTATAGAGGTCCTGTTCTATAAGAGTTTAAACTTTAGGGAATCAAGTGTTACAAATAAATAATGCTAAATAACAATATAGAATTAATAAAAAATCTAAGACAGCAATACAAGAGGTCTATAATTGTTATCTGATTAAGTACAAACTAAATTGTACAAAAATATATCAAGCATTTAGAGGAAGAAAAGAGCATTTAATGTAAATCTATTTTAGTACTCAGAATCTCAATTTAAATAAAGTATAACCTTGATCACAGAACAACTATCACTGATTTGTGAATCAATCTAAAAAGGCATAAGAAAAGTCATCTCTTTAAAAATTATTTCCAGATTTGCAATACCCAAATGTATCTGTCTCAACAAATACCACAATTTACAAAGCATCCATAATTCTAGCTTCTAAAAGGTAACTGTTTACGATCAAATTAAAGACGATTTAAGCAGCTGCCACATATAATTTAACAGAGCATTATATTTCATTATTTGCTCATTCACACTTTGAAAAGTCACATTAATATGTGGGTTGATATTTCAAATTTTTTATGTATTTTTACTGTCATCTTTTAAAAATACATTGAAGTTGAAGGTTTATAAAAACCCAACAATATATTTTCAAAAAGAAAATACATTTGAAAAGGAAAATTACTTCATCCATGTAGCAGCTAGTCAATAATTCCCAAATTTATACATAGAGGGTAAGATAAAGCCAGACTTAGCCAGTAAAATAATTTTGAATCCTGTGGGATCTAACAGCACTAATTGTAAGAAGTATTGATTTCAAAAATTGAAAATGGCTAGTTCATTAGCATACATGTGGCAATTTACCTTGCTCTTTGAAATAAGTAATAAGATCTTGAGAATAGACACACACAAATTAAAGACATACTCCAGGCAAAGTAATTGATCTTACTTTTGAAGATACATTTTTAAACAAGTTCTGTAGTTCTTCGATTGTTCTTGAGACATTTTTAATTCCATGGCAAGGGTATCTGTGCCCTGCCCCTTTTGATATACTCATAAAAAGAAGTTAGATTCCAAAAGGCAAAGTTTTCTTTGAAAAGGTAACATGGAAGATAAATACAAAAGACAACGAGCTTAAAAAGAACTGGAAAATTGAGAAAAATACGTGTGACTTTGGGATAGGTGAGAGCAGTCAAGAGATTTGAGGGTAGAAAGTCTAAAGGAATTAAAAAAAAAAAAAAAAAACATTTAAAAATACTTCATTAGTGGATGCAAAGATTTAGGATTTGTCTCATTTGATACTAAAGGAATTAGCTAAAGATATTTCCAGGTCATAGAGACCTCCTTGTATTTACTTGATAAAGTAATTGTTGTTGATGTGTATTTTGTGGTATTGGTATTAGTCATAGTAAGCTGAGCTTTGCAGCAGTCACAGAACCTATGAAATTTCAGTGGCTTCCCATAAGATTCCAATTACCAGCATTATTAGATGTGTTCTGCTAGCTGTATTCAAAACATTTTCCTTAAAGGTAACTTCGAAAGCCAGAGTATTTTCCCCAGCTACATGGTCAGGAAAGAGAGAGAATTCCCACCTGTTCTTAATCATCTCAGGCTGCAAATAACAGGTCACTTCCACTCACTTTCCTATTGGTCAGAACCCAGTTATTGGGTCACATCAAATCATCAGGAGTACTGGGAACTGTAGTCTCTCAGGATTCTATAGATGAAAATGTTGTAGTGAACACATAGTGTAGTCTCTACCACAATACTCTAGGGAACATAAAGAACTAGGTGAGTGACCAAAGTATTTTTTTAAATGCACACTTGAAAAGGAAAATGACTTCATACGTGAAGAAGTTTGTCAATATTTCATAAATTTCTACACAGATCATAGAATCTTTTGTTTGGTTAGGTGATAGAGTTGATAGAGCATGAACTCCAGAGTGTGTTTTTTATCTCAAGTGCTAAAAGTCAGTACTTGAGATAAGACAGTTTGGGGCTCTGGGAATGTATAGAATTTTACCATTAATGGGAAAATGTTCAGAATCATTAAGATTTTATAGTTAGAAGGAATCAAGGTATCATTTGGTTCAAACTCCCAACTAATACAAACCACTTTGTATACATTGCAAACTTGCAAAGATATGCTTCTCAGGCCCATGTATATGTCCATTAATTTGTTTTAACTACCAGGAGAAAAGAAGACTTAAATATGTTAGTTCAGATATGTAAGCTTCCCAATGAGGAACAAAACAGGGGAGACAGATGAGAATCATTCTTCTGAAAGGAGAAATATAAAGATTATGTAATATACTATAAAAAAGAGCATGACCATTACTGAGTGCTGATGTCGTAGAAATTTGTGTTAAATATTAGATAATTTATAGGCCCCAGGAGGTTCCCAGAAGTCTTTGTAACCTACAGACAGTGCTCATTCTGTTGGGGTTTTTGCTTTGGCTTGGATGTTGAGACTGATGACACCTCACATGCAGCAAGAAGGTCTGAAAAGTTTTATTACATAATGAAGCTTTCTAGAGAGAATAGGGCAGCCCTCCCAGGCTGGTTCAAAATGGTCTTGAGAGAGCAGAGAAAGGAGACTAGCTTAGGATTTATGGTAGTTATAGATTGGGGCTGGAGAGTGGGTTCCTGTACACAGGCTGGGTCTTGTAGGGTTTGAACCTCCCACTGGCTCCAAGGGAAGAAGCTCTTACACTTTCTTATCAGATACCCAGAGGTGTGGGGCAGAAAGTAAAAGGAGAGTGGTAAAACTTCAAAGCCATCAACAGTGAAACATCAAAATGGAGTCAGTCTTAACGATAGTTTTTCTGGACCTGTTCTAGATTAAGTCCCATTATATAAACAACACAGCTCATTTTACTCTTTCTCAACATTTTACAGCGTGTGTGTTGTGGGGGAGGGAGATTGTGAACATTAATAAGATATAGGACAGTTTAATTTTCATGACCAGAAAAGATTCCTTAGGCAAGCTTTAGAACTTGTTACACACATAGATATCTAATGCTAAAAGGTGAAAATTATTAGACTACTCAAAAACTCATTCCAACAAGGTCCTTAATTGTCCTTGGGGTAAAAACCTTCCATGGAATAAATATTAGAATGCATTTTGCACCTAGAAAATTTAAAAAAGATCTATATTCAGAAACAGTATCATCACACTAATATTAAACATAGAAAAATTATACCATGTATTTGTTTTACTCACTCATTTTCTAACAAATGTTTGTTTACCTACTATATTTATGGCAGGCTCCAGAGTCTTGGCAAGTTTGAAAACACTTGAGTAATTCATAGGTAATTTAAAATAAGTACCATAAAAGTTCTCCAATCATTCAATATTCAATTTAGAGATTGGAAAGTTTGACAAATAATATGTATTTTATTGTATCTATCCCGCCTACCATACCTACATGCAAAATTAAAAATTGGTAGATATTGAAAAAGAGAAAATGAACTCCAGGATATGTTTTTCCTTTCAGGCACTGAAAGTCATCACACAGTGTGGGGCTCTGGGAATGTATATCATTTTATCTATAAGGGAAAAGTATACAGAATCATAAGATCTTATAGTTAGAAGGAATAAAGGTGTCATCTAGTTCAAATTCCTAACCAATACAAACAGCTTTGTATGCTCTCCCTGAAGCTGGACATCAGATAGCCACATCAATACTTCCAAGTTTTCACCACTTGTCAAAACAAGTCTTTCTGTAACTTGTCAAAGATGGAAAATTCTCTCTTCCCTTGGCTTCAATTATATCTATAATTCTTGTTTTCCTGATAATTCTCTGGATATTCCTTTTGATTCTCCTTTGATGTCACTTTGTTGTTATCAAGCTTTCTGATATGATCCCCCTTCCCTTCTCAATCCACACACAGTCCATGATTAATTTATTCAGTTCCCATGGATTCAACATCAAATTCTAATTTATACACTCTATTGTTATTCTTAATTTTAGATCTACCTAATCTCACTGGCATCACAATGGCACAATAGGTTCTTAAAAGTTAACAGGTCCATAAGAGAATTCATAAGAGACCATAAATCAGGTCGTCTCTCCTGTGGCTACTATCTCAGGTAATAATATCAACATGGTCTCTATTTCTCAAATGAGAAATATGGGCATAATCTTCAGTACCTCCCATTTCCTTAATCCTTTCCTTTTTCTTCCAGTTGCATAGTCCTGCTGTTTTTACATTTCAAATAGCTCTCATGTGAAATTTTAAGAAGCAATAGAGGATAGGTGCTAAGAGATCCTCACTCAGAGATTTTCTGGCTTTGAATCATGGTTCTATCACTTAATATCTTCACCTCTCCATTCCTGGCATTGTCATCTGTAAAATGAAGCTAACAGCAGTAAGTGTGCTTACTTCAAAAGATTGTTGTGGGTTATTAAATATAGAATTATTGGAACTGTGCATGGTACATAATATGCACTTTTAAAATCTTAACTACTCTTTTAATTATTTTCTGCTGTTAATTCCCATTAACATTTTTCTAAATAAGTCTTACATCATCTATCTCTCAAGTGCTATGTTGCAATAGACTCCTAGTGGATGTCCAGGGTTCAGGTCTGTCTCCCTTCATACAGTCTTCATACCAAAACCCAAATGATATGTTTAGTACTTTTATTAACATCCATCTATGACGCCCTAGTTGCTCATATTATACATTCTAAAATCCTTAAGTTAAAGCCTGAATTCCTTAGCATAGCTGCCTCCACATTGCATCATCTGGCCTCTGACTGCCTCTTCATTTCACTTTGTACCACATCTTCCCTTGCTAGCTATATTCTGGTTCCTTGAACCATTCATGTTCTTTTTATCTTTGGGTTGATTCTTGTACTCCTTGGAATAGTCTTTCCATCTTAGCGAACCTCAGTGCAGTACTTCTACTTTTGCCAATTATGTCACTCTAGTATGTATTTCAATTCTACCCAGTTCTTTCTTATTATAGCACTTTTGGCATGGAATACAATAGCTAATTTTCTTGTCTGTAAAATGCCCTTTGAGGTACTATAATCCCTAATAGGATAACATGAATGGCTGACACATAATAATGCTTATCAAATACCTATTGATGAATGAATACATTTAACTAATAGCTGCCATCCTGTACTATCCATCCTGATTTTTTTTTTTGCATCTGGAAAAGGAGCAAGCACACTGCTGCTTTTCATGTTATAATCATCTCAATCATTGGAGACAGGAATGTTTTGCCCTACCTGAATCTTTTTTTTTATTCTAAAGTTCTTCGATTCATTCCACAATACTGTTACAATTTCCAACTTCTCAATAGTCTATTCTTCATACTCTAGGTGAATTTCAAACTGTAGTGAACACAATATCCTACTTTTGTTCAAATCATGATAAAATATTGAGAACTTGGATATTCTGTTGATGTAGAAATTGGTACTCTATGCTTTGTTTGCATAATATATTCTGATTGAAAGCTCTAAATATTTACTTTTGATGCAAAATTAAATACATTCTTAGAATGGATTATCATCCAGAAAGTTACATTTATAGTATTAGAACTCTACAACCACACTAAACACTTCTATTTCTCTTCTCTATGTGAGCTCTTCGTCAGATAGTCCTTCATTAGACATATAATGTGTTCCAAAATGTACTCTGTGCAAAACTAACTCAATAGCTGGGATTTCAATAAAGAATATCCGATAATCCAATAACATTGGGAAATGCTGAATTCAAACAGCTTCTTTAGTACAGGAATTTGGAAAGTTTTTAATATATTAATGAGCACTGAGAATATGTGAGAGGGTGGATAAAATATTCAGCTTTCCCTTAGGGTTACTTGACCTTGGAAACCTTTTGTATAAAGAACATCACAGGACTAGTGTAAAACCAGTTCAGCAAATGTTTTCTCTAAGTAATAGATCTCCTTAAAAACTCTAAAATGCTGTATAAAACATATTTAATTAACTTCCTTGATGACCTTACTAAGAGATATTTTAATACTCCATGTGACTAAAACAATGTAAACCATATCACCTCTCTTTATAAATATATTATAAATTTATAGTTCAGACTCACTCAGAATCTCAACTAATCTGTTTTTCCCTTAAGCATTCTTCTGCTAGAATAAACTGGCTTTTTCCTTTTTTTTTTTTTCCTCTATAAAATCAGTTTGGTCACTCTAGTAGGTATTCTGCAACTGTCTTGTTGTTGTTGTATGGTTTGGTTTGATTCGTTTTGGTTTGGTTTCCTGTCTATTGTGGACTGAATTGTGTTCCCCAAAACCCTTAATCCCCAGTAAAACTGTAGCTGAACGTTGGGCCTATAGGGAGGTAATATTAAGACTAAAGGAGGTCATAAGAGAGGGGCTCTGATCTGATAGGACCAGTGTCTTTATAAGAAAAAAAACACTAAAGAGCAACCCCCCGCCCCCCGCCCCCCCCGCCCCCCCCCCACACACACACTGTGTGAGGATACAGGGAGAAGGGGCCATATTCAAGCCAGGAAGAGAACTTTCACCAGAAACCAAACCATGTTACAGCCTAGATCTTGGGATTTCCAGCCTCCAGAACTGTGAGAAAATAAATTTCTCTTGTTTGTGGTATTTTGTTATGGCATCCTGAGCAGACTAATATACTACCTGATTAAGTCCACTTTAGTCATCCTCCATCAGATTTCCCCGTTATCTAAAATCAAATAAATGTACCCCTAAAGGGGTATAGTCAAGCTCAAGGATCTGGATAATATGAATATTTTTGATCCCAGGGAGAAGTCATCATATGGTTCTTTCATTATTGCCATTAAGGTATTCTTTCTTTCTTCCTTCCTTCCTTCCTTCCTTCCTTCCTTCCTTCCTTCCTTCCTTCCTTCCTTCCTTCCTTCCTTCCTTTCTTTTTAAAGATTTTTATTAAAATATAGCTAACATACAATATTATTAGTTTCAGGTGTACATCAGAATTATTCAACATTTATATACCTAAAGAAGTGATCACCATGATAAGTCCAGCAGCCATCTGACACTGTACCATGTTATCACAATGTTATTGACTATATTTCCTATGCTGTACATTACATCCCCTTGACTACTTTGTTTTACACCTGGAAATTTGAACCTCTTATTCCCCTTCACCTCCCCCTACCTGTTTAAAATTTTCAATGATAGTTGACATTCAATATTTTTTAATATTAATTTTAGGTGTACAGCATAGTGACTAGATATTTATACAATTTAAGAAGCAACCCTCCTGACTAGTCTAGTACCCACTTGGCACTATACATAGTTATTAATATTACCATATCATTGACTCTATTCCCCATGCTTTACTTTATATCCCCATGATTATTTTGTAACTACCAATTTGTACTTCTCAATCCCTTCACCTTTTTCACCCTGCCTCCCAACACCCCTCCCATCTATCACCGCGATAAATTAGTACCCATCTGACACTATGCATAGCTATCACAGTGTTACAATTTGTGCTTCTTAACTCCTTATCTTTTTTCGCCCAGCCCCCAAACCCCCTGTTATCTGCCAACCATTAAAATGTTTTCTGTATCTATGAGTTTGTTTCTGTTTTGTTTGTTTATTTTGTTCTTTAGATTCCACATATAAGCAAAATCACATTGCATCTGTCTTTCTCTGTCTGACACATTCCACTCAGCACAATACCCTCCAGGTCCATCCATGCCACCACAGATGGCAAGAACCCATTCCCTTCCATGGCCAAGCAATATTTCATTGTATATATATTCCACCTCCTCTTTATCTATTCATTCAAGAGCGGACACCCAAGCAGCCTCCAAATCTTGGTCGTTGTAAACAATGCTGCAATGAATATATGGAAGCACATGTCCCTTTGAAGTAACATTTTGGGTTTCTTTGGATAAATACCCAGAAGTGGAATTACTGGATTCTTCTTTGTTTCTTGTTATAACCTTCGTTTTAAAGTCTGTTTTGTCTGGTATAAGTACTACTACCCCAGCTTCTTCTTTTTTCATTTTCAATTTTATGAAATATCTTTCTCCGTCCTTTACTTTCAGTCTCTGTATCTTTTGATCTGAAGTGAGTCTCTTGTAGACAGCATACTGTATTTTGCCATGTATAATGTGCACTTTTTTGCCCAAATTTATGAGGTACAAATAAGGATGTGCATTATGCTTGGGTAGTACTAATTCTATATCTATATAAATGTTTTAAATTCTTTTATTGATGCTTATGAGTCAAAAGTGTAACTCTAGAAATCAATAACAATATCCATATACAAAAATAATACCCTGGAATACGATAATCCATTTTGTTGAACTTAAAATGAACTTGCAATGATGAAGAGTTCTTGGCCTCCTATAATATGTAAATATTGTATATGTGTTACCACTACATAAAATTTCTTGTACCTTGTATCTGTTCTTGTGTTTTGTAATTATTTGTTACATAAAATTTCTTATGCCACAATATGTTTAAAAGTAAATGCTAACATTCCTTTATAATACAAAAAACAAGTGCCTAAATATAAACAAACAAAAATTTGAATTAAAAAATTAAAACAAAAGATTTTTTTTTTCCCTTGAAAGTTCCCTGAAAGGGCCAAAAATGTGGATATGCATTATACATGGGAGTGCATTATACACAACAAAATATGGTATATATGAGTCTTGTTTTCTTATCCATTCAGCTATCCTATCTTGATTTGAGCATTTAATCTGTTTATATTTAAAGTGATTATTGATAGGTACATAGTTATTGCCATTTTATTATTCATATTTTTTATCTTCTTTTGTTTGTTTGTTTTCCTCTTTTTCTTCTTAAAGAAGTCCCTCTAACATTCCTTGTAATACTGATTTGGTGGTGATGAACTCCTTTAGTTTTTTCTTGTCTGAGAAGATCTTTATTTGTCCTTTGATTTTAAATGATAGCCTTACTGGGTAGTCTTGGTTGTAGATCCTTACTTTTTAACATTTTGAATATTTTCTGCCAATCCCTTCTGGCCTGCAATTTGCAGAGAAATCAGTCTTGTAGGAGCTCCCATGTAGGTAACTAACTACTTCTCTCTTGCTGCTTTTAAGATTTTTTTCTTTGTCTTTAATGCTTGGTATTTCAATTATGATGTGTCTTAGTGTAGGGTAGCTTTCTTAATGCATACAAAATCTGAGCTCATGTCTGAACTCATTTTTATGCATTTTTTAAATTCTTATATCATTTTTGAAAACAAACAATATGGGTATAAGAAGTCCAAAATCTATTCTAATACTATAATCAATTTCCTGGGTCTTGTAAGGAAATGACAGGATGAGCTAAGGTCCATGTTTGGTCTTCACATCTGTCCTTCCCACTAGCTTTTTTATTACCTATCTGAGGGGAAACTATAGCCCAGAAAACACAGATGAATAAATGACATCACCTGAAGCCAGTGACTGATCAGGGATTTGTCAACTCAGATAATAAAGGCTATCCATATTTCTGTGTGCCCTTTGGTGATTTGTTATGATTTTGCAATACCTTATGCAGTAGAAACAATGGGCCTAATCTCCCCCAAGTGAAAAAAAATGTCATATTTGGAGACATGTATTTTCCATTCTTGATATCAGGTTATTATCATTTTAATTATTCACTCTCATTTAATCCAGATAAATTCGACATTTGCTTTGCTATTAGAGAGATTAAAATATATTGAATCCTTGCTTTAAAAAAAGCCTTTATGTATCTCAGAGGTAAACATTTGTAAATATACTAGAGGTATGTCATTTGTAAATATGGAAATAGTTATTTGCAAAGGTAGGTGTTGTTTTTGATTGTTAAATGAAGAGCATTCTTTAAATCAACATTTTCCAAGTGAATTCTATAGAACGTTACTTCTGCAGGATATTGTTAAGTAGTAAATTGAGGAATCGTATTATGTTTGAACATATTTACAAAACACAGGGTTAAACAAAGTTGAATCCGTTCCTTGACTACAATATTGCTGATATCCTTTAAATGTTAAAGTGCCTCATGAATTTCCAAAGGGGGTATGCAACATTTTACAATCCTAATGATCATAGAAACTTCTTTTGTTGTTGTTATGGTTGGTGTTTATTTTTTGCTCTTTTTCTTTCACAAAAAGCATCTTCTGTTAGTGTTATGAAGCACATTTTAAAAAATATTCTTTACATAAAGTCATGAGCCTCTCATGTTGCATGATTGTCTTGAATCTATTTTTCTATTTGTCTTGAATCAATTCTTATTTTAAAGCTTTATTTAACATTGAATCATAAGTCAATGTAAAATACAAACTTTGAAGCCCCATGTGGAGTCATCAACCTACGGGGGATATAAATAGCTATGTTCTATGGCAATGGTTCTCAAAATGTGGTCCACGTACCGGCAGCATCAGCATCACCTGGTGACTTATTAGAAATGAACACTTGCAGACACCACCCCAGACCTATTGCATCAGACATGCTAGGGTTGGTCCCCACAGATATGTTTTAAAAAGTCTTTTAGGTAAGGGTCATTCATGCTAACATTTGAGAGCCTAAAAACCTAACCACTGATCTTGTGTCTTAGAATCAGAATAGAAACTCAGATCTCACTGTTTGGAATGGGCACTTTTTTGAAACTGGATTGTATTCCTGGAATAATGCGAGCTCAACAATAGAGGATGGGGCGTTGAGTAGCTAGCTAGTAGAGCAACATCTCAAGAGAATAGAGCTCCTGTACAAAAAGTACTACAATTGGAAGCAAGGCTGGTCTAGCACACTGGGTATTTGAGGAACAGAGAGTCATTTAGAGATAAGCACAGTATGTTTAGTAACAAGTGACTGGTCTTCATGAGCAGAAATCCGGTCCCTGGTAATATGCACAAGAGTAAGATGGTGTTTAGCTTTGGAGGAACCAGGATCCTAGAGATGTATTGAGGCAGGAAGAACTCAGATCTCCAGGGAACAAAACAGGAGGCAGTTACAGAATTTTGTTATTGGAACCGTGCTGACGCATGTCTCTACAGGTGTGCACTTGAACTGAGAGAAATTAAAATGTAGTTTCAGTGATTGTTAACCTGAGTTCCTGAACTTGGACTGGTTGTGCTCTTCTGAATGAAAGGCAATTAAAGGTTATACAACATGGGGTATGGCAAGTATGTCCCCATGAGAGGTCATGAGGCTTCAGAAATTAGAAAGGTACAGTGATAAGGAGCATGACAAGGACCCAGACAGGTTATTGCCACAAGAGCCCTGGATTCCTCAGTTAAATAATCAATTACCAGCACAGTGTGGCTGTTGTGGGTCTGTAGAGCAGAATGAATCTGCTTCTCTTAACTGATTGATTATCTGTAATGTTATAATAGCTTCACCCAGTGAATGATCCTGCTTTCAATTCTTCATTGAACAGGGATGTATGCTGTGGATTGCATAACTTTCAATATTCTGGTTGCTGTTCTTGTAGATGTCCCCTTAGAAGTGTGACACTGATACTGAATTCCAGGTGTGGTTTGACCAGTAAAGCTTAGTTTCAAACAATAACATTCCTTAGTTTGGACATTTCTACAATTGGTTTTCTTTGGTGATCTTGTTATACTATTGAGTGATGATAAGTGGCCAACCGAAATTCTCAAATTCAATTCACACGTATTGATTGGTCATGAAATGCAAAGGTTTACAGATTGAGCTATTACATTTCCTCTCCTTTCTCTGTTTCACCACATGGGTCACTTTGTAGTGTAGATTGGCTGTATTTGCACTCAAGCTACTGATATAAGTGTGGAATGAAGGCTAATAATAGATGCCAGGGGCATCCTCCTAGAGCCCTCTTTCCCCTCACACTGTCTTATTATTGAGTAAAATTATTTGAAGTATTATAACTTAGTCTACTTTTGATTTTAAAAAGTACTTGGGTTTTTGGCATTCTGCAAGTGATGACATTTATATCCTTAATCTCAAAATATCATGCATGAAATATTGTAAATAGAGCTAAAACAAGATGAAAATTTAAACCAGTTACATTTATACATGTATCAATCAAGCCTCTGATTTTAGATATTTCCTTATTGCATGATACAGTAAGTAAAGGAAAACTCAGCATTACTAATAATATTTATGAAAAAAAAATCAGAATGTTTGAATATTTGAATGTTCCAATCTGCACGTTTCACATTCACAATTCCTTTTAGGCATAATTTAAATATCCTTGCTCTATAAATACTCCATGATACTCCCCAACCCACATAGCCTTCAGAGACTCAATACAAATTATAGCATAAAATCAAATTACTAATTAGGATAGTCTTTAAATGAACCACAATGGTTTTTTTGTTGTTGTTGTTTTTTGTGTTTTTTTTTGTTTGTTTTGTTTTTTTGCGAGGGCTCATTAACATTTCAATGTAAAAAGTAAGGAGAATCAAAATAATTCCTGACTTTTAGAAGACAGTGAAAAACCTTTATCTTAGACCCAGAATAAACGAAACTTCAAAATGCCTGTAGAGGTGTGATATATTCCTTCCTCTGAACACAAATAAGATATCTTGTATGCCATTTGCCCACTGGATGACACATTCTAATAAAGTCACAATTCAAAATTACACTTTTTCATGTTGAGGAACAAGGGGTTCCCTGGGGCAATCAGTTCGCATAGCAAAAAGCACTTGAATCACCCCAAAATGGTGATGAAGTGACCTGCATAGACAAATTTGCTCCTATTGTTGAGGGCCCCAGACAATAAATAATTTAGCCTGAGTGGGGACTAACAGAAGTCTTGTATTCTCCTTGGTTATATCAGGCTGTCAGCATAGATATGATTGACTTTTGGGTGTAAGGGATCAACAATCCAATATTTGGTTCTTAAGTCCTCTTTGAAATACCACTATCTTTTTTTCAAGATGCTATTTTCTCTGAAAACCTACCTGACCCCTCACACAATATCAAGCCTGAATTTTCCAATTATGGGCTTTTCCAAGCCTACTGAAGCAATGGTATTTTGGGGGGTGTTGCTTGCCTATTTGTTTTTTTTGTGTGTGTTTTTTTTTTTGTTGTTGAATCATCAATACATTTCCAAAGCTCAGTGTAAGTCTGTTCTGGCATATGTAAATGATGTATTTTTAAAAGTTCTTTGAACATTTTTATATTCAAAGGGCATAGCATTTTTATAAAGCTACCTATTTTGCTAGCAGTTCCCTATGTTATGTTAGACCTGAGGCAACTATTGGCCAAATATGGCAATTTTAAATAACATGACAAATGTTATCGATTTAGGACTCTTTTGCTTATGAGAAACAGAAATAAACAGAGTAAATAGTTGATGTAAGCCAACTTTGATCAAGCTTTTTCAGGTTTGGCTTCTAGTATATCACCTCAGGCAGGGGTGGGGTGGGATACGTGGGTGATGTTGCATAGATGAAGATGGAAAGGGTTAAGAGCATCCTTGTAATTTGGGCAGACACTCCAAAATGTTCTGCTACAACTCAATTAAATGATTCTTAAAAGAAAAATCGCAATGCCGAGAAATTGTCTTTAACTTTTAAATTCATAGTCAATTCATTCTACCTAAATGGTTAGGACACATACCCAGATATAAAGTAATCCAGATTATAAAAGTTAATAGGAAATTTAGCAGAGTTTGACAGCAATCGCCTTATGTTACAATGTAAAAAACTCTCTTTGATAGAATCTTCTTTAATACGACATATTTTTAATCAATTAAGATAGAATTTAATTTCAAGTATAATTTAAAATAGTTGTACAACAGAATGACTTTGAGAAAAATAAACATGTTCAGTTTTCTATGCTGCTTTAATTTGATGCAAAAGTATTCACTAGGCTCTTTTATTACTATTTCAGTAGAATTTGGAATTAAATGGAGGATAGCTATGAACTCAGTTCTTCAGAAAATCTACTAACACCGACATATATTAGCACCTTTCAGAATGCAAAACCTGACCTAACAAAGGATGACATAATTTTATAATTTCATGTTTTAAAACTAGAACCAGGCAAATCAGACCAGGGGCTAGATTAGGATAATGTTCATAATGAATCAGAGAATTGCTGAGGTACTGCATCACAGCACTGAGAAAGTCAAGTGAAAATGGCTCAACTGATGTGTGCACAGTTACCTCTTTGTTAAAAAAAAATTGATAATGACTATGGTTGTTTCAGATAGTAATCAAGTTCCACACAGTTCTTTTTCTTCGAGGAGGTTGTACTACCTCTAACCCTTCCATGAATACTTACTTTCTTACTCCTATTGTTATATAATTTTGAATTACATCCTATGTCTTAAAAAAGGATTGCGAAACGACTTACTGCATGAGCCATGTCTCGTACTTCTTTTCTACACCTTGTAGAGACTCCCTACCTGCACACACAGAAGGCACTGGATGGACACCAACTGATTCTTCTTGAATTGCCCTGATGCAGGCCAGAAGGATTTCACAACATAGAGATAAAGCACTCAATATTAGGTGGGCTGTGGTTTAC
The DNA here is from genome assembly GCF_057876585.1 of Rhinolophus sinicus. Lineage (NCBI taxonomy): Eukaryota > Metazoa > Chordata > Mammalia > Chiroptera > Rhinolophidae > Rhinolophus > Rhinolophus sinicus. Next base: position 135,333,469 of record NC_142502.1, on the reverse strand, counting down.
CAACCACAAAATAATATATTTATTTTTTTCTCACATTTTTTCTTTTATTGACAAAAATTACACAAAAGCTAAACGATAATTTAAAAAGCAATGTTACACATAATCTTGTGTTTAGAAATTTGTCAGCTTGGCAGTTTCCTTCACTGACCACATGACCACAGTTCTTCATATACCCCTAGTCCAAATGAGAGTGTTTCTGCTGGTCATTTCAATTGGAGGTCTTTACAGGTCCCCTTTCAGGCTTCTTACACAGTGAGAATGTAATGCGAGGACGATCAATAGGAACAAAAATCAAAATTCCTCATGTTGTGTACACTGTGTGTCTGGAAGGATCATTCATCCAGATTCTATTGGATTTTCATTCCAGTAATTCTGTTGAACGTTGTTTCTTTGTGGTCTGTGGTAAAGCAAATTTTCTTTTGGTACAACATAAACTCCAATGCCCATGTTTAGAACTGGAAACAGAATCACTTGAACAGGAAAAAAAAAATAGAAATAAAACAAACCAAACAAGAACAAACAGCATTTTTAAGGGAAAAATGAAATAAAGCAATTGAAATAAAGTCTGAAAATTACACACACCTAACAAGGAAAACTGTATTGTTTCCCCAACTTCCCACCCACCCCAGGTTTTTCCCGCCCTCTGGTTCTCCAGCCCAATGACCATGCAGTGTAGAAAAAGCAAATATACAAACAAACCTATGTATAGCTAGGGTGAAATCTATTTTTATAAGAACTCGACACTTTTACTATTTACATCCAGGAGCATTTTTGTTTCTTTGTTGTATGCTTTAAAGCAAAGAAAGGTCTGTATTTCTCCCGGTTATGCTGCTGCAGGTACATCTGCCCTCTTTAAGCGGATGTTTTTCCCTTCCTCTATGTCATAAATGCTTTAGTAGGAACGATGAACCCGCTTGACTGCACGATTTTGGACACCCAGTCTCCTTTAAGATGAAGGCCCTCCCTCCCCCCACGTTGAGTCCCAGATGAAGAGCTGTTTCTACGTTAGTTTGTTAATCTCTCCAGGTAAATGGCCGGTGCTGCGGACCTGGCAATGGTGGCGATGAAACTGTGGTCGCGTCCGAGCTCCAGGCTAGGGGTTTCGTCCTGCTCCAGGGACACTGCTTCATAGCCCTTGTTGATGTGGAGTGGCTGGTGAGCCTGGCAGTATCCGATCACCGGCTGGTCGTAGCTGTAATATGGCAAGGGCTTCACGTGGTGTGGGATCTGGGTGTGATAAAGAGAAGGACTGATTATAAAAATGCTTTGGAAAGAAGAAGATGACACTTACAGGATTGTATTTTTTCCCTTTTATGCTGTTTTCAGTCAACTGCTGATTCAATTATTAATAAGAGTTTTACAGAATAATGATTGTTAGTATTTAACTGATAGTTTTATGTATATAAAATATACATATATATAATTTTATATACAAAGTTTACATATTATATACTTTGTATATAAAATCATAAAGATTTTTTTCATTAAATCATATATTTTTCAATGCTTGTTCTATCTATCTATCTATCATCTATTTAGCTATCTATCTGTCTATCATAATGGAGAGTTATAAAAAAACTTAAATTCCCATCAATAGGGACATTTAAAGTGTACGATGTGCATTCATAAGTTTGAAAGCAGATAATACAAAGATTGGGGAGTAGTAATCTGTTGTTATATGGCAAGATACGATATTAAGTGAAAAGGTTAAGGTGCAAGAATATATGGTATGATCTGTTTTGTGTAAAAACAAGTGTAAACATACAGAGTTTCTTACTTTAAAAGAAAACATGTTTACATACAAATGGAATCTTTATGGGTATACATAACTTTCATTTAAAATTTTAAGAACAGTGGAGACATCATCAAAATGGTGACGTGAGGTGAGCCTCTGTAAATCTCCCCTGGAATTTACAACTAATTAAACAACTATAACTCTACAAAGGACTCCCTGCACAGCAGACAGGCAAGTTGAAGAGGTCCACTGCTGAATTCACCTAAAGGTGGGCCAGTTGCACGAGTGGCGAAGGAGGGAAGGGAGAAGTGCAGAGATGCAGCTGCATGGGCAAAGGACGCAGACCTAGCTCAGTGCTCTGAGCTCGCTGCATCCCGGAACTACCGCAGCTGTGGGAGAGGGAAGAACTCGGACTGCTATGGATCTGTTTATGGCGCATAGGGCTGAGGGGACAGCATATAACACAGCTGAACCCAGCGCTTACAGCAGAGACCTTGGAGAAAAGACTGAGGGAAGAAGGCTGAAAACGGTGATTTAAGCCCTCACTGCCGAGCAGAGAACAGAAGCCTTAGGTACTGAGATGAGCCACCCCCTCCCGACCCTCCCAGAGCTCACCCCGCCCCCACCTGCCCGATGCTAGAAATGGAACAGTAGCAGTGTCAGATCAAAAGAACAGAATATTTGCTGTTCTGAGAACTGTGGACTGCAGACACAGATTCGCAGCCCAACTAGTTCTGGCAAAGGGGAGGGAGCTGTGGAAACAGGACCGGCTGTGGTGGTGGTCGCTGCCATTGCTCTGGGCCACCTCTCACAACTCACCCTGCCCCTGGCCTCTCCTATCTGGGCGGATCCCTGCAGGAGTAAACAGAACTTCTGAAACATACGGTCTCTGAATCTGGTGCATGAAGAGCTTTGGAACTTCAAAAGCTCCCCGCATACCCACACGGACACTGCACCCTGTAACCCAGGTGAACTATTAGCAGAGGAGAAGCCCATCTCCCAGGGAATACCCCCATTGGGTGAGAAGCTGGAATAGTGCAGAGAAAACATAGCACTACCATATGAGAGAGAAAAAAAAGGCTGCAGCCGGAGAGAAAACAAAACATTCTACCAACAAGTACTGGAAAACAAAAGAAAGACCTCGTCCTATCAACCTGTTGTAGAACCCACTCCTGTAGATGTCTAGGAAGAGAAATAATAAATCAGTAATTGCCATGAATAACCAAGGCAACAAGACAGCTCAGGAAGAAAGTGAAAAGTCTCCAGAAAAGGAACTTAAAGATATGGAAATATGTGACTTAAATGACAGAGAATTCAAGATTGCAGTTCTGAAAAAACTCAACGAGATGCAAAAACTACAGAAAGGCAGTTTAATGAACTCAGAAACACAAAAAACAACATGAGCATTTTACAAAAGAGATTGAAATTTTAAAAAAGAACCAAATAGAATTTCTGGAGATTAAGAACTCAATAGAAGAAATTAAGAATGAAATAACCAGCTTAGGTAGTAGAGTTGACCAGATGGAGGAAGGAATCAGTGACATCAAAGATAGAAACATGGAAATTACACAGATGGAAGAAGAACGAAACTTGAGACTTAAAAGAAATGACAGAACTCTACAAGAACTTTCTGACTCCATCAGAAAGAGCAATATAAGAATAATAGGCATAGCAGAAGGAGAAGAAAGAGAGAAGGGAACAGAGAATATATTCAAAGAAATTGTCGATGAGAACTTCCCAAACTTGTGGACAGAACTGGATCCTCGAATCCAAGAAGCAAATAGAACACCTAGTTACCTCAATCGCAACAGGCCTTATCCAAGGCACATTGTATTGAGGCTGTCTAAAATCAACGACAAAGAAAGAATCCTCAAGGCAGCCAGGGAAAAGAAGACGGTAACCTACAAAGAAAGCCCATTAGATTATCATCAGATTTTTCAGCAGAAACTCTACAAGCCAGGAGGGAGTGGAACCAAATATTCAAACTATTGAAAGAGAGAAATTATGAGCCAAGAATAATATATCCAGCAAAGATATCCTTTAGATATGAAGGAGGAATAAAGAACTTTCCAGACATACAGAAACTGAGGGAATTTTCTAATATATGACCTGCACTACAAGAAATACTAAAGGAAGCTATTCGAACACCATCAACAGGGACAATTTGTGGCAACCGAAACATAAAAAGGGGGAGAGTAAAGGCCTGAACCGGAATATGGGAATGCAGAAAGTAAGCGTGCTGAAGAAAATGGAATACTCTATATATCAAACTTTCTTTTACATAAAATTAAGGGTAAGCACTCAAAAAAAAAAAAAAAAAAAAAAAAAATCCAGAACTGAAATATATACTGTAATAAAAGAAACAGAGGGAAACATCATAGAATAGCACCACACAGAAATAATAGACAACAACAAAAAGGCAAAGAAACAATGGAGACACAGTCTTACCAGAAAACTAAAGACAGAATGACAGGAAATCCTCACATATCAATAATCACCTTAAATGTAAATGGACTGAACTCACCAATAAAAAGGCACAGAGTAGCAGATTGGATCCAAAAACTAAACCCAATCATATGCTGTCTCCAAGAGACATATCTCAGCTACAAGGACACGCATAGACTCAAAGTGAAAGGGTGGAAATTGACACTCCAAGCAGATGGTATGCAGAGAAAATCAGGTGTACCCATACTGATATCAGATGAAACAGACTTCAGGGTGAAAAAGGTAACAAGAGACAAAGATGGACATTTCATAATGGTAAAGGGGACTATACAACAAGAAGACATGACAGTCATCAATATTTATGCCCCCAATCATGCAGCACCGAAATATACCAAGTAACTACTAATAGAACTAAAGGGAGAAATTGACCAAAACACAATTATACTAGGGGACTTAAATACATCATTCACAGCTATGGATAGATCATCCAAACAGAAAATAAATAACAAAATAGTACCCCTAAATGACACATTAGATGAAATGGATATAATTGATATATATAGAGCACTTCATCCTAAAACATCAGACTATACCTTTTTGTTCTAGTGTAGATGGAACATTCTCAAGGATAGACCATATATTGGGACATAAAATCAGCCTCAGCAAATTTAAGAAGATTGAAATTATACCAAGCATATTCTCTGATTACAAGACTTTGAAATTGGATATCAACTGCAAAAAGAAAGCAGGAAAAAACACAAATACATGGAGATTAAACAACATACTTTTAAAGAACGACTGGGTCAAAGAAGAAATTAGAGGCGAGATCAAAAGATACATAGAAACAAATGACAACTAAAATACATCCTACCAAAATTTTTGGGATGCAGTGAAAGCAGTTTTAAGAGGGAAATTTATATCACTACAGGCTTATCTCAAGAAACAAGAAAAATCCCAAATAAATAACCTCATGTTACACCTTAAAGAACTAGAAAAAGAACAAATGAAACCCAAGGTCAGCACGAGAAAGGAAATAACAATAATCAGAGCAGAAATAAATGAAACGGAGAACAAAAAGACAATAGAAAAAAATTAATGTGACAAAGATTTGGTTCTTTGAAAAGATTAACAAAATTGACAAAACCTTGCCTAGACTCACTAAGATAAAGAGAAGACACTAATTAACAAAATCAGAAATGAAAAAGGGGAAGTTATCACGGACCCCACAGAAATACAAAGGATCATCCAAGAATACTCTAATGGACTATATGTCACCAAATTCAATAACCTACAAGAAATGGACAAATTCTTAGAAACATATAGCCTTCCTAGGCTGAACCATGAAGAACTGGAAAATCTAAACAGACCGATCACCAGTAACAAAATTGAATCAGTCATCCAAAACCTTCCCAAAAGCAAAAGTCCGGGACCAGATGGCTTCACTAGTGAATTCTACCAAACCTTCAAAGAGGATCTAATACCAATCCTGCTCAAACTCTTCCAAAAAATTGAAGAAGAGACTGTACTCCCTAACTCATTTTATGAGGCCAACATTACCCTGATACCAAAACCTGGTAAAGACAATACACAAAAAGAAAACTACAGACCAATATCTCTGATAAATACAAATGCAAAATCCTAAACAAAATTCAAGCAAATCGAATACAACAATGTATTAAAAAGATTATTCATCACGACCAAGTGGGGTTCATCCCCGGGGCACAAGGATGGTTTAACATACGCAAATACATCAATGTGATACATCACATAAACAAAATAAAGGACAAAATTCATGTGATTATATCAATTGATGCAGAAAAAGCATTTGACAAGATACAACATCCATTTACGATTAAAACAGTTAAAAAATAGGTATAGAAAGAAAATACCTTAACATAATAAATGCCATGTATGACAAGCCCTCAGCTAAGCTCATAATTAATGGTGCAAAACTGAAGCCCTTTGCTCTACTCTACGTTCAGGAACATGACAGGGCTGTCCCCTCTCACCTCTGCTTTTCAACATAGTGTTGGAAGTCCTTGCCAGAGCAATCAGGCAAGAGAAAGAAATAAAAGGCATCCAAATTGGGAATTAAGAAGTTAAATTATCACTCTTTGGAGATGACACAATGTTATATATAGAAAACCCTAAAGACTCCACCAAAAAGCTATTAAAAACAATCAACGAATACAGTAAAGTTGCTGGCTACAAAATCAACATTAAAAAGTCCATTTCATTCCTATATACTATCAATGATTTCTCAGAAAAAGAAATACAAAAAAACAGTTCCTTTTGCCATTGCAGCAGAAAGACTAAAATACCTAGGAACAAACTTAACCAAGGATGTGAAAGACCTATATGCTGAAAACTATAAGACATTTTTGAAAGAAATTGAAGAAGACACAAAGAAATGGAAAGACATTCCGTGCTCATGGATCGGAAGAATGAACATAGTTAAAATGGCCATATTACCCAAAGCAATATACAGATTTAATGCAATCCCCATCAAAATCCCAATGGCATTTTTTAAAGAAATAGAACAAAGAATCATCAGACTTGTTTGGAAGCACAAAAGACTCCGAATAGCCAAAGCAATCCTAAGAAAAAGAACAATACTGGAGGTGTCACACTCCCTGACTTTAGCTTGTACTACAGGCCTACAATAATCAAGACAGCATGGTATTGGCAGAAAAACAGACACATAGACCAATGGAATAGAATTGAGAACCCAGAAATAAAACCACATAAATATGGACAGATAATTTTTGACAAAGAAGCTAAAAACATACAATGGAGGAAAGACAGCCTCTTCAGTAAATGGTGCTGGGAGAATTGGATAGCCACGTGCAAAAGAATGAAACTTGACTGCTATTTGTCACCATGTACCAAAGTTAATTCAAAATGGATCAAAGACTTAAGCATAAGATCTGACACAATAAACTGCATAGAAAAAAAAAATTAGGTACTAAACTTATGGACCTTGGGTTCAAAGAGCATTATATGAATTTGACTCCAAAGGCAAGGGAAGTAAAAGCTAAAATAAACGAATGGGACTATATGAAACTTAAAAGCTTCTGCACAGCAAAAGAAACCATCAAAAAAATACAGAGGCAACCAACTGAATGGGAGATTTTTGCAAACAGTGCCTCAAATGAGGGGTAATATCCAAAATATACAGGGAACTCATGCAACTCAACAACAAAAAAACAAACCAAATTGAAAAATGGGCAGATTACCTGAAGAGACATTTCTCCAAAGAGGACATACAAATGGCAAAAAGACATATGAAAAAATGCTCAACATCACTTATCATCAGAGAAATGTAAATAAAAACCACAATGAGATACTACCTCACCCCAGTCAGAATGGCTATCATCAACAAGACAAATAGTAACAAATGTTGGAGAGGCTGTGGAGAAAAAGGAACCCTCATACACTATTGGTGGGAATGCAGACTGGTGCAGCCGTTATGGAAGGCAGTGTGGAGGTTCCTCAAAAAATTACGAATAGAATTACCATATGACCCAACAATCCCTCTCCTGGGTATCTACCCAAAAAATCTGAAAACATTTATACATAAAGACACATGTGCTCCAATGTTCATTGCAGCTTTGTTTACGGTGGCCAAGACATGGAAACAACCAAAATGTCCTTCGATAGATGAATGGATAAAGAAGTTGTGGTATATATACACAATGGAATACTATTCGGCGGTAAGAAAAGATGAAATAGGAACATTTGTGGCAACATGGATGGATCTTGAGAGTATAATGCTAAGCGAAATAAGTCAGACAGAAAAAGCAGAGAACCATGTGATTTCACTGATATGTGGTATATAAACCAAAAACAACAAAAGAACAAGACAAACAAATGAGAAACAAAAACTCATAGACACAGACAATAATTTAGTGGTTACCAGAGGGTAAGGGAGGTGGGGGGTGAGAGATGAGGGTAAGGGGGATCAAATATATGGTGATGGAAGGAGAACTGACTCTGGGTGGTGAACACACAATGGGATTTATAGATGATGCAATACAGAATTGTACACCTCGAATCTATGTAATTTTACTAACAATTGTCACCCCAATAAATTAAAAATAATTTAAGAACAAATCATAATTTCCCATAGATTATTTCTATCAATTCTATATAATCTAGACAAAAGAATTCTAGAATCATGAAACTGGGTACATTTTTGTGGTCATAATATGTAATGCTATTGATTTCAAGTAAAAAGCCAAATATGTGTCTAATTTTAGAGTAACAGTCCTGAATAATGGTCTACAGAAATCCCTTTAATAGGAAAAGCCGAAAATATTAAAATTATAGTATGTTTGTCTCACTTTGCAGCTTTTAATCACAAATTTCTGATAAAGAAACATATGCCCTAAGCTTAGAAATAGGAAAATTATGATGATTGCTTCATTCTTGATATCATGCTAGAGCATTTCTCATAACCCACTAGATCCAGTCTGACACTCTTGATTAGCAGTCCTCAGACGATAAAATTGCAAACACTTCACTTCCCTGTAAGGTTAGCGGTTGTGGCAGTTTAAACTATTGTCCCTAGGTTCCAACCACTCTTTTCTAGTTGGCTTTATGATGTTGGGCTGGGGTGTGCAAATTATAATTCTGCTTGACCTGCCACTCTCTCTTTGCTAGTGGGGACCACTGAGGGGAGATGGGAAGAGACAGAGGGAATTGCTACCGTGGTGGGTTTCCTCTCTGCTTCTTCCTCTCCAGGGAGTTATCTCAATAGCGCTTCATTCTGGCTGTAGCAGTATCTTCCAATAATAACAGGTGATTCCAGTTTGTAATCTTTCCGATATTTGGAGTGTTTCCAAAATTTGATTCCATTCTGTCCCCCTCAGAGACTCAAGCACCAGGAAATTCTGAGGTTCATCTCCACAAAGCTCCTCCTCCAAGCTTTTGATTTTAACGATTCCAATACCTTTATTTAGTACCTTAGTCCTCCAGATGGTTGGGGTGGTAGTTTTTCCTGAAGTTGCTCTCTCTTATACTATGACGGCACTATCTTTTAGCCTTGCATGAACTTAACTAATAACTATATTTAGTTAGTATTGCTTTATATAAATATTTTGCTAAAATAACTGATAGGTCGTCTGTCTTCTGACAGGGCTATATCTGACTCTTTTTGTAGGTTAAACTTCAGGAATTGATAAATTGTTATAATTTGGTAGAGAAGTTAACCCTCAAAGGCCTTATAGCTTAATTGTTCTCTACTAAGTTAACCAGCCTTATATTTAACTTACAAACTTATTTTCAGAATCCATTCTTCATATATAGATCCCTGAAATAGTCTTCAAACTCAATCTTGTGTTTTCTTCCTGGTATCCTCATTAATATGTTAAATAAAGTTTTGACACAAATTCACTATCTGTATGAGAATTAAATTTTAACACTTCTATACTTATTAAGATAAAAGTCACCTCCTCACATTTTTTAAGGTATAGATTAAAGCAGTATTTTCTACAGCGGATTACAACTCATTAGCAGGTTATAAAATTAATTTTAGTGAATCCAAATAGTCATGTTTAAAACTAAATTAACTAAAATAGAAAGTATTTGAGTATATCATATAAGGAAATTGTTTCATAAAAATTTTGTTTCAAGTTTGTGTGTGTGCATATAAGAGTGTGTCTACTGAGTCACATTCTGATTTTTTTTTTAAAAAAACTAGGAATTACAGTATAAGATGCTTTCAAAAAGTAATCAAAGCACATATTCAAATTACCATTTATTTTAATGTGATCAGCAGTCGCCTAGATTCCCATCTTGCTTTTATGATTCTCTTTTTTCTTAATTTATATAATTCACTGCTTTTCTCAATGAATGAGAAAATTAAACAAATATATATCACTTTGTGTTTAAGAAAAGTCACACTAACTTCTAATGGAACTCAAACACTATCTTCAGCAAGTCGTGAAGAAATCATAAAAAAAGAGATAATTTCTCATCAAACAAAATGTTGATATAACCTTGCATATACAATTCTGTTCTCAAAAGAATCTGAAAAAAAAAAAAGCATCATAGGTCAAAGCTGTGATTGATGCAGAGTTGTTTTAGACCTTAGACATTAATTTCTGTGCTGACAGTGAGACCAAAGTGTTAATTATAAGGCAACATGGATGAATTACTAGACACTAAATATTAAGTTAGGTTTACCCCAAATCTATATATTTTTTCCCTTACTCATATAGACTGCTACCTATAAATCAATATAGGTCCAGGCACAAAATGTTTGTCTGCAAGTTCTATTTTAAGAAACCTTAGGATTTTGCATTGTGTCAAATAGGTAGACATATCTGTGATTGGTGTCATGAGTCACCAAAACTCTGAAAAAGCATAGAAATGAAACTGCTTTGTCCTGACATTTCAGCAGGAAGAATTTTATGAAGAAGACCTTCCTACGAGTTACATAGTCCACTCTTACTTGTTTTTCGTAAATAGGTGGAAAAGTATAACTCAAAAACAAAAAAATCACCAAATTATTTCCATCGACAACATCATTCACTGACAACAACATCTGTTGCACACTTTCATTTAAAAGAATGAGTCATTTTCTTTAAATTAGCCAAATAATGAAAAAGGTCAAAATAAACATTAAACATGGGTCATGGTTTTGCCCACTCTCTTGTAGTACCGTGCATAATCTTACACCAGTCATTGCAATGAGCAGATAATTGAATCTACAAACATATATGAATAGCAAATACAAGAATAACATGGGGTCTTACAGACCCTTATGGAAAACCAGGTTAATCACAGATAAAAACCAGTATCTCATTCAGGAGCACGACTGAATTGTCAATGTAAACTAAAGTCCTTAAAGTTGAACTATAATGAGAATGAACAGTTTCATATCTAAGAAACCATGGTATTTGTCTTCAAATTAAGTCAATTCAAATGTCAAAGGACCTGTGTTAACAACAGAACTTTAGGTTTATATATTGTATCATCTCTGAACTCAGGAAATTTGTTTCGCTATTACAGCTGGACTAGTTTATTTTTTCTTCAATGACCAAGGGCTCCTGCTATTTTCTCCTTGCTATTACAGTTGGATTACTTTATTTTTTTCTTCAATGATTAAGGGCTCCTGCATTTGAGATGGCCTTAGAACCTCTAGCAGGAAAAAGAAAACAAACAAACAAACAAACAAAATGAACAACAACAACAAAAACATTGTAAAGTTCCCTCCTGCATGACAGCTGAATAGCGAGAATTCAAAAGCCCAGTAAATTGGCAAGCTCTGAAAGCATATCTGAGATTTTTGCTCATTTACTCTTAAAATCTATTCTTCAATGCCCTGTGTAATCAACTGCCTGTCATTTCTGAGGACCTAAGAGACTGAGGTCTTGTACTTTATAGTAATAACATACAGTACATTAACCACCTGGGTCCCTGTGTGTATCATTGTTTCCTTTCCAGCAGTCAAAACAAAGTATCCTTAAGTTCTCCTTAATGTGTATTTGGTATTTTTGTAAATGTGTTCTTAGAGCTTTTGCAAATGGTCCCTGTGTTCCATCAGCTCTCTGATGGACTTCATTCTGCAGCACAGCACAATGCTGCTTAAAGATGGCCTCATTCACATGCTTGACTGCTCATTGATTGCGTTGGAAGCTGCACTTTATTTACAGATAATGGGTGTGATACATGGAATGAAAGAAACTCATTGGGGGGATATATTACACTGTACTGAAATTCTGTTGTTTGCTTCTCTCAAGAATATGAACAGTTTAACTCAAATTGAATAGAAACTTTTATAGAGACATATACATTTCTATAGAGGCATACTTCATAACTAAATCTGAGGTAGGTGACAATGGGAAGGAACCATTGTTATCACTAATTACAAAGTTAAAAAAAAGTCCCTTTAATTCTTCCGAGTTTCCTGTGAATCCTCTAAGAATGGGGATAATAATAACATTTCATTTACCTCTGTAAGCTTCAGAAACTGAAAGTACTCCCTGATTCTCAAGAAAGAAGGAATATATTGAAATGATATCTTCCCACTCTAGTTTACTCAACACTGACGGTCTTTCCAGGAAACATGCCCTGTCTTTTGTCTTATACTTTCCATTCAGAGAAATGCAAGGACATAAAGGGTCACAGAGTGGCTCATTATCTAAGGTTTTGGTACTATTTTGTGCACTCAGAAGCTTAGAAACGTTAGTGTATGTTCTGATTTTCTAGGAACCTCATTTACCCTTTACCTAGAATATGTCTGACTTCCAACATGCTGGAGGGAGTATAAAAGGACACACTCCTTTTAATTACAGTGGTTCATAGCATTCATGATTCAAAGAGGGAAGTCAGGGATAAAGAATATTTTTAAATCCTGGGAGGAAGGGCAAAGTTATAGAGAAATATGTGGAGCTTAAAAGTATGCATATTGATTAAAATCCCATAATTTTACTTCCATAATAATTATATTTAAATGAGAAATGTGTCTGCATAGTAAATGTGAGAGCAATGTGAAATAGACTCCTGATATATGTGATCATGAAAGGCTTTTGAAGTTCAGTTTTTTTTTTATGAGCATGAAATTCCAATATTGTTACCCTCTTTTCTCAAAGGTATTAGCATTAGTTATAAGTAGTTTGATAGCCTGATCATTCTAAAATTACCATGCACTATCATTAGTCTTATTTATTAACTTTTCATGAACATTGTTCACATTTCAATATGAGTTCTTTCAATTGAAGTCATAAAAAGTTGATTTTCAATTTCCTAAATGACATTTGGTCTCTAATTTTCAGAATTAAAGGATAGTGTCAGATGACTCAGACATTTAAAAAAATACCATCCTACAAATCCAGATGAGAAATTCAATATAGTTGAATTGCTTAATGAAGATGGACACATAGTTTATTGGAAATAAAATTGATTTAAAAAATGAAGGGCAACAACTAAATGAATATATAACTTAGCCTTTATTCTACTCACTGCATTATTAATAGGTGACAAGAATGCATAGGGAATAAGAAAATGTAAACAAGTTTGAATAAAGTTTTTTTACAAGAGTTTTGATTAAAATCGACAGGACCTCAAATCATTTATGTTAATTAGATAAAAGAGAGATTTAATTGACTCATAGACACAAGAAAGGATTTAACAGCAATACTGGGGAAGAACAAGGGTACCACTGGGTCTCAGGAACAACTGAAACCAGGAACACAAGTGCCACCAGGGTCCTCTCAATCAATCATGCCTGATAATCTCTGCAAGTTATTTTCATATGCTGACTACCAAACAATTTCCTCTACCTGATTTGACACATGACTGTGACAGCTCCAAAGTTTTACATGTTCCAGCTGTAGAGGATTGCACAAATGACCAGGATTCTTTCTCCTCTTATTAAGAAGTAGAGTCTATTTCTTCTTAACTTCAATACTGACTGACCTTGTAACTTTCTCTGGCCAATAGAACACAGTGGCAGCAACACTGCTTGGGTTCCAAGGCTTTTTGGACTCTGGCCAGTCTAGCTACCGCCACTGACCAAGCCCAGACTAGACCACTGGGGAATGGAAGACCTTGTGGAGCCACTGAGGCATTTTAGAATAGCCAGTGCCCCTTAGGGCCCACAGATGCTTATCACAGTTACATGAGCCCAGGATCAAAACCACCACCCAGCTGGCCCCAGAGGAGCAGAATAATACAGCGACTTCTCCTCATGGCATAAATTTGGCCTTCCTGAGTTTTGAATATCTGAAGGCATTTATAATATAAAAAAGAGACACAAGATAAGTAATGAATCAAAATCAATTTATCATATTACATTACTTAATCCCATTCTACAATGAAATACTCTCATTCTTTTTTTTCAATGCAGGCTTGCTTCTTAATGAGAAAACACCAATTATCTAAGCATTAGTTTTTGTTAATTAAAAAGTGAAACTTTCAATATCACATGACATTATCTATAAAACATTTATTATAAAGCTAATTTTGAAAAAGTACCTTGAACTCAAAAGTTAATAACTATTCTTCCATATGAAGATGGTAATTTGAGCCCTAATTACTACTTTTCCAATTCACCATTCAAATATACAAAGTTTCTTTTTTTAATAGAGTTGTTGTTTTTTGTTTGCTTGTTTTCCATCACCGAATAAAAAATCTTTTAGAAATCCCTACAAGATACTTTAGAAAGAAGAACAGATTAAAAGACAAGTTTATTAACATATAATTCAATGTAAATGGAGGAAAAGCTTGTTTGTGCTTGAGATATATTCTTTGCATAACTATGAAACCCCCACCAGCTTCGAGTGTCCAGAATTGCAGAGGGAAAAAGAAAATCAGTTTTGAACAATCCCCTGGCCATGAGTAAAATCAGGGAGAGTGACAGCAGTAGAGGAGGAGGAGAATAAGCCTCACTCCCATTGTGGGATACTAAATAAAGCGAGGGTGTGACAGAACCAGAAAACTACCTTCTATTTAAGAAAATGGTGAGTTCTTAAAATGACAAAAGTGAAACAAAACCTTTCTTCTTGCCACTTTATTTTTTGTTTTTCAGCTACGGTCACCAGTGGCTATATACTCTCTCTACCCCCAACCCCCACTATCATGTGTTTCACTAATTACACAAAACCTATATCTTTCAAAAAAGAAGCACGTGCAATCTCTGATATCCCAACACTTTATACAGACACCAGCACCTCCTTAAGTAGTAACTATAATAGAGAAGAATCTCCAGAAATAAGAAAGATACAAGAATGCAAGAGAAGATGGATGATAAGATGAGAAGATCTACCAAATAAGTAAAAACTGTGTTTGCCACGTCCCATGCATGATCACATTAAAATTACAACTAAATTATAGAACAATCAACTTCAAGAAACACCTGAAGACTAGCTGAACAGAACCCCTATAACTAAGGATATAAAGAAAAGGCCACATTGAGACAGGTATGAGGGGTAGAGATGTGAAATCGGATGACCCCAAACACACAGATAGTGCTTGAGCACCAGGAGGGACACCTCAGTGGCAGAGGTATCCACTGAAAAGTGAGGGGTCTCAGCCCCACACTGCACTCCCCATTCCAGGGATTCTCCTCCTGTGCCAGGAAGAGGAGCACCCATAACATTTGGCACTGAAAATCACTAAGAATTCCCTCTATCTGTCATAGTGAAATGGAAGGCAGCTGGAAACTCAGACATACTCTTAAAGGGCCTGCGTACAGATTCATTCTCTTGCAAGCACTCATTCTGAGCTCTAGCAATTAGGTTGCAAATTGAGAGGTGCCAGAGACACACAGAGAAAGTCTGAGTTGTGTCGCTGCAGGGTGAGGGCTAGAGGGATAGCCAGCATTATCCCTGCGCGAAGCTCACCTCACGAGTAACTTACAGGAGAGATCCAACTTTCCTGTGTTAAACCCACCCCCAAAGGGACAAATCTGAGACCCCATTGGTCTGGTAAAATCCAAGCATAAGCACAGACTTGGTGATGCCCTAGGTCCCTGCACCCCCAGCTAGTGCAGCATTGCCTGGGGCACTCTCAGTTCCCGGGCAGCTAGAGCTGCCCCACAAGCTACAGGAGGCTTGTATAACAGAAGATTATCCATGGTGGCCTGGGAAACCTTCATTGGTGGGCAGTCAGCTACAGCTCATGCTGCAGCCTTTCTTGGGCAGCTTTTGGATATCTGTATACCCAAGGAAAGCAGTAGCTGGCCATGGTTTTCTCAGGGTGTTTTGCAGAATGCCCACAGGCTCACCACTGGCCACACTCTGTGAGCCCTGGGACCCCCTCTCACCCAACTTGTGTGGCAACACTGGGGGCACCGTCAACAATGGTATCAACCAGCCCGGTCTATTCATCAGGAGGCTCTTTCAGCAGGTGAGCCTCACAGGCAGCTGGCAGGTAGCAACAGCCCTAGGGGAGCCCTGGGCCTTTAGCTAAGCTGTCCTAGGCCTGATAGTAGTAGCAGCTGGCCTCCGTTTACAGGTAGGCCACTCTCACATGCTTCCAGGTACATAATAGGCAGCAACCAATTGCATACAGCTTTGTAGCTACTACCAGGTAACACCAGGAATGTCATAGGCAAGGTTGAAATTGGCCTGCATGGGAGACCCTCACAAGAGGCACCAGGAACAACACACCCAGAGGTCGGCCTCAGACCACACCAAAACATTACTCAATTAGCCCCACAAGTGGCACACTCTAAGGGGTGCCTAGTCAGGTGAATCTCCCTCTGAAGGGTGAGCCCCCATACAGCAACTCATATGCTATAAGTGAAGTCAATCCTCATAGTTAGTCATCTTGAGAGTCAATTCTACCCACTGATACACCAAAAGAAACCAAGGCTCAGCTACAACAGAAGAATACATGTAAACACATGAGGGACACTCCTGGAACACACACACAGGTGATTAGGGAGACTGTACCACTGGACCACACAGGACACCTACAACATCAGGCTACCCAACAAAGACTGAGAGGCATAGAAGATCTACTTAATAAATAGAAGCAAACACAGAGAGGCATCCAGAATGAGGAAACAAAGAAACATGCCCCAAATGAAAAAATAGGAGAAAAGTCCAGAAAAAGAACTAAATGAAATGGAGGCAACCAACCTACCAGAGACAGAGTTTAAAACACTGGCTATAAGGATGTTTAAGGAACTTAGTGAGAACTTCAACAAAGAGATAATAAGCATAAAGAAAGCCATAGAAACCATAAAAAAGAACTAGTCAGAAATAAAGAACATGATAACCGAAATGAAGAGTATATTAGAAGGAATCAACAGCAGATTAGATGAAGCACGGTATCAAATCAGCAATTTACAAGACAAGGTAGCAGAAAACACCCAATTGGAACAACAAGAAGAAAAGAAAATAATAAAAAAAGGAAGATAGTCTAAGGGACTTGTGGGACAACAACAAGTGTAACGACATTTGTATCAGGAATGCCAGAAGGTGAAGAAAGGTAGCAAAGGATCAAGAACCTATTTGAACAAATAATGACTGAAAATTTCCCTAACCTGGTAAAGGAAATGGACACACAAGCCCAGAAAGTACAAAAAGTCCCAAACAAGAGGAACCCAAACAAGCCCACACCAAGACACATCATAATTAAAATGGCAAAGGTTAAAGCCAAAAAAAGAAAAAAAAAGAAAAATCCTAAAAGCAACAAGAGAAAGACAACTAGTTACTTACAAGGGAGCTCCCCCATAAGACTGTCAGCTGATTTTTCAACAGAAACTTTGCAGGCCAAATGGGAGTGGCAGGAAATATTTAAACCAATGAAAAGAAAGAGCTTACAACAAAGACTACTTTACTGCAAGTCTATCATTTAAAATTGAAAGACAGATAAAGACCTTCCCAGACAGGAAAAACCTCAAGGAATGCATTACCACCATGCCAGTATTTCAAGAAATGTTAGAGGGACTTCTTTAAGAAGAAGAGGGAAAACAAACAAAATAAAATAAAAAATATGAATAATAGAATGGCAGTTACTATGTACCTATAAATAATCACTTTAAATGTAAATAAATTAAATGCTCCAATCAAAAGACATAGGGTAGCTGAATGGATAAGAAAACAGGACTCAAACACATGTTATCACAAGAGATCCACTTCAGATTGAAAGACACGTAGACTGAAAATAAAGGGATGGAAAAAGATATTTCATGCAAATGGAAATGAAAAAAAGCTGGGATAGCAATCAACTGCATAAAGCTTTGTAGCTCCTACCAGGTAGCCCCAGACTGGTCACAGGCAAGGCTGTGATTGGCCTGCATGGGAGTCCCTCCTAAAAGGCACAGAAAACAACACATCCAGAGGTTAGCCTCAGATCACACTACAGCAGTACTCGATTAGCCCTACAAGTGGCACTCCCAAAGGGTGGTCTCAACAGGCACAATAGCCCACTGGGGTGAATCCCCTTCTGAGGGTGTCAGCCCCCACACAGCATCTCATATGCTGTACGTATAGCCAATCCTCACAGCCAGTCAGCCTGAGAGTCAGTTCTACCCACCAATACACCAAAAGCAGTCAAGGCTCAACAATAACAGGAGAATACACACAACACACAAAAGGGACACTCCTGGAACACATGCACAGATGATCAGAGAGCCTGCTCTACCGGACAATACAGGACACATACTATATAAGGCCACCCGGCAAAAACTGAGAGACATAGGAGATCTACCTAATACATAGAAGCAAACACAGAGAGGCAGCCACAATGAGGAAACAAATAAATATGCACCAAATAAAAGAACAAGAGAAACCTCCAGAAAAAGAACTAAATGAAATGGAGGCAACCAACCTACCAGAGTTGGGAAAATTGGACAGATACATGCAAAAAAATGAAACTGGACTGCCTTCTTAGTCCATATACAAGAATAAATTCAAAATGGATTAAATTCAAGATGGATCCGAAACCGTAAAACTCCTAGAAGAAAATATAGGAAATAAACTCTCTTTGTAATATTTTTACTGATATGGCTTCTTGGGCAAGGCAAACGAAAGAAAAAAAAATAAAATAAACAAATGGGACTACATCAAACTAAAATGTTTTTGCACAGCAAAGGAAACCATCAATAAAATAAAACTACAGCTTACTGAATGGGGGAAGATATTTGCCAATGATATATCTGATAAGGGGTTAATATCCAAAATTTATAATAAACTCATAAAACTCAACATTAAAAAGCCACACAATCCAATTAACAAATGGGCAGAGGACCAGAATAGACATTCCTCCAAGAGGACATACAGATGGCCAATAGACATATGAAAAGATGCTCAATGTCACTAATCATCAGAGAAATGCAAAGAAAAATTACAATGACATATCATCTCACACCTGTTAGAATGGTCATCTAATAATATTCTAATATGATTAGAATAATATTCTAATAAATGTACATTGTCAGATGGCTAACGGACTTCTTGGGGTATACTTTATGAGGTATATAAATGTCTAATCACTATGTTGTTTTGTACACCTGAAACCAATAAAAAAGAGAGAGAGAGAGAGATGATAAATCCAAAGGATTAGAGAAAAGGGCAAGATTTACTAAAATGAATAAAACTAGAAACAATTTAAAATGCATTCTCAATGATCTTCATCATCTAGACATTGCTTGGGTATATAATAGGTATTCACATGTTTGTTGAATGACAGAACAGTGACAATATTTCCCCCACTTTGTTTTGGAAAGTAAGTAAGCAATAAATGTAAAAAAAAAAAAAAATAACCTATTAATATTTGTTAAATACACTAATTTAATTTATTGAGCTTTGTTTTAGAAAAGTTTAAAGGAAAATAAGAAGATAAGGGGGTACACTGGTCACTCTCCCACTGGCTTTATGGGCTAAAGTGTGTACAGTACATCTAGCATGTAAAATGCACAATAGTAAACACACTTGATTTTGTCCTTTTCAACAAAACTGTTCGAACCATTTTAAACTGAAGTTCTGATAAAAGTGGCACGGTAGCACTTGTTTTTCTTGTTCTGTTCTTATTTAAAGGTGGCATTGTGTACTATTTGTGCACTCATGGTTGTCCAAATTTTAACATTTAAGTCAGTCGTGGGATAACAGAACAGAACATCCACTTACATCTTTATTGCTCTCCTACCAAGACTCCTTGTCTGTGAAGTGTCTAGAGAGTTGATTAAGTTAATGAATGAGGTACTAGTCATTCTTTGAAGTTAGCTTTGACTCCATTAACTGGGAAGCTTATTACATTAGCAGCACTCTCAGCATTCACTGAGATTTTGGGCTAATGAGTGGGATTAATCAGCAAGTATTAACTTCTAGAAAGGCTTTCCCTTCAGTAGCTTTGGCCCCTGAATGTGAAGAGTAAGGTCTCCCCAATAGTACAAGCAAACATCCTAATAAAGTGAAATCTACACAAATTTGCTCCCAAAATTCTTAAATAAAAAAAGAGAGACACTGAAATTTAAAAACCACGTCTTTCCTCTCTAAAAACAAAAACTGTGGAAGTTTCAATGATACATAACATTGTACAGAACATAAACTTTTTCTAAAAAAAGGAGACAATGATCATTACTTGAGCCCAGATTTACTCCTGGAAACTTAAAAACCATACAGAAGAAAACAAACAAACAGAAACAAAACTTCTCAGCACATGTAATAGATACAATTGAAGACTTATTTTGTCATCCCTCCTCAGAAATTTCGAAAAATAAATAAGCAGCAGCAGGAATGCCGGGAGTGGGAAAATACAAGAAACAGACATCAGAGCCGTTTTCCTTCCGAGTTCAGTTTCAAGTTCTCCACAATGTTCACAACAGCTTATTTCTAATTTCCATATGAATTTATGGAGCACTCTGTGGAGTTTTGTGTTAAACAGTTCACAGTGTCCATAACTTGTTTTATGCAGGAGCATCTTGTCTAATACAAATGTGACCGATATGTTCGGTTTTTGAAGATATACTCACTTTGTAATCTCCCAAATCATCCAATTCAATAATGTAGTGGCATTCAGTAAAAAAAGAGATGTTTTAAAATGAAAATATTAAATGCAAGTCCCATATAAAGACGATGATTAAGTTTCCTGCATTCCTGTACCTTTTTAAAGCAGAATTGCAAATCCTGCGGTAAAAGTTTAGGACCAAATGACGAACACAGGAGGAAGAAAACCTCACTAAGATATACACATACTTGAGAGAATGAGATGTGTAACCTGATTCCAACAGCGTGTAAATAGAACTCTTGGGGGACTGGCTGATTCTAATGGAAAGAAGCATGACAGTGTATATTTAATTAAAAAATAAGAGAAGCCCATTTACAAAACATAATTCAAGTTTTTATTTTGATTCTATTTTAGAACAGCATGGCAGTGATGCATAAATAATACTGGTCTCATATTTTTAATAAAATGTGTTAATATCTAGGTTATTGCCTGGATCACTCTTATGGAGTGCATACTATTAAGTAATTATATAAAAGTGAATTTGCCCTAATAGTTTATTTATTTATGTATTCCTTCATTCACATGGAAAATATTTATCACAGAGCTTGATAAACTTTTACTGTGAAAGGCCAGTAGTAAATATTTTAGTTTTGCAACCCATACGGACTCTGTCACAACGACTGAACTTCATTCTGCCATTACACGATAAAAGCAGGCTTAGACAAAATGTAAATGAGTGGAGAGAGTGTGGCTCTGTTTCAATAAGAATTGATTTATGAACACTGAAATTTGAATTTTGTGTAATTTTCCTGTGTCAAAATTTTGATTTTTTTTTTTTTTTTTTAACCATTACCAATAAAACTCTTTAGCTCGGGGCTAATTTACAGTGAGCGAGGCATTGTGGTAGGTGCTGGGTAAATGAAGAGGAATAAAACAAAAGAGCTTCTTCAGAAGTGTTGGAATGAGACCACCCTGATTGTAAATCCCTGTACGAGTCCCCATGATCGAAGTCAGTCAAGTGGAAGGAGAAAAGCTCTCCCAGCTGGTTGTATTACATGTTGCCTTGTGAAGATCCAGGTCTTCCACTCTAGAATAAAGCGCTCAGTGGATCGCAGATAAAGAGCTGGACTCACACGACCTTGGTACTTAGAAGTCAGACTTGAACCTCCAGGTGGGAGTTCTGAAGTCACCATTCCGGTCATTTAGATCAAACATGCTCTGGCAGAATCAACTCCCGGTGACCTTTTAGTGAAGATCTTAAGCAACCCTCAAGCCAGCGAATTTGCCCCTGGGTGTGGATGGCATATAACACAAAGCTCAAGAGAACTTTAGTGATTTTGTAAAAGAGGTTAGGTTCATGGGTAATCCAATCATAAATAGGTTTTGTTTTGTGGAGAAGTTAAAAAGCCTTCTTTCTATTTCTCAGTCTCATCAAGGCTCTTCCCATGTGACTGAGCCTTTGTATTAGAATTCCCTTTGCCTGGAATATTCTTTTTCCAATTCTTTGCAGGAGGATTATGCTGATCTTTTGAGTCATGGCTTAAATGTCATGTTCCTAGAGGGGCCTTCCCTAATCACCTTGTCTAAAATGCCACCCCAGCCCCACACACCATATGTAAGCCATTCCCTGTTTCAATTCCCCATTTATTTTCTTCACAGCATTTATCAAAATGTTAAGTATCTGTGATTATGTATATCTTTGTTCCTTTACTGTCTGCTTTCCCCCAATGTAAGATCCATGCTGTCAGAGAGCTTTTCTGACTGATTTCTTACTGTTAGGCTAGAATATTTCAATAAATGTGTGCTAAAAGAATGCATGGATTTATGAGAGATATTTGTTGGAGAATTGGGTTTTATTTGGAAGTTTGTTTCAAAAACTGTGAACTCCCTTTCTTTGGTCTTTTTCTATGTCTCCCATCCATTCTCAGCTTTGAATTTAAACAAGGGATCTAGGATGGCACACAAACATTTTCGATCTACAGATATTTGGGTTCCTGTCATTGCTCTGAGAGCTGAAGATGTTAGAATGACTGTCCATGACCTTAAGCAACCTATAGCCTAATATGGAAGATAAATGTGAATGGATTTTTACAAAGTGACATCATTTATGGTACAATGCAATACTGGAGACATATGAAAAATGACAATGAAGTAAAGAAGAGGGAGTAAGATGCTTACCAGGTGGTGTTTGATCCAAAGAATGGATGCTTGTGAAATCACCAAGAGAAAGCCCGGTGCCACATGTAGCTTCTATATATGGTCAGGATGTCTATTGTCATAGCACATGGCTTCCTATGTGCTACTGGGTGTCTACTGCCTAGGTGGTGTATGTCATAAAGGAACTCTTTAAAAATCTTTTAACAGTCTAGTCACCTCATCCACAACTTGCCCTTGTAGAGAATGGATTCCACACCTTCAGTCTCTCTGCCATTATCCTCACCTTTCAGCCCAACACTCAGCCTCTTGTGAGTGAAGCATCCCAGAGTTAGGATGAGCAGTTGAGACTGACCATACTTCCCGTATGTGGAGAGGGCAGAACACTGCTACAGCCGCTTCCTGAGCTTCTGCTGAGAAATAGAACGATCAACCTATGCCTCCCTTAATTGAAGCCAAGAAATGGAGTGCCTCATGTTCCTTTTCATGAGCCATTTGGGATTTCATCAACCACACAAACTGCCCTTAAAGCAGTGCTTCTCAGGCCTGGCTGCAACTTTGACACATCTCAGGTGATTTTAAAAAATATTTATGTCGTGTCCCTATGCCAGATCAATTAAATAGGAATTTCTGGGGTATGGCCTAGGCTGTACTATTTTAAAATAGCACCCTAGGTGATTCAAATGTGCAACCAAGGTTGAGAACACTGTTTCTTGTTAAATTTAGATTTCCTTCCCTTAAGGATGTAGGCCAAGTGGGGAGTACATAGTATGATTTACCTAATTCCTCACACCTGCCTGGAAACTGCCTGGCTCAAAACAAAGCCGGTTACTTCCCAGTCAGAAGTCACCAAACAGGGTACATATGTGTGGTTTTTACTCTCCAATTAAATTGTCCTTTCCCTTAAGTTCAACTCATTAGCTCTAATTATTCTGACTCACCAATTTGAGCTTTTGAATATTCTTGTCAGTGAATATTCTGCCATCCTTTCAGTTATCATCAATTTGGTTATATCTATTCATATAGTCTACTCTTTTGTCTAAAGTTAGGTGTAATTCAGTTGGGTAAGTTTAACAACTATCATTACACACATGTTTTTTAAATAGCTGCTTGTAGGTGAATTTACCTTGCTTTGATGGTGAAGTACCCATAAATGTTCAGTCAGCTGGAGAACTCCTTTAGCTAAACATTTTCACAATCTATTTCTTTTATTTTTTTAAAGTAATTTAATTTACTGGGATGGCAGTAATAGCCCATTCCACTTTGCACTATGGGGGAAGAAAGGATATTTTTATCTACTTAAAAGCTAATAAAGACTCCTACTGCTGAAAAATATTCAAACCTTCCAATTATTTCCATCAAGCGATAAATTCAAAAGGAAAAGAAAAGGAATTAAAACCCAAAAGTGTTAGCAAGTAAGCAATAATGACTAGGAGGAACTTAGGGAAGGGTCATTAAATTCATTTTTGCTTTAAAGCAACCTGACACTCACATACGTAGGGGGCTATAAAAGGGTGTCTTCTGCCGCTGCAAAAATAAGAGTTGACATATAGTTCATGATATTGGCCATCTGTGGTAGCAACTCATAGGGAGAAATGATCCGTATGTGTGAGACTACAGAGAACAGCTTGAAGGAGCTACTCCCTCACCTTCCACCCACCACTCCCAACTCCAGCTGCCATCCACCCCAAAGATCACGGGCTAACTTATCTGCCTCTTACTGCCATGTTCCACCACAGGCCACCATGTTCACATGCTTATAGTTCTTATAGTTCCCCCGGCACTACAGGTATTAACTTTACAGACTGCTTCCATTTGTCCCTATTTCATAATGAAGCTACATTGAGTAGCTGGATTGTTTGACATATTCCAAAGGAGTTGGGTAAATTCACCCAACTTCATTGTTTTCTTTGGCCAACAACCAAAATCGAATCCCTTCTGAGTATCTGTATCCCCTCTACATCATTCCTTTTATACTGTTTCTTTTTCCCTGTCCCAATTTCTTTTCTATATTTCCTACCAAAAATTCTGCCCTGCCCTCTTGAATTCTGATTCTGCCGTTAACTACCTTTTATCCAAAACCACTTCAATGAATGCATGTAGCTTCTTTAGCTGTTTATTAGGCTCAGATACCCTTGCCTTCTGACTATCTAAGAAGGTCACTTCTAATCTACTATCGTGTTATAGTTTTATGTGTTTCTCCTAGATCCTGACATTTGGGTGCGTGACACTAGTCAAGGTATTAGCTTGACTAGATTCCTAATTTTCCACTGATTTTAATAGTTTGATTTAGAAGTTCTTATTTGTGAACTGTATCTTACTGCAGATAAACCATAACCTTTTAGCAAGAAGGCTGACACTCACTGAATATTACCAGGAATGCTCAATGGAATGACTAAATGTTTATCATGCCTATGAATTTTGGTTTGCTCGTTTATCATTATAAATAATCATACATGTTCTTTATAATAGTAAGTTATAAAGAAGCTATTTATAACATATTATTATCAATAATTATTATAAAGAAGTTTATTATTTCATCATGAACTTAGACTCTCATAGAAGTCCTAGATTCTTGGAACTGAGTCTATCATGGGGAAATTTGATAGAAAAAGGGCTCACAGTGACTTTGGCTAGATTTAATTTTATGGCCACCCAAAGTACCATTTTCTAGGATGGCAGGTAATTTGTAACTAGCTAACTGAAAACATGGAAAGGCTTTATTATATTTTTAGCTAAACATGTAGTAAAAACTAATTGATTCAGATTATGAGGTGGTCACTTAATGAGAATTATAAGTTATACAGCATTTAAAAATAATTTCATTGCGTGAAACAGGAAATTTTCATTTAACTAACCTAAGGTCAACAAGCTACTAGTGTATATAAGCAATACACTGTCCCACATTTATCTCCTTGATGGGTAGGGAATTTATGGAATGATTCATGGTAGGGGAGAACTTGTGGAAGCACGGACTGGGAAAATTGAGGAGAATAAAAGAGATAATGGAATGACATCCCCTTCCTGTCCATCACTTATGGTTAACAGACTGGAGGTCAAAAGCTGATGAAAAGTTTCATGAAAGATTTTGTGACACACTGCACCCTAAAGGTGGCATACATTTGTCAAGAAAACCATTCTTTATTTTTCTGGGGAAGAGCTGCACTCTTTTCTTTCTTGCCTTGTCAGTGGTATTCTCATGGTGGGGCACTGTTATGGACTCAATGTTTATTTCCCCCCTCCCAATTCATATGTTGAAGCCCTAACCCCCAGTGTGACTGTATTTGAAGAGGAGCTTCTAAGGGTATAACTAAGGCTAAATTAGGATATCAAGGCGGGGCCATGCCTCCATAGGATTAGTGTCCTTATAAGAAGAGATCCCAGAAAGCGTCCTCTCTCTCCATGTGCACATAAAGAAGAGGTCATGTGAACACACAGTGAGATGGTGAGACCTACATACCAAGAGAAGGGCCTCACAATGAAACCTACCTGGCCGGCACCTTGATCTTGGAATTCTTCAGAATTATTGTTTAAGTCACTCAGTCTGTGGCAGTCTGAGCTAAGTAATACAGATACCATGGTGAGGCTTTGCGTGAAGATGAGTGGATACTGTCACAAGATGGGAGATGATATGTGGCTGTAGCTGATGTGCCATTTTGTGAGGAAGTATTATTAATTCTTCTGACCTCCAGAAATACTTTCTTTAGAGAGATGAGTGAAATTGTGCTATTTGATAGAAGAGTATATGGACTTCAGTGGAATTTATCTGATATGTCAATGCTGGACTGAGGGGAAGACTGCCAGTATCGGTACATTGACTGTCACAAGATGCTGAGATCTCCCTCCTGGGAAATTATCTCTGAGTTTAGGGGAAAGTTGACAGGAGCATAATGATTTATATTTTCCTTTCTTGAACATCTTCTCCTATTCTCTATTGTATAATGTTCATGTTTATATTATTTAAATAAGGCTAGAGCTGGGTGGGCATTATACATGAGGGGATTTTTTTCCCCCCTCCTTATGCTTTTGAATCCACTTTGAATCCAAGCTGGAGATATTTATAGATCTCATGGTGTCCACTTGGGGTCCATGACATCAAAACATTTTTCTAAGATGATACAAGCCACAAAGCTCCTTGTCTTTTTGTTACCCCAGAGGGTCAACACTACTAAAAAGGGGTACAGGCATCTCTAATTTAATGCATGTCTTTGGAAGGCACATTGGTTATTCTTCTTTGGTCCTTAGGGCCCTTCCCCACCCTTCTGTGCCCTGCCTTGTGTCCAAAGAGGCTCATCCTATGACTAAACTCCTTCACCAAGTTCCCTTGCTCTCTGACTTTTCTTAGTTTCAGTAATGAGAGAGAGCCAGTAGTGGTAGAAGAGGGAGGTCAGAGTATTTATTGTTTGCTGCCAATTCTGGCCTCGCTATAGTTCTACAGTGACTATTTCTTCTATAGCAGTGGTTCTCAACCTGGGGTAATTTTGCCTTCCAGGGAACATTTAGCAATATCTGGAGGTGATTCTATTGTCAAGACTAAGTTTGTCAAGACAAGAGGTTGTCCAAACTGAGGTATTCCTGGCATCTAGTGGGTAGAGGTCAAGGATGCTATTAAACATCTTATAACGCTCAAGACCTTCCCTAAAACAACAACAAATAATTATCTGATCTAAATGTCAAAGTGCCACTGCCAAGCAAGCCTATGCTATAGTTACAGTTCCTTTTAGATGTGCCCGATTTCACTACTGGTCCTACTTGGATCTGATAACACTATGTTCCTTCTTCCCCTTCAGGCAACAGGGTGAGGGGTAGGTGCTGTGTCCTTCTGTTTCTATTTGAATTCTTTACCATCTTTGGTAGATCTCCTTTTAACACTGCTCTGCTTTCTATAAAATTCCCTTTGTTAAACCCCCTTTGATTAAAACTTTTGATTGTATAATGTCTTTTTCTGGGACTCAAATGGCATGGAGTGTTAGGCTCACATGTAGCAATGAAAGCAGGCATTTACATCATGTTCATTTTGTTTAAATTAGAGGTAGAATGACAAACTGTCACCAGTATTGATTGCTAACATTTACTGAGTGATGTCTCTGCCACCTTTTTATAAGTGCTTGATGTGAATTAACTCATGTATTGTTCACAAGAGTCCTATGATTTGGATACTAATATGATTCTTATTTAAAAGATGATAAAACTGAGGCATGTGGGTGAATGACTTGCTCATGGTCATGTACAAAATATGGCTCTCAAGCATGGGTACTTAACTATTGCCTTAAGCAGGCCCTCTGACTTCAGAAATAAACCACTTATATTACCTGCAACTCAGAAAGCCATAGTTGGCTCTAGTGAGTCATTCATATGTGCATACAAAATACATTTTCAGAGTGGCATTCAGGACAACTCTTTTTTGTTGTTGTGGTTATAAATAGGACTGATCAATTTTACTAATCAACACACAGACAGTTAAATGGCTCAGTTATAGGAGCTGGAACAGTATCTGGGAGGTATAAAGATTTGGCCAGATGCTTTTGTGCAGTTGTGTGCTGCCCTGGTCCTCAGTGAAGTGGATTTGGAGGTGTGTTGACATTGTCTGGCCTCCTGGGTAGCAGTCACATGTTTTGCTGCTCTTGGAAATGTGACTGGTACAGCCTTGCCTATTTTTCCAAAACATAGGTCTGCCTCTGACACCTTAACATTAAAGTAAACTAGGTTCAATTTTTAGTCAGAATGGCATTCAAACCATCAAGAACAGAAAGAATGTATGAAAAGTTAATTAAGCCTATTCCTAAGATATAATAAAATGTTAAGCATAAAATCATTTAAATATTAGTTTTCCAAATGCCAGTATCTTGAAACAATATAGCCAATTTCCTAGGGATTTGTGATGTATAATAAATTGAATCGTAAAGCCTACACTTTAGAAACACATAAAAAGCAAGTTTTGATCTATATGCATTTTATATTAGAGACATGAAGCTTTTTAAAAAACAAAGGTCATTTACATAAGGACTTTGTTTTGACAATATAGAATGTTGATATTTGAAAGTAATAGTTTCTTTGAAAATACTTTTCAAAACTGGGCAAATTGATTCATTTGCTAAGGAATTATGACAGTACGGTGAAAAGTATAATTATTTTTTTTACGTGCAAAAATCCTAAGTGTAGTAATTTATTTCATCATTTTTTCACAATAAATATGTATACTACTTAATATCAAAAGCCGAATCTGCCTGACACTATGATAAATGAATGCATTGGTGGATGAGTAAAATAAGATTTTGTCTTAGAGGAAATACTGGCTTTTCATTAGGTCAACTGACAATTTATAGCATGCAAAAGTACTACCTAGGAATTGATGGTTTCTTTGAAGAGGTTTAAACAATCTTTCTAAAGATATACAAGGTATAGTTTCCTAGGGGAAAAAAACATTTCCAATTTCTATGACTAAATGAGGGCAATGCACAACATCCTCGTCCTAAACTTGTATATGGAGAAAGTTAAGACTGGAAGTTTGTGCTTGTAAATTCAAAAGCACTCTTCTAATTTGTCCTTTTATGGACAAAAGTAAATTCTCAATAAATAAGAAAACAAAAACTCTACTTCTCATGGCAGATTTTCTCTGTAAATATCCTTCTCATAAGGCAAGAACAAAGACATTCTCTTGGCATTTCAGAAATTTTACTGAAATGGGGCAAACTGTTCATGATAACTGAAGGATTGGGAGAGATCAATTGCCTTATACATTGTTTATAAGGAATAAAAACGGCTGGGGACACATGCTGTTGAAATTCACATGAAATTCACACTCAGAATTGATGTATACATCACTTTTGATACGTACATCACTCTAGTTAGTGTTAGGAAGAGGTTTGAACAAAGAAATCAAATGACGTATCTTGTGGCATTGCTTAAGAAATGACTCATAACCAACAACTAATATTTCAGGAAAGGTGGGGCTATAAAGTATACATTTCATAGCCATAAAAGGAGGCAGGTGAAGGTCACTGACATCTCCATAGGACTAGAAGGATCGTTCTGCTATCTTGGTTTTATAAACTGCCACTGCTACTTAAGGAACTTCTACGTTCTTAGACTAACCGTACTTTGAAAAATACAACGGAAAAAGTTTCAGATGATTACACCACATTCTTCTTATTCCCAGTCATATGTAGGACTAGAAATATCCTGATAAATAAAAAGAAAGAATCATTTTGGAAGATATTTAATGTCCACTTTGCCTTATTTTGTGTTTTCTGTGAATACAAAACGTTTTTTCTACAGGGAGTAGTTGACAGTCATAATATAACTGGAACTGTGAAATAAATTAAGTAAATGTGGGATATAAAAAAGAAACTTATTTGCAACTGAAAAACACTAATATGGTCGTTAAGATGTTATGCCCAATGTCCTCTGGCACATTGTTCCTCCAAGTGTAAGCCACACCACCTAGGAGCTTGTTAGAAATGCAAAGTTCCCCAGATTCACTCAATCTGAATCAGCAGTTTAACATAGGAAATGCTGATTCCCCAACAAGAATAACTTTTTGCTGATCTGAATTCCCATTCCCATTTTCTGTATTGACCATGAGGTCAATGTCACTTTCCAGTAATTGTCACCAGGGCACCACTAAGGGATTACTTTATATATAAAGCTTCCAGAGGGTAGAGATTTTGTCTTGTATCCATGTAGCCCCCAGGCATCTAGCACTATATCTGGGATAGAGTTAATACCTAATAGGTTTTTCCATTTGTTTCTTAATGTTTTGGGATAAAAAAGCCTATTTATTTTCATGGTTTAGAGGTCATTCTATTTTTTTAAAAAGATGAATTACTACCTGTAAAATATGTTGAGATCCTCTGATTAAAAGTAAGGTATGTTAAGAATATCTCCTTTTTTTATATTAATCATTAAAAAATCTGCCAACAAAGGCATAAAAGGACTTTTACCCCCCAGTAGTACAATTGAAACATTTGACATAACATAAAATATGTCTCCATTTTCATGCATTTAAATTTCTAATTGTTTCTCAGTCCCTTAGAGAGATTTTCTAGGTCAACTAACAACTCACACTGTGCTACATGTTCCAAGAGTCCAAGTTAGTTTCATCTCTGTGATCCTCAAAAAATAGAATGCTAGCAAATGCTCCCATTTGTATAATAGTTAGAAACGATCCAAATTAAAAATTGACTCTTTGACTGTCAAACGCAAGCCCTTACAGCTGTTACTTTTCTGGTTCCCAGCGTTATTCCTAGATCCTTAATGTTTCCCATTCTCTTATATTAGCTTCTAACCAGGTTTAATCCTGAAAAAAACAAAACAAAACAAAAATCAACAGCAACAATGAAAAATAAGTGACAAAAAATTGTTGAAAATATTGTGGTGTGGTCATCTCATTTCTATTCAAAGAATGATTAAAGGATGAAAAGATGTGTGTGTGTGTGTGTGTGTGTGTGTGTGTGTGTGTGTGTGTACACCTGCAGGGGCTGGAATTGCTGTATCAGCTATTGGGAAACATTATAAAATACTATCTGTTGCCATAACCTTAGAGGAGTTTTGTGGGATTTAATGCAGCAGGACCCAGACAGTAGAAAGAAAGCAATGGCTGACTCAGAACTACTCAATCTGATATAGATAAGATTCAGGCAAAATCCCACTAAAGTAACCTTATCTGTATGGATAAGGAATGGAGGTGAGATGGGATAGCAGCAATGGCTCCATGTGGAATTCCTTTAAACACTATGCTTCCAAAGTGTTCTTAAGTAGCTGCCTGGGATGTCTAAGGCTCAGTGCTGTCACTTCTGACAGCTTTAGCCAGAACAATTCCCTAAAGTATCAAGAAGGCTGTCCCTCGAATTCTTGCCAGGTGAACTGAAAGAACATTTCAGTTTAAGGCTGGCCTGGAATGCACTTCATGACAAATGCAGAGGTGAGCCCAAATTTTCTCTAATGTAGGATCCCGAATTCAGGGTGTGTTTTCATCAACAGACCCTTTCAACTAAAATCCTGAAGGATTCTAATGGTCTCCATGTGAGCAATGAGGGACCTGTGGAAAACCCACCCAGGTAATTTTGAGTGAAGTTACAGTCCAGGATTTCCCTTGTCTTATCAAAGAAAGAGGAAAAAAGAACAAAATATGCATCAAAACATAGGGGCCAGATATGAGAGGAATGCAAAAATGTACAGGAAATTACTTAGAAGAAAGAAGTGGTTGTGAGCAAAGAGAACAGGACACTTATTAATGTCAAAATAAATGATGATAGTGTATTAAGTCCTAAATACATGGAAAATGAATTACTGAAGAAACCAAATATGTAAAATAAATAATAAACTAGCTATAAAACTGACCAAGAAAGATTCTGCCTTCTTCTCAGCTGGACTAAATTTTAGATAAGTTTCTTCATGAGTATATGTCCCTGATCTCCAATTATTAAAGAGCATTTACTTTATAAAACTTGCAATTATTTCTCTGCCCCTGTGAGATGTTAAGTCTTCTCCCAGTCTCTCATCAGTTTTACAACCCAGGAATATCTTTCTCAAGGACCTGAGGACCATCCCTTTGAAATGTAATCATCAGAGAAGATAGTATTACTATTGCCCAGTCTCTATGGGACAGTAGGAGCCGAACTTCAGTAAGTATCAACTAGCAAACACATACGGTGTAATCATATTGATCAATTTCCCCTCTAACAACTTCCAGTAACTTTCCACTCTCTCACTCCAGGGCTTAAAACTATTTAGCCTTTTGTTTCAGCAAAATTCAGGTTAATCTCCCTCCCTCATTGCAATAGTGTGAAATAAAATCTTTCTGGCCTATTTAACTCTGCCCAGTGTAATTTTCCTTCAACAAAACCCATATCATTTCAATAAAAGCTGGTATATAATATGAAATATATGTGAGCCAGTAAAATGATAAAATTTTTCATCATCATTTCATACAGGTATATAATTTCATTCTAGAAGTTGAATTGAAAGAAAAAAACTTAATTTCAGACAAAGTAGATTCAAAGCAAAGGAACAATTAAAAAAAAAAAAAAAAAACTAAAGCAAATCAAAGTTCCCAGAGATGTTATTTTTACATAGAATAACACATCAAAGAAATATATAAAACCAAAAATATTTTAGGGAAAGAAACAAACTAGAAATTGAAAGATAAATTGAGAAATTTCTTTCAACTTTTGACAGACCATGTGGACAGACTAATAAACAAGGATATAAGAGGTTTAATCTTGGAGACAATAAGTTTTACTTACTAGGCATAACATGTCAGAATTTATAATTTCCCTCAATGCCAAAGACATCTTAAGTTTAAGATAATTATAGATTTTAGTAAGAAAAATTAACAATATAATAAATATAACCACATTACATTGATTTTTAAATTACTTACTGATTTCAGAAACTTTAAATTGTTGCCAGGGAAACAATTTAAATTGTGAGGGGAGTATAGCTTAGAATTAGGGAAGTACCGAACATAGCAGTGGTTTAATACAAGATTGGTCAGAGAAAAATTGTTTACAAAATAGCCAGTATTAATTTATATTGAGAACAATTCAAGTCACACCGACATAGAATTAATAAATAAATTGCATTAATTTCATTTACAAAAAAATGTAGAACCTTAATTGTTTTAGTATTAAACTAAAACAAATGAAAATATATATAATGAAGTAAATCTGTGGCAAAAGAGGATGATTCAAGAAGGAATTTAACAAATTATTGAATACAATAAAAGATTAAGCAGTCGTATTTTTAAATAAATCATTTAAATTTTCCTCGGAAAATAGCTATAAAATATGACAAATCAATTTTCTTTTTGTTAATCTATGTATTCGATTTTTCTTCATAGACTACATATTACTTAATCAATAATTAATTGCACTTGCCACTAAGTCAGAACTTAGGGGAAAAACATACAGTAGATGAAACTGACAAGTTTCCTGTCTTAGCTCATGGTCTGTTGGAGAAAAGGGACAAACTGATAATTATGCTAGAAGTGATAGAGGTGTAATGAGAAGGCAGACAGAATATTATTTAATCTAAATCTGTGATGCCACATACCCAAGCAAAAGGGTTGGGTTGGAGAAGATGACAATCCTGGCAGAGAAAAGATAGATGCAAAGGCATAAGGCAAGATAACAC
The DNA here is from genome assembly GCF_057876585.1 of Rhinolophus sinicus. Classification (NCBI taxonomy): domain Eukaryota; kingdom Metazoa; phylum Chordata; class Mammalia; order Chiroptera; family Rhinolophidae; genus Rhinolophus; species Rhinolophus sinicus. The sequence goes on along the minus strand of NC_142502.1, from coordinate 135,299,595 downwards.
ACTAGCATTTTGAAAAGAATCCAAGGTGACAGTTTGTGTGTATGTGTGTGTTATGTATTTTAATTGCAATGTTCAATTATGAGTACTTCAGGATGAAATGGGAGGAGGATGTGTATGAGCTCACACTGTAAAGGAAGGACTCATAACAACAGTGCTTAGTAGTATCAAGATTGTTTATTAGGAAAAATGCAGAACTGGAGGGTTAACAAAATGTCTGAATTTTAAACAGAACTGCTACTTGCATATTCTTTATTTTATTGTGAAAGTGAAAAATGTAAATAATTATTTTTGGAAATTAATTTCCAAATAAACTTATATTTTGGGCTAAAATATCCTCAAACTTCATGATATATTCATATTTATCTGATCTAATGTTCACTTCTGGTTACAGATGTATCACAAAAAAAGATGCATAGATACCACTAGATTAATGTACCCTAGTTTCTTCAGTTAAATACATTATTTAGATAAATAATGTATATAACATTAATTCGTGCATTGTAACCCTATGCAGACTTTAAAAATTATTATTATGGTAAACATATTTCATGTTATGAAAAACTTTCATATATATGGTCAAATGCCAAATGTAGATCAGAAAGGACTATCCTTCCATGGAAATACATTTAACACATACAAATATTCATATCTGTAGATATGAGTGCTGTGTTTTTCACTGGGTGATGAGATTAAGCTGATTTTTGTGTTCTTTTATAATCACATAATATGAATAAATGTCATCTTTTCAAAATTAGGTATTATATGTAATTTCATTCATTTTAAGTTTGAAATGATGAATGTAATGTTCTATTTATTTTGTGTATGAATAGCTTCTTATGATCTTATTATTATCATTATTCCACATTTGAACACCTTTTTTAAATGCCAGTAGCTGTGTTGGGTTAGTAATTTGGTCAACACTGAATTTTTTTTGTGTGTGATATTTTTATTTACTTATTTTCACAAACATGAAATACTAAGACAGGTTCATAAATATGCCTGTTGACTGCTTAGCATGTACTGAAATGCTTTAATTGTGAAATCTATTATTTTGCTCAAAACTAATGTAACTCAAATAGAGTTTCACAATAAGTAAGTTGCAGATTACACTCTGGGATGGACTGGAGCAATTTGGGACTTTTTATTGTATTTTATCCTATTCTAATTTCCTGTAGGCAATGTTCCTAGTTGCTATTCTTAGAATGTGGCTATATAAACATTCAATTTATTCTGAAGAGGAAATAAACGTTTTAGATGTCATTTCTCCAAAGAATGCAACATGCATTCTTGAAGAAGGAATTAGAAAATGACTAATTGAAAATTCTGATCTTATTTTTACATTGGCATCTACATTTTGAATAGGCTGCATAACATTTAGGACTGAGAACTTTAATAACTGATTTGCAGTATTTGTAATGAGAGGAATCTTTTCTCAAATGTGAGACTACAATTTTCTTTCCGAAGTTAAGCATGCAGAACAGGTGGTCTGATAAAATTAGTAAATAGAAGAATAAAACAAAACAGAGCATCAATTTATAATGATGTCCCTTATAATAGCAATGGTATGTTTATTAAAATGGCTCAGGTGAACTTCCAATAAAGGCATATTTCATGAGAGTGAGTGTTCATTAGGAAACCAAATAGTTCATATCATATTTTAGAAGCAGATCATCACTAATCACATTTTGTATGGTAATCCAGGAAGGATCTTTTTCTATTTAATTTAGAACATGTTTCTTCTGCTTACATTTTCTAATGATAATTTAATTTGAACGTATATTAGTAATGTCCTTCTTCAGAAAAGGCCATAAATAGGGCAAATGATTAGATGATATATCTTAAGACAGTCAAGTGAGAAAATAATTTTTTACCCTTCTCTTGTTTCTGTAATTGAGATGTTGCAAATACCCAATGGAAAATTAAATTGATTTTGATGTACAAGCAGCTTAACAAATCCATGTTTAAAGTGATAGCACGGTTTGAATCTATTATGTTCTTGAATTTATTTCTAATGGTGGGGATTAAAAGACAAAGACCAAACAGATAGAATCTACAAAGATGCCTGAGGAAGAAAAAGCCTTGCCTGTGGGTCAACAAAAATAAAATGAACCATATCTGCCGTAAAAGTTCATCAGTGACAGTGCACTTGACTGATTTCTGAACAACATGCACTTTAGCTGAACGACATCTAGCTGCTTCTATCTTTTTAATAGTTTGTGAGTCCAGAAAAACATAAACTATATGAGTATCATGGCAAGCTATATCTTTAACCCTCACCTCAAATTCAAGTTCATCTTGGAAGCCTGCCATAATTGATTGGAAAAGAAGTACAAATTCTTTCCTATTCATGAAGAAATAGAGTTTCTAACTTATCTTCCCGAAAGAACCATGAACCATTAAAAATAAGCCACACTTAAAACAATCTTTTCCAACTGATCAATTTTCTACAGATTAAAAGTTTGGAAATGGCAGAGATTGTATTGAATGAGAATATTTATAACATATGGAAAAAAGTCAAGAAAAGATAAATGATAAATTAGTAAATTGATTGTCTGGTTCACTAACATTTCTAACTTTGGTTAGCAGTATTTTCATAATATTTTTAATTCTGTTATGGGTTTCATTATCATAATATTTGAAAAATAAAAGTAGTTGTAATTAAATTTAATGAAAACTGAGTATTTGTCATGTAGCTCTTTAATCCTTAAGGGAGTTGTCTAATTCAATTTTCCTTTATCTTTTTTCTACTTTAACCTATGGTGGAGCAAAATAACAAGAGAGCTAAAAGTAGAGAGGTAATTAGTTTTAAAAAATCTGGGGTAGGTACAAATGAATTCAGACAGTTTCTTCCACTTCTTTCATTACTGTTCTCTAAGTGTCTCCCCTTTCAATTTCTTTATTTTTTTGTCAACAGGCTATACATTTTTGCCAAGAAAACATCATTTTCTTGGTTGACAAACTAAAAATAGGTTCTTTCAAGAATGCGGAGGGAAGAGGATTTTCCTATTGCTTCCGTTGCGTTGCTGTTTCTTTTTTTCATTTTGATAGCATCAAAGTCAAATCCATTCCAGTCAGCAAATTCCTGACACCCTGATTGGTTGAACACAATGAAAACTTGTTGGGGAGCAAATATAACTGTTGCCTCTTTTCTATTTCCATCCATGACCAGGTGACTTGGTGAATCCAGAGGCACATCTAATGGAAGTTCATAGACATGCTCTGGGGAAAACTTCCACCTTGTTAACCACAGCTGGAGAAAGACAACACATACAGGAGGAATGGAAGGGTAATATTCATGCTATAAAAAAAAGTAGTGATCTGTCAGCCAAAGATATCACTAATAGAAAAGAGAGAAGGGATGTGGAAAATAAAAATGATTTGGGAATACATGATGGTTGGCTGGAAAAAGATTACTCCAGAGATAAAAGATTGAACAATTGGGATAAGAGATTTGTATTTGCACTAAAATTATTAGCAATTTTCAGCCCATAGTGATCTCTGTGTCTCCTGTTTTGTTTTGTTTTTCTGTATTGATATACGCAGCCTGTTCTACATAATCTCACATATTATTTTCCATCATTTTATACATTGCCTGAGTTCAAAATTGACAGGTCGAAAGCCCATTGAATATTGGGGTTAGTACAAAATATTTAATGATTAGTCATTGAGTTGAAAATGGAGAGTGGGTTAAGAACAGGAGAAAGGAAAGAAAACTCCTATGGAGTTAATAGGAAAATTTCGTGCTTTGGTTAAATTTAATGAATATTGCTTATTTTTTGAATATTGAAAGAGTTATAGGGAAAAGAGTGTTTTGGTGGAAAACTATGCATTTTCTATGGTACACTTCTAGTTATCTGCTTTTGATCCCATAGGAGTTATTTTACAACTATGTAAAATAATTCTTATCTATAGACAACAAATATAGTCTGTCAACAAATATAGAAGTTCAAAAGATTTTTCCTCTTCTACATAGAAAAAGCCAGTTTTTGTCTATTGATAAATTCATTTCACTAGTCATTTATATAAATTTGTGCCTCTTTGACTTCTTCTTTGAATGAGTTATAACACCTGTCTGGTACCTTCATTATGAGTTAAGTAAAATATTTAACATGTTCATTTATGTCTAAATGAAATTCATGATATTACCATTTTTAAATTTTTTTTTAACAGAGGTAATATGTGTAAAAACAATTAGAACCTTGCCTGGCATAAGGAGAGATGGACAAATGTTGCAGTTGTTGCTATTGTTCTTATGAGTGAGAATTCCTGATTCTAAGTGCTGGGACACAGTCGTGATTAAAACCTAAGAAGGTCAGAGTATAGTGGGAGAATCAAGCAAATAAATAGTTCCGGTACAATATGTTAAGAAATGTAATTGAGGTAAGCACAAGGTCCTATAGAAAGGTGGGTAGAACAGCAATTGACTCTGCCTTGGGGTCAAGAGAAAAATGAGTGGGTGAGGGGAGTGCAACATTTGAGATTTAGAATAAAAAAGTAGTTAGCCAATCACATTATTGTCTGTAGCTATGCCTGATGAATAACTGTAATCAGACATTGTAATATTAAAAACAGAATCAGGACAAAGGCAATGAGTAAATCAGTTTTCTTTTACTCAATCAGAACTAAAATGAGCTTGAACACAAGGTCACATTTACTAAAGTCAGCAAAGATACAAAGTGTAATATTCTTTATTTAAATGGTGTAGATTTAGCAGTGGCTGAGATTAATAATAGCCATGGGGAAAAAAAAAAATAGAAGAGATAATTTCCAAGTAAGTGTAAGGAAGCTTATAAAACAAGGTTAAGTTTAGATACAAATTTAATGTCAACTTTTCTTAAGGTAAGAACCTAAGAGAGAAATCATGTAAGAAGGAAAAGTAATACTACAATCTTGTAGCACTGTATCTCTATTCAGTGTCTTTTTATAACCATTCTGTCATTGTAATCTCAGAAAGAAGATCCTGTAAATTTATTCTGGGAAAGAAATATTAACACTGTTTCACAGTCAAGCCTCTTAAACATAGAGAGGATTTTATATTAAGATCTGTGATAATAATGATAAATGCTTTTTATGTCTATAGAGTTTACAGTTTCAAAAACAATTTCTATATATAGTATTTCCTTTAATTCCCTAACCACTATCAAAAAGGAAGTATTATTTTTTATATTTTACAGATGAGAAAGCTGAGTCTTAGAGAAATAAATTTTCTTATGCCAAATTAAACAGCTAATACATGGCACCCTGCTTTTCTGGTTCTGTTTTTTCCACTACAAGCTGCTTCTCAATAAAAATGCAACTTTTGCTTTAAAGATGGTAGGGGTCACAGAGTTTGGAGTTGATGACCCACTATAGCTAGGGGTAGAATTGGAGATTAGAATCAGGTGCTGGACCTTTGTTTCTAATCTCCAATATTTTTAAATGCCTCAAAAAATGGTTAGGACGGAGATGGGAGAGGAGTCAATTAGGCCATCCTTCCTTCCTGTCCCACCCCCTACTTCATCATGTGGAGATGATGAAGGATTACATGTTATAATCATTTATCCCAGCCCTGTTACAATTAGTTTACCTTTTGCCTTCCGAAAGAAATAGATTTCAGTTTTTTAAAAATGACATAGGATTTTTATTTAGTTTACAGAAACGATGTGAAGATCAAGGAAAGTCCTAACAACCTCCACATAACCATATTAGTTTCAATAATGTTCGTATTAAACAAAGACAACTGTAGTATAAGCATAGATATATCTTTCTTGTTTATCTTCATTGCAAAGACCCAGAATTCCAATCTGTCCTTGAATTCCGTGTGGCCCATTGTTGTTATATGCTGCATGCCCAGGGTATTGACTAATTTATCAATAATTGCACAACCACTACTTAGGCTTTGTCAGGTTGTGCCCTTCAGAAGTGGCCCAGCCAAATGAAGGAGGAAAGTCAATTTCAGCCCACGTTCCACTCTCACTTTCTTCCTCAAGGGGAGCATCTGGAATTGGGCTGCAACCATCTGAAAGGGATGCTCAGTCTTTTTTTATTACATGAGGTATTGCATATGCTAGCAGAGATAGCGATGAAAGGGAATACAAAGAGCAGGGAGCACACTGGAGAAGGTGGTCGCGTGAATAAGGTTCACCTTCAGAAACTCCACTTCTCTTTTCTATCCCTTTCTGCTGCTCAGCAGCCTCTTATCCCTCATCACTCACCTCCATTCTTATCCCCTCTCCCTCTGCCAAGAACGCGCTTCTTCAAAGGGTAACTCAAATAGCATGAGTGATGTAATAGATCTTCTTTGGGAGGCCTTTTACCTTGCTAACAGAAAATGGAAAAAAGAGTTTCCTGGTTGACAGATAACTGGAGCTCTTGTTTTAGAGGAAGCTCCAACTGTCTTTTTCTTTGTAGGTTTTCATCTATTTCACTTAGAGATGGTTTGGTTCTCCCTTGCCACAAGGACCAAAGGCTGCTTCCTTAGATGAGTAGTCTGAGGTAGGTAACCTAGGACAGCTCTGCTGGGGAAAGGTGGGTATATGCTCTTTCTTCCTTGTGCATTCTCCTAGACTTCCTTCATCATGTCACTCCTGCATGAGAGCTTTCCTTGTGCCAGAGATTCTGGTGTACTCTTAGAAGTACCAAAGCAGTTATTTCAGACCTACTGAAGGAGATGCCACAAGGTTGATGTGGGCAATAATGCTGTCTGATAAATACTGACTCAGAGATGGTCATGTCAGTACATGAATAGTGAGCTGCTACAATGGCAGGGCACGTTTCTGGGTTGTACTCTAACTATGGAAAAACACACTCTGTGGTGGGTCTTTTCTCAGCTGCTTGATAAGCCAGTTTGATGTTAAAATGACAAACAGATCATTTATTGGGGACATAACTTATTGGCTGTTACTCTGATGGCATTGCAGGATCCAGAATCAATATTCCCCCATACCCCCATGTCCCCTGATGTGTTGCAGGGCTATTTCTTTGAAAGTCAAAATTGGAATCAGAAAATGATAGAGTCACAGTTCATTAGAGCTGCAAGTGACCTAAGTATCTTGCTAAAACCCTGATACAACTAAAACACGTGGAGAGAGCTTCCCAGAGCACCTTCCCAACCTCTACTGTGATCATTTCTGGGAGTCAGTATTGGGGGACATCATTTATTTGAAGAAACTAAGTTCCTTGACCATCTATCTACCATGTTTATTAGTAGGTTTCAAACTCAACAGAAACCTTTTGACTACAAAATTGGAATATAAGTCTCATAGTTAATTATTAATAATTTATCAGATAATTTTAAAAAAAATAAACGAGAACATGTGGACACCCCAATAGGAAGTCACAGCGCTCAGGAACCTAGGGCCTCTACTTCAGCATAAATATTTATAAGCCAATAAATCCTATCCTGCCATTTATAGTATAGGGAATACAATAGGATAAGAGAAAAATACAGCGGACACTTCTGGATTGTATACAAAGCTTTCTTAAGCTGTGAGAACCAGCTAAAGATGCAATTTCAATGCCTATTATGTTTTCATATGGAGAAATGTCAAAATGCAAATTGGTGACAGAATCAACTGTGTAGAGTACACATTCTACAGATACACAGCAGATAGGCACTGCAGGTTTCAGAGCTATACTTATTTAGCCAATGATATTTGTCATAGGAAATCAAGTCAACACATTGTAATAAACTAGTTTCTGATATGAAATAGACTTTAAAGCCCCCAGAGAATTCTTAGGAAAAAGCAAAAAACAAAACAAAAAATTCTTAACTATCTTGGCCTATCAACCACTCATGTTTCTGTATCACATCTGGGTCATAAATTTCATTACATTCCAGTTTTTTCTATTACCCTGTTTCCCCGAAAATAAGACCTAGCCAGACCATCAGCTCTAATGCGTCTTATGGAGCAAAATTAATATAAAACTCGGTATTATATTATATATTATATTATATTATATTATATTATATTATATTATATAGACCCAATCTTATAGTAAAGTAAGATAAGGTCTTATATTAATTTTTGCTCCAAAAGATGCATTAGAGCTGATGGTCCGGATAGGTCTTATTTTTGGGGAAAAACGTATATCGCTGTACTTCAAATAGAAAGTTCTCTGATTTATCTAAGCACACAAACCTGGAGGTAGGCAGAATACTTAAAATACAAATGCCCATATGTAGAGAAATGGAGTTTTCCTAGTCATTAAAAAAAGAGCTTGCAGAGTAAGAAAAGAAGATCATATGCATGGCTTTTGACACAATACTTTACCTATAGGATTACTATGACCCAGCATCAAAATAATGTATATTAAATCAGCTTAGAAACAAATCTATGCAATAACAATGCTCTCTCACTGTATAAGAAGAAAGTGATAGAAGATTGTCACTTTTCACATTAAATTAAATACTAATCCTCAGAAATCAGGAATATATAAGAATTGGGCCAAGTGGTTATAGAATGCTAATTAATGTTCAACTCCAGAAAACTTCATTTGGCATATACTCTGTACAAGACACTGCTAGGAATTATGGATGGTCCAAAGGTGGAAACACATATATTTATCCTTTAAGAGCTTATAGCAACCAACAATTCCACAAGATATACATATATATATATATATATATATATATATATATATATATATATATATATGCAAACCAACAATTCCACAAGAATATTCCTGTTCATGATAAGTTTATGTGAGGAGAGGAGAGGAGAGGAGAGGAGAGGAGAGGAGAGGAGAGGAGAGGAGAGGAGAGGAGAGGAGAGGAGAGGAGAGGAGAGGAGAGAAAAGAGAAGAGATATTCAACCATATACCTGGGTAAGTTATGCTACATCTTCTGGTAGCTATCAGAGAACATAGCATTTCAGGCAAAAGAAACTGCCTTATGAATAGTAACACTGCTGCTAATGATTATTCCTTTGCTGAATTCTTGATGGGAACCCTCTACAAATCTCTGGAATTCTCTTTGTGCTCCCTTCTCTAGTACTTTTTTCTTTAAATGCCAGCAGCTAAGGACTCTCAGCTGAGCAGTTCAGGAGTCAACTGGGGTCTGCCTGGGTCCGTCCTCCCTTCACCGTGGCCAGGAAATTCATTAAAGACAGTCAGCTAGAGCAATTATAAGGTTCACCTTATTTGTTTCCTGTCTCTCAGGGATCACTGTCCTGCACCGCTTGATGTCCAGTGTCTTGAAAACCATGGTTTTATATATTTTCTCAGGGTTTTGTTTGTTATGTGTGATAGGGTGAAACCTATCTATGTGACTCCATCCTAATGCAAAGTGGAAGGCTTCATTGACTCTTTACTATTTTTAGAAGAAATTACTCATTTGCCAGTAAAGCAACTGAGGCTTTAGAAGTATTAAATGACAACCTGAATTTCATAACAACATGAACATATGAGTTAGTATTCACACTCAAGTTCTTTAGCTAAGTAGGTCCAGGGATCTCTGGGTTGAGGTAAATAGCTACGCCATTTATTTGGGGTTTCAGGGAAATCACATTCCCCTTGGGCATGCTTCATATTTGTTCATCATTCCTTGACCCTTTTCACCATTAGATTGCTTAGATACAAACAGTATGTTTTATCCTGAATATGTACTTTCTTCCAGTGAGTCTGAAAGGTGCTGACATAACTAGCCCCCAATAAGAAGTATGAACATTGAGTCTCTAATGAGCTTTCCTCCTAACCAACATCTCACGTGTGCTGTCATAACTCATTGCTTGAGGAACTAAGCATGTCTTGTGTGACACCACTGGGAGAGGATTCTTGAAAGCTTGCACTTGGTTTCCTTGGATTTTGCTTTGTGTTCTTTTTCCCTTTTCTGATTTTACTTTGTATCATTTTGCTTAATAAATTATAGCTGGGAGTGAAACTACATGCTGAGTCCTCCAAGTTCTCCTAGGGAAACTGGAGGTGGTCTCGGGTGCTCCTGACACAGAATGATAATACCTTTTGTTGATGCTATTATGTAGAACCAGGAACCCTATTGTGAGAATTTTAATTGGTTCATTATTTCTGAAAAATCATTTTGAAATATGTATCAAAATTTATAATGTGTATACCCTTTGACTTATTATTTGCATTATTTGAAATTTTACCTAAGAAAAAGAACATGAGAACACACACACACACACACACACACACACACCATTTTTCAGTATTATTCGTAAGTTTGAAAACCTGGAGACTATTCATGAACATAGGACTAGATAAATAAGTTTTGACATATATGAATGTATCAGCCATGCTCTCTTTTGACTTGTGAGGAATCTATTCTGATTGGTCGACACACTTTTTGATGCCTTGTTAAAATATTTAATCACTTCCATTGCATATATAAATATAAACTATACAATATTGCTATGAAAATTTTTTAGACAAATAAGCACTTCACAAACTATTCATAAAGTGGTGGTTTAAAACATATTTTTATGTGTGTGATAAGCCAGTTATCTGATAAATATTGATTATCTGATAAAAATTGATTATCTGATAAATGCCAACAGATAATCTGGCAATCACAGAAAATCATATCACGAAGGAGCAGAACTTTGATAATTTCCTAAATACTTGCGTGTCCTGTCATTTATGCTAACAAAGTGAATAGGCACCTATCATCATAGGGAAAAGGTTTACCATGACTTTTTTTTTTAATTTCCCTGAGAAAGGCTGTCTCAAAACTTATCTAATGCGCTAGATAAAATTTTAAAGAAGAAATTAAGGCCCCAATACCTTTCTTTTGAGGTTCAATGTTCTACAGTCTCAATAGAAAAAGATTATCCTGGTGGACTGGTGGGAAAGGGCCCTAAAAAGACTAATTAAAATTACCGTCTAGTTAGACATAACCCTCTTTGTTCCCATTGGTAGAGGAGGAGCATAATGTATTTTCAATAAGTTTGATTTACATAACTTATGTTTTAAACGTATGATTTTACTAACTCTTGTTCCACTTAAAATATGTCTTCAATATGTTAAACACGTATTATCTGCACCTTTGTATATTTTAGAACACTTTTTGTCACCTTTATATAGATAAGAGCTTATTTAGATAAAACGATTTTCTTTGGAAGTCCAATGAGCTATCCATTGCACAATGGAGTCACCTTAAAATCCTTTAGTTTAAAAGCCAAATGTTTTATTCCATTATCTTTTGTTCCCCCTGGTTGTGGCAGAGAAACTAAAGCCAACATAAATTTGGTTCCATCGTGACAGGAAATTCTGATTGCTATACCCATCTGTTTAACACTCTGCAAATACTGCACATTTTAGAGTTAAAGATGATTATGGGTAAATATGTTTCCAGACTATGCATTATGAACTTTCATATAGGCCTATGTATATGCAAAATTATAAAATAAAATCTTGATCATGATGGGTCTCTTCTGTCATAATCTTGGTTTTTGATATATTTTTATTTTCATAGATTTTACTTATTCTTGTATTTCCTTCTACCTTTATTTTTTTGAATTATCTATAAGCCCATTTACTGCTTTTTTAATGATAAAATATTTTCTGACTACATAAACAATATGTGCATATTGAAACAAATACATAAACTCAGAGAAAAGTGAAAAGGATGACCTAAAATCCAATCACCTTGAAACAAACATCATCACCATTACAGGGGTTGTCCTTTGCTTTATCTCTTGACATCTACATGTAATTTATGCTACTTTGAAATTTGCAAAATTACTATTGACATTTTTTTGGCACATTTTTTCCTTTTCCTTGGAATTGAAAACCAGTATTCTGAAGGCCACTTCCAAGTTCCTAGAATTGGTGCAGAATGATTTTGGATTATGCCATTATGTGCCCCAGTGATGGAGAATGTTGCATGGGTAGTATATTTTCTTGCAGCACATTTTGTCAGGAAATTAAAAATGCTATGGATTGCTCAGAATTTTCTGCTGGGATTCGTTTTCTTTTTCGTTCAACTTAGAAAAAAATATGACAATCTTATTTTAAAGGGATGTTTTCCTCCATTGCTTTCCCATTTTAGCAAAGACAGCAAAGAATTCAAATTATATAATATCTCTGTTCTCCACGCCAGCTGTGTTTTGTGTTTGTCAGATGTTTCAAGTGATTTTCAAACAGCTGGGCTTTCTCAACCATATTTTACCCCAATTATCTTTCTCCATGATCTTCAAAGTTATTTCAAATGATTTTTCTCCAGATTCTATACACATGTTTATAGTAAAAAAAATTGGAAAATAGAGAATGAAAGGATGAAGAAAATCAGAGTCAGCTATAATCATACTAACCAGTGACAGTGTTCACATCTTTTTATCATTAGTCATTTTTCTATACACACACATATATAGTCCTATTGTACATACTGTTTTGTACCATTTATAACTCATAAAGCTTTAAAAGTTCCTGATTTTATTAAGTATTCTCCTAAAGTGTGAATGTTTTCCATTCATTTCTACTATCTCACCACCAACTGTCCCTCCCAGTGTCCCCCTGTCAGCTCTGCCAACTCCATCGCTCAACTGCTCAGGCCTAATATCATGGATTCTTACATGACGTTTTTCTTTCACAACCCACATCTAATCACAAAACAGTTTAGTAACTTTATCTCAAAAAACAAACAAACAAACAAACAGACATAATCTGCAGACTTCCCACCCTTCCACTACCAACTCCTTAGCCAGGCAATCATTTCTTTCCTAGTTTACAACAGAAGTCTCTTTTCTTCCACTTTGCCATCCCTACCATTGATTAAATATAAGTCAGACCATGTACTCCTCTGCTTAGGACTCACTAACGCCCTCCCATCGCAAGGAAAATAAAAACTTGACATTCAGGAACCTGGACGACTGGCCTGTGGCTGCCTCTTTGACTTGTTCTTTGTCCTTTTCCTCTCTCTCACTTGGCTACAGCCATCGTTGCTCCTTAATGATCCTAGAAGAGGCTATGCTTGTTTTTGAGGGTCTTTGAACTTTCTGTTTGCTTTGGCTGTAAGATCTTTCCCCAGTCACCATCATGGCTCCTTCTCTCACTTCTTACAGTTCCTACTCAAATATCACCACCTCAAAGACTCCTGCTCTGAACAACCTATAAAAAAAAAATCACCTGTGACTTGCTGTTCTACATGTTGTTTTATATTTCTTGATAGCATTTACCACCAGCTAATATTATGTTATATATTTATGTACTAACTTTACTTATTTTCTATCTCTCTGGAATGTAAGCTGAATGAAAATAAGCATATTGTCAGTTTTTATTAATTATTGTTTTCCCAAAGTGAGTGACACAAAATAGTCACTTAATTGACTTAGCCATTTTCCTTTAACTAGAGAGTTTTTTATTTTCTCTTATAAACAATGTTTTTCATCCTTGATTATAACTTAGGAGTAAATTCTAAGTAGCAAATAATATCATTTAAAAGAAGTAATCATTCTGTAGAATGATTCTCAATAAGGTTGTCTTAATTTATGCTTCTACTAACAAGGTATCAAAATATCTCTTTACCTATAATCTTATGAGTACTGAGTTATATAATCTTTTTTTCATATGTATTTCATTTACTTGTGAGGTAAGGTGCTTGTTTTCACATTTTGGATATTATTAATAAAACTGCTGCGAGGTCATTTATGTAAATAGTC